>NC_050183.1:30642259-30973925 GCF_008315115.2 Sander lucioperca
ATAGACCACATGTCTGTAGGCCAGTTTAGGGCAGTAGCAATCCTTTCAAATCCGTTGAAGTAGGAGTCAATCTCGGTTTTCCGAAATGTTGGCACTAAGGCGATGTTTTTACTGCAAAACCTTGTTTGTAAAAGTTTGTTTGTGAAGGTGCAGATTACCCAGATGTATGTGGTAATGTCTGCCCAGGAGATTCTCGTGGCCTGTAGGTCAAGCTGCCGTAACTTGACTTCCTTTTCTGCCTCTATCTCTAGCCTGCATACCTGTAGTCAGAGGTCATGATCTGCTTTATGCACAGAGAATGTGCCTGTGCCTCTAGCTGAAGGCGGGCCAGGCGAACCTTCAGCATGGTATCCACACTGGATCCATGGAAAAAAGGCTCATAACGAGGCAAAGTTACCGGAGGAACTCATGTTCACCAAGGGGCAGCACCGGCTACACCTCCAGGGTTTAGCCAGTGCTAGTTTCTGACGCAAAAAGTCTCCTTTAGCGTATAGCCCTTTGGCGTCATATTTAGACGCGCTTCGTTGGGACTCTTGTTGTAACTTTTTGACGCTCTGGGTCGGAACGTACGTTTAACTGACATGCGGTACAAGAACGAGACAGTTTTAGGAAAAGATTGTGGGTGGGGTTACGAAATGTACGTTTCAGTGACACGCGGGGCAAGAACGGGACACAAACCCCGGTCTCCTGGATGAAAGTCCTGTGTTGTTTGATCCATCCACCAGCCAAACCTGCCTGCTTTTGCAGATTTTCGGTCTTTTCATACTACCATTGTCGCTCTTAATACTACGTCATCTTACAGTGCCGCAGTTGAGCTACTGCTCTGCCCGGTGCATCCCATACAAACGCTAAAGGGTGATTTTTGCGTTGATATCTGACGCCACTGACCAAGCGTCAGTATTTGATGAGTTGGGAATGAGAATGGGTTGCCAGATAAATGATCATCAAGAAAAATCTCTAAAAGCTCTGGACTGAACAGTGTTAACAGGGACAACTCTGGCACCTGCTTACATTAGCGATCTGCTGCATCCTGATGTTTTCAGCAGCTCTTCGAGGTCCTCAGATCAGGGCTTACTGGCTGTTCCCCAGCTCAACAACTAAAGCGTGATTTATGCTTCTACGTTAAATCTACACGTGGCTACGTACGTAGGTACGTGAAGACACAGACCCTACGCTGGACCCTACGCCATAGCTTGACCTGCACCTCTCGAAAAATTTAACTATACGTCGCAGCGACACACGTCGCTTGGACATGGCTTGGTAGCACTGCATTTCCACCGACTCATTTCCTGGTTCTCCTTCTCTGTAAACAACATGAAATCAAGGAGAGGGTTAACTTTTCCTGCTACAGATTTCCCACCGTGGTCAGAAAGCTCAGGGGAGACACTTTGTTGTTTTGCGTCTATGCCTCCAGAGTCGGCACTCGCTCCGAAGCTAATCCCGGAAGCTACAACACACTCCCCACGCACACACACATGCCGGCCCTGACATTGTCTTAAGAGATCAATGCATACACCAACGTACAAGTATAAACTTCAGGCCCCTTACGTAGGCTACGGCGAAAGCTCTGCGTGGAGCCTCCACACAACCATAAATCACGCTTTAAGGTGACAGAGCCTTCGAAACAGTGGCACCTACACTGTGGAATGCTTTGCCTCATGATTTGAGAGCGACATCGTCTGTTGATTTTTTTTTTTAAAGCAGCTAAAGACACATCTTATTAGTCAGGAGTTTGATTAGCCACATCGTTGATTGTATTACTATGTACTTTTATGTTCCTTGCCTTTGTGATTTATTGTGATATTTTTTGGGTATTGATGGGTTTTAATGTACTGTATTCATTTATTTGACCTGAGAAGCATTTTGTGACTGTCTGTGATAAGTGCTATATAAATAAACATTACTTACTCAACAAGGACCTTTGACTCAATTAGTTTTTTCCAATACCTTATTTTGGATTTGGTAATACCATACTTTTGTACAGTAATGTTAGGTGTTAAAGTGCTAAATGTTAAAGTGTGATGGTATGAATCAACTTTATCAAAACTAGGATTGTCAATAAAGTCCTGTAAATCAAAACCCATTCTTACACCCAATGCTTATTACAATGACTCATCAATATTGATTGACTTATAGCTTAGGAAAAGAATCCTGGATGAGCCCATAATTGTGTAATTTCCCCTTTATGTGAACCTTTCATTATGTTTGCTAGAAAAGCTGCAAATATGAAAAAACTTTCATTTTCACTTCTGCTGTGACTCGGTCAAATCATTGATTGTGATATTATTGTCTCCGTTTCCAAAAGGGGGACGTAACAACGATAAGCTTATGAAATAGTATCAATTGCTATATATACAATGAACTACCCAACAGTGTATAAAATCAGTGTATAAGATACTTACACTGCCTGGACTAGCTTTAGAATATAAATTTGTTTTTTTAAGCTATCAAGTAAAACCAAATATTTTGATTACATAATCAACAACCAAAGTTAAAGTTTGGGGAAAACAACATTCTTAGTTATCTATTAAGAGGTTAACAAACAATCAACTCAATCTGCTTCATCAGTACTGTTTGGATCTGTCAGCACCCTGGCAACACAACAGGCCTTTTCCAGAGCAGACATTTTGACTTGTCATAGTAGGAAGAGCACAGGTTTTACTAATAATATTAGCCATGTCCTGACAGTGAGCCAGCATGAACAATACCTGGACCCTGAAACTGAAACAGCTGAATGGAATATAGCCATCATTCATTTTATTTACACGTGCTTTTCCTACTGTGACATATCTTTTAGAAAAGGCCAACTAGATGGCCAATTACTTCATGTCCTATGGTCCTGTGATAAGTTCCAGGAATTTTGGACCGGGATACATGATAACCTATGTCAGATTGCAGGGACCCAGGTTCCATTCAGCCCAATGGAGCGGGATAGATAAACAAAAGAAGCTGGGTCCAGACTAGTTTAATGATAGCCTGACAGATTATTTTAAGAGGATGGAAGAATGAAGGGGTGCCGTCAATACAGGAGTGGGCTTGTGAGATGGCTAGGGTGGCGGCGTTTGAAAATATGTCATATAAGCAGTTTGCCAGGTTGTATGTCTATACTAGAAAATTGGGAAAGTACCTGAGCTTTCTGGAGGGCTCCTAAGAAGCTTTGTGCTGGGGAGAGATGTACATGATGGGCTTATGGTGTGGTCATTTACACGTACGTTTATTTGGTTTATTGTCTTTTTTGTTATTATTTTGTCTCTATAGTCTTGAATATTGTAGTTACTGTGTCATCTTTTCTTAATTTTTGTTTGAGTGGGTGGTGATGACAAAGGAGGGGTTTTGTCCTTAGGTTTTGATTCAAATACTGCTAAATGCTGAGCTCATGGGAGCATGATAGCAAGGACAATAGTCAGTCAGCTAAACAGAAAAAGACTCAACATGCATGCTCTTTTCCAGGCATGCGTTGGCATTCTGAATCTCACATTCTTCTCCAGGAATGATTTTCACTGAGGGTGTGTCCACACCGAGCATGTTGGAGCAGATTATATGACTGGTGACTGTGTTTCATAAGTTTGGTTTGCTTGGCCAAGCGGGAACAGTGCCAGTTGAACTTGGGTGGCAGCAAGTACTAAAAGACTGAAAATTATGGTCTCTATTCACTTCCAAGACAAGTGCAGTGTGGGTTTTTGAAAGTGTTAGGAGTGTGAGTGAAATTATACTGACATACAAGGGTTTAGAGGTACACGGAGACAGATGTTGACATCTGATAGTCAGGGGGTTTGTCATGCTTGGAATGCCTGGCATTGAACTAAAGGCAGACCACAGTCTGGACTGATGATAATTATCTGCTATTTCTTCGTATCTTCTTACCTCTTAAGAATACAAGTGAGGGAATATGACGGCAAGACTGCAGACGAGTCCCTCATTCCAAGTTGCAATGGCTGGAGTCGGATGTGTTTAACTGATACAACCTGGCAGGACAAAACACTCCAATTAAAACATACTTGTTAGTCCCTGTAATTTATGTTTACCAGGGTGTTTTGTTTAAATCTAATTGGAAAGTGTGAAGCTTTAAAAATTTATTTAGAATTTTCCACCCAAACAAAGAAAACAAACAGTAGGCTCAGACTGTCCCTGTTAGCTAGGACTGGGACACTGCCTTGTTGAGGTGGGCCCAAAGAACAGTTCAACTCTGATGATGGCCTTTGGTTTAAGTGTACTGTATAAATGAGCCCCTACTCTCTTCCCAGTTTTGTCCAATCAAAAGCTGCATTCACATTGTCTGCTGGAACTAGGCAAGCAAGTTGCAAAGAGACAAATCCATGTGCAGCAGCCCACAAGAACCACATATCATAACGCCGCTGACGTTTGTTTCCCCCAAATGAGCCACTTCTTTTTAAAGCGCGGGTTCTCTTAAAATTCCATCCAATCCAGCTTCAGTACAAGGTGCTTGCTAAGGAGAACCATCTGTGACAAAAGAATGTGAGGCTTGGATAACAAGGCAAACATTTATTTTCCTTGAGAGGGTTTTATGGCGGTTTGTGTTCTGCAAAACATTCCAGCAAAAGTACCAACGTGTTGGCATCCTCTGTCTGTTTTTGCTTTTGTCATCCACATATCTTTAAATATCTTTAATATGTGTGTGGGACTATATGGCAGACATTGCATAACAAACCTGCAAATCAACTCATAGGTCAGTGATTATCCACCACACCTACCCTTTCTACCTAAAAACTTTTGTTCTTGTAACCAAATTTCTAACATTTTAGGACTCAAGCGTACCTTAACTGGCATGAGATAAACTACTTCAGTACACTTTGAGAACAAATATAACAAACAAAACACTACAGAACGTTGCAGATGTACATTTAATAGCCACGGATTCACATAGACACTACCACTGATTATCCGTTTGCGATTACGATTTCGGCTCATAATGATCACAAAAACAGAATAATCGAGAAAACAATTATTTTGCACATTACGTTTTGCAAGTAAACTTATTTTGTCTTCTGTCCTCTGAAGCGTCACATGAATTCGTCAGTTTGGACAGAGTTAGCAACCCTTTCTTTTTTTTTTTTTTTAAAGAGCTTTATTAAAGTTTTACAGGTTACAAGTATAGGCTACATTAAACATACATTAGGCTATGTGTCACAACAATCAAAAATGAACAATACAACAATTACAAAGTTTAACAAGATGTGCAAATCGAGTAAAGTGACCAGTGCAAAGAATCGTTCATAAAGTGCATCTAGATCATAGTCTTTTATAAAGTGCATACAGAGTCTCTCATGAAGTGCATTTAGAGTCTTTCATAAAGTGCTGTAATTCACAGGGTCAACGTGTTCCAAGGAAGGAGCTGTTTTTTGTCCAGAGTTCTTCTTCTCCTTAGTTCAGTGAGCACTTGTTTGCACACGTCATCACTATTTATAACCAGTGTTGGGAGTAACGCGTTACAAAAGTAACGCAATTACAGTAATGTATTCCTTTTTGCTGTAACGCAGTAATATAACACATTACTAATTAAATTTCGGTAATATTATACTCGTTACCTCACGCGTTATCTCAGTAACGCGAGTTACAACGCATTTTAACGCAACATTTAGTGGTGCATTGTTTTTTTTTAAAAATTCACCAACACCGCGACACATTTCTTCACAGGAAAAAAAAAAGCCTGATATTTTCCTGTCGCTGTATTCGATGGTTGAGATAACTGCAGAGACAAATACATTTGCGAGATGGATATTATTTTCAGGAGTTATTACACTGCGTTGAAGTGAGCTGTCCTGTTTCTGTTCCAGTGGTCAGAACCAGAGACAGTACGGACAGCATGTATGTCCCATCAGGTGACGGTACGTCAGCGGCTGACAGATATAAACATGTCGGGAATTAATGTTGAGGCTTGCTACACGTAAATATCATTGCATTTTTATCAGCCGTGGAGAGTAACTCTGCCTGTAGTGGAATGGCTTCGAAAGACGACCAAAAACGCTTGTCTTTTACTGTGACCATTTATTGTTCAATATGTTGCAGTTTTACAAACAAGAAAGTGAACAACTTGAGCCTGACGGACATGTTGCTTCTCAGTAAGCTAGCAAGAGTAGGCTACACAACAGACAACTTCCGTGTAGCCTACTTCAAAATAAAAGCACTTCCTGTGACGGTTCGCAGTAAAACTAAATTACTGTTAAATAAGGTTGTGTAGGCTACCTTTTCACAAATCAGCTGTAAATCAAGTACTGTAAATAATGTTAATAGTGAGTTTTAATCACACTATAATTGAACATTTCCTTTAGAGTGTTTTAACCTAAACAACATGAATTTCTTATTGAAGTGCTATAAACAAACATTTTACAACAATGCCGTACTTTTAATTGAGTATTTTCATTTTCTCCTACTTGCCTATTATACGTTTTACTTATCTATTTTGTATAGCTTTAGTTACTTTGCATATTTATATTAATTATACAAAATATGAATAATCTATGATGTATTAAAGTGGATAAAGAGGAGACTTTATTGATCCAGTGGTGAAATTCACAAGCTAGCTGCCAAATCAAACTTCCCCTGTTATTTTGGTGAAAGTAACTCAAAAGTAATGCAAAAGTAGTGTAACGCATTACAATTCAGAGACAGTAATATTGTAATATAACTAATTACTCTCAAATGACAGTAACTAGTAATCTATAATGTATTACATTTTGGAAGTAACTTGCCCAACACTGTTTATAACAGTCTGTTGAATAACCATACAGCATCTTGTTTTCCACAATTTGAAGCATACAATACATATGATTATTCGTAACAGTTCCTTGTGTTTCTCTGGTAGAGTCTCATCAATAATACAGTACATAACAGATTTATATGAAAGATCAAATTTTACACCATACACTTTTAACTTGTCCCAGACTTCTGTTGCTCTGTAGCAGTCTATTAAGAGGTGCCGTTGTGTCTCATCTTCGTTGCAGTAAATCTTTGGACATTTTTTTGTTTTTACATAGCAACTCCAAGACACAACAGCTCTGACAGCAAATCTGTTTACGGACATCAGCCATCTCACGTCAAGAATGCTCTCAGAAAGGTTTTTATTTTTTTTATAAATTTCAGGAACTGGGTTCCTTCGTTGTGTGTTAGGTGTTTATAATTTATATACCCACCATATTTATAATCATTAATTTTTTTTAAAATCATTTTACTCGGGAGGCCATTCCAGTCAATTTGAAGTTTTTCATATTCATAAATAAAATCACCATAAATCAGGTTATATTCTGGACCTTGTCTGGCTCTCCCTCTCCTTTTCCTCCACTTGGAGCGATCACTGACCCAGAGTGCATTCCTTGAGATGGCCACTGACACATTTTTAACAAAAGCAATATACAATTTTATACCCATATCTACTGCCCTTAACCCCCCATATTCTTTACTTTTATACATGATTTATCTTTTTGTTACTTCTCTAGTTGTACCCCAAACCAAGTTTACACACTGTTTATTTCATTTAATTATCCAAACCCTTTCATCTGCACGGCTTCCGGGAACGCTGCTCTCATGTATCCTCGCCTATAGCTCCTCGATGATCCCTCCTCAATGTTTGTTCCTCGGGGAAGAAATAAGAGCTTTGAGACGGCCTTCACGAAGGAGGGCTCGAACAACTTCCGGCTTACAGCCGAGGACCGAGGAGCTAACCGAGGAGTTGATGGTGTAAGTGGTAAGTGAGTAAGTGTAGTAAGTGGGGAGAGCTGAGGTGGAGCGCTCAAACCTGGCAATACCAACAAGGGACATATTGATGTTTGACTCTCACATAGCTAGATCAGAGCAGCTTTTCAAGAAAATCACATTATCATGAAATGAATGGAAATGAGGAACATCACCTTTGATGAGAAAAAAATATACTTCATCCTTAGTGCTTAGTAGGCTGATGATCCTCACGCCTTTGTAACTCACCTTTTAAACACTGTAAACAATTATAATGTGTGCTAAATAGGCCACTGAAACTAAGCTTGACCCTTAATTAAATTCACTCAATAATGTTGTGTAACTGCTCTTTTTTTCCCCTCTTTCTCCAGGAAAAAACACACATGCACACACATCCTTTGTGTTGCTCAGTTCTTCCAGTTGGTCTTTCGTGGGCTATGTAGGTCACTGCTGTAAGCAGGCCATCTGGGCTATCAGTGCCCTGGCTGGGGTGTCTGTTACTTGGCACTCTGCGTGTGTGTGTGTGTGTGTGTGTGTGTGTGTGTGTGTGTGTGTGTGTGTGTGTGTGTGTGTGTGTGTGTGAGATGCTATTCGTAGGTGTAAGCGTATTCCTGTGACAGTGTATGACTTGATGCTGTTGTGTCTGGAGGTCTCCTGCTATTCAGTCTCTAAATGAATACTGTCTTCTAAAATTGTCACTAGGCCTGTCAAGACAGGGTTGGTAACTATTCCACACTTTTTTATATATTGTTTGAATGGTAGCAATAAATAACTTATGGGTATTGAAAAGGAGCATCATCTGTAGCTGCTGAAATCCTATAAAAACGCCCACCAATCACTGCCTCGTGGTCCGCTTGGAAAGAACCAATGAAATGCTTCCTCGCCCCGCTGCGCGTACTCTACCCCTCCTGTGTACGAGCCTGAGCTCAATGCGCGCCGTCGCCACATTGCTAACAGTAGTCATGTTTGTTTTTAACATTGAGTATGATAATATTAGGTGTTTGCTTACCGGTGAATGAGACATGAAGTAAAATTGCACTCCTTTCTCCACACTGCTCTGAAGCAGCGACGCAGCGGTGCTCGTGCACGTCTGTGCATTATAGGGTTTTTGGGGTGAAGGTGACTATGTTTACTGTATGTGTATATGTATGTATATTTGTGAGGCCCTGTACAGGCTGTGAAAACAAATTTTCCCAGTGTACAATAAAGCCTATCTATTTTATCTAAAACAATGACAAATACTGTCTAGAATATTCTCCAGAATAACCTCAAAGGTACTATATGCTCAAAAAATATGCTGAAAACATAATATGGCAAACTCAAGCCTGTCAAGCAACAACAGATGGGCACATATGATGACATGACATATTATCCAACGTGGCGTGTCTTTGGCAGGTGGAGGATGCTTCTCTGCATCAGCCGCATGTTTGGCCAGTGTGGTATTTAAGACGTACTCCGGTGGTAACTCAGTTCACATTGACAGTACATGCAAACTTTAGTCTTGCGGAGAGAATTATCTGGAAGGGCTTTGAAACTGAACGGAGTGGCCCGAGGCCCAAATCACAAAACGTGTGTGCATTAATCATACGTAAAATGAGGGTAGATTGAACTGCTACAACGATTGACGTAGTTAGGTTTAGGCCTGGGGAGTGGGGATTGGTTATGGTTAGGGTAAGAATACTATGGTAAGCCAATCAGAGGCAGAACAAGGCGGGCCACAAGGCACGTCTTTTGACGTCAACACTTCTAGCGGATCCGATCTAGCATATACCAAAAATTAGTGGCGTTAAAAGGAATTTGCATTAACTTACTATCGCGTTAATATTGACAGCCCTAATGTCACAGATAATTATTTTTTTCATTAAGGCCATGTTTAGACTATACTACTGTGTGAAAACTGTCTGACATGGAAGTAAAAGAATGCAGGCTTCTTCTTTTTATCCATTCCATAGATTTTGTGTGCTTAAATTATGTTGTCAGCAGATTTGGTCAGCTGTAGCTAGCTAGCTACAGCTTATTGAGTGCTGAAAACTCTCCAGAAAACTGTCTCCAGAATAACTTTTCCAGCTGAATTGTTTGACAACCATGTAAAAGGGTAAAATAAGGACTTACAAGAGATTGGGGTTGTTGGATGCAAAGCTCCCTAAACCAAATGAAGAAATGACATTAGCCTAAAGTGGTATCTTACTCTCTCACCATGAATATTTCTCAGCAGAACCTAAGCAGACGATGGACATGACTGACCTAGATTTATCTGTTAATGTAGACATTATCTAGTGCTATCCAGCGTGATCACCACACACACACACACACACACACACACACACACATACACACACACACACCATGTAAAGAGCTATTTAAGCCAAAAAGGGTTTATATGTTCTTTAAAAGTGTGACAGCTGGAGACACTTTCATTTCACAGCTATGAGATAACAGTAAAAGCCTCTAAAACGTGAGTCTCGTGTGAATATCACCACAGTCAAAATGTGAGCTCTCACAAGGTGTTTCTGCTTAGGTTGTAGCCTACTGATTAAATGGGCTGATACTGGCCTCTTTCTAAAGATAAGATCATCAGTCCAGTCAGTGTCCTCATCCTCTGGCAAAAAGTCGTGCAGTTAGATTGATTACATGGTCTATTTATTGCATAACGTATCAGCACTACATGTCTTCGAAAAACCCTTTACCTAAGTGGATTCGGAGGTGTCTTCAAATCAGATTATGTAAAGGCTTTCATTACAATTCTTATCAGCAGACGTAATAGTAGTATCGCCAATGTCTTTCTGGTGACAAGAATTAATGCTGTAGAAAACCTAAATCTTTTCATTTGATATCCTTGATGACATTAAAACAGCCCAATTTGAATACATCTAAAAAAAAAAAAAAAGAAGTTTCCAGTAGCATCTGTGAGCAGCTTAAAATATTAGTATTGGACCTTCATATCTGCTATACACACACTGTTGACTACTTTTCATGTTTTGGCTTTTGCAGTAGTCTTCCATTCACACCAACTTGTACATTTCACTGGCTGTACTGTGACAGGGAAGCAAACAGCTACATGTCAGCTTCACTTGGCCGTGAAATTACCTTCATTTTGTCCACTGTGCAGCCCATAGCACAGGCACACAACCACACACACACACACACCTAGCCACAGCTGAACAACTTTAGTGTTTTGTGTATGTGAGAGAGTTTAATGTGAATTGTGTTTCCTTTTTATTCTTTTATATGTAGCTCCGTCACTTTATATGGGGATTTGCAGTCATGCTAGAGTTTTGTGGGAGCCATGTTCCCACAATGTCACTATAAACGTGTGGAAGAAGCTTGTATGCTTTGTGAATCATCTACATTTACAAAAGTCATCAAATACCTTTTAAAAGTCAAACTAGAATTACATGTAAATGATGAGCGCTTCCAACAGCCTTTTTTGTATAATGTGGCACAGAACCAAAACTGGTGTGTAAGAGCCTGACAATCACACACAATTTTAAAATAACATGATGAGAAACAGCCTGAGGGCTATTTCTACAAAACCTTGATAGTGGATTAAGATACCAGACCGGGTTAGACCAGGCTTGGTTAGTCCTGGCGTCTTTTCTGTTCACTCAGCAGTAACCAAGATGAATTTTGCCTCATTTCTATTAGCCTGCATTAAAATACCACAGGTACTGTACATATTGGCATCCAGTTAAAGGCTAATTTGGTTTTTTTCAACCTGGACCCTATTTTCCTATGTTTTTGTGTGTAAGTGACTGATAATAATAACGATCTTAAATTGCCACAGACCAGGCTGCAATGTAACCCTATGGGGCAAATGGGCATCGACAATTAGGTCCACTAAAAGTGCTTTATTTTGCCACTGACAGGCTCAGATTAATATTCTAAGTGTCTGACAACATTATAGAAAGGATCCCTTCAGAGATAGCCCTTTAAAACCTCTTTGAGACCTTTCTGTTTAACTAGAAACAGCTCTGAAGTCGCTAGCGCTAAACCCACCAGACTCCATTTAAAAAAAGCGTGTATAGAGCCAACATATGTTTACATGTAAATCAGTAAACTGTGTTTATTTCAACCCAAACTAAAGTTGTGATGGTTGGAAAAGTGGAAAGACGACCCAAAACGGCTTTTCATAGTTTTATTTTGTTTCTGTCGACTTCGAATTAAGTGTATTTTACGATGCTAAAATGACAGTTTATTGCCTTATTAAGTTACATTGTAGCTTGTTTCACGCTGCCAACTGCAGCGATCTTGTTTAATACTGGACCAATGTCAAAGATTGTTGTTCCCATCAGTCACTTAGACACAAAAACATATTTTTCATGTGATAGCCATTGTTACTGTTATGTGTTTATGAAGATTGCTGTTTATATTGTTGTTAGAGGATTGATGATTATATTATTGCTGTTGTTGAGACGATTAGAAATGGCTGATAAAGTTGCAAAGGTGTTTTCAATTAAGTCAGTGATAAGGGCAACACATAATATTGCCAAAACAATGGCAGACTGGTCAGAGACCAATACCAATACGTTGTTAATTATTTTGGTTGATTTATTGCTTTTTAAAAATTTTCTTTAACAAGAAAGGATCATGTCTTCCATGTGCATTTTATTTTGGCATTGTTAGCACACACTTTGTGTTTATTATGTTTCCTAATTGTACAATCCTTCCAAATTATAGTCCCGGTTTAGTGGACCAGTAACTATATAGTGCATTGTACATTCATGAAATAACAGGGAGAGGACAGCTCAATGTTTTCTGACCTTTTGATAAAACAACAAGAAAAAGCGGCTCAATGGTATTTTAAGCCCCCAACGTCTCCTTCCAGGCAACGCTGCGACCGTTGACTTCAAGGCACCTAACCCTAACCCTAACCTTAACCCTAACCATAACAATAACCATTGCCTAATCCTAGTGCCCTCCAGGCAGCGCTGCCTGGAAGGAGACATTGGGGGCTTAAAACACCAATAAATGAAAAAGCGCGGCAGACAATAGAGGACCGACTGAATGATAGTCTAAAAATATACATTTACGAAGCACTGCTCTGAACCAAAACCATTTAAGGAGTTACTTGCACAAATAAATAGTTATACCCTTTGCCATCATTTACATGGTCGTATTCTAGCATTGTGGATTAGTGGTTGTAATTGATCTCCGTAGTAAATTTCCTGAGTAACATATCTTCTGCTCACTTTTAAGGCATGGTACATCTGTTGATTTGTGCAAATGACAAGAAGCCAAACTCCTTGAATGGTATAATTATGATGGTTTCAGTTAAGAGTTTAGTAAATGTATATTTTTAGGCTACTGACGCATTCAGTCGGTCCGCTACGGTCTGCCACGCTTTTTTCTTGCAGTAAAAGGCAACCGTGTTTCCTTTTTCTTTTTACATATTATATGCTTTGCTTCCTCGTAAGCTTAGCAGCTGTTGCTCACTGGGTGTAAGGTACACGGTACACGCCTCCTCCATTTCAGCATCAGTAAATCTGTGAGTTTTAGAGCTGTGGACCTCGGACCTTGTTAACTGTAAAGAGTTGTTAGTGTCTTCATACAGGAAACACAACAAATGAAAATGTGTGAAAATTATTAAAAACCTTTAAAAAAAAAAAAAAAAGCCTTATTTATTTATTTATTACTGGCCCCTGCTGGTCCAGTTGTAGCAAACAGACTTTTGATTGCAGTTTAGGGAAGGCAGAGCAGAGTGTCGCAGCCACGGATTAGCAGCTGAGCTCAGGGCAGCTGATCTGACAGAGAAAGCCTTTCACTGGGGCCCCCTGCTATAGCAACATTGAAAGCTTTTCACACACACACACACACACACACACACACACACACACACACACACACACACGGCTTCCTGTGTGCAGTGGGACAAAAAGCAACACCAGGTTGGAATGCTGAACCCGAGTGTGGAAAATTGATTGGAATGTTGTGTAGGCTGTGTGTGTGTGTGTGTGTGTGTGTGTGTGTGTGTGTGTGTGTGTGTGTGTGTCTGTGTAGCCAGGGTGTGTGTGTGTATCTGTTTGTAATGGGGGGAAGGGCAAGGGACTTATGGCTGAGACACTGTCTGCCTTAAAGGAATTGTTAAGCATATTAGAAAATAGGCATGTTTGCTTTCTTTATGAGAGTGAGATGTGAATATATATATATATATATATATATATATATATATATATATATATTTTATATATCCACATGCCAGTAGAGCATGATATAAAAAACAAAATTCTCCATAGCACCACTAGTGGTAAAAAATTCCATAGGGTACCTAAGTCTGTACACTCCTCATTATGCATCAAATGGCTTGCAATAGCTCCAGTTTAATCAGCAGGAATACATAAAGAAATGCAAAGTGTGAGGAGTGGAAGTGTTTTTACCCATTCTGTATTCTCATTCCAGAAATGTTTTAAACCCTCCTCAATGTTAATTAACATAGGAACACGGACTCTCCTGGATAATGTTACGATCTGTTTAACTTCCAGGTTTAATTATTTCTACCTAATTTCTGAGAAATGGGTTTTTGGCATGCTGGATGGCTCCAAATACTACAACAGGCCTACCCATGAATTTCGGCCGCCAATGCTGTGGAGAAAAAGCCAGTCAGAGGCACAAATAAGAGTAGGAGCTAATTGAAAATGCTTCAGCATTGTGGCTGGGTTAGCTCAGTTGGTAGAGCAGGCACACATATATAGAAGTTTACTCCTCGATGCAGCGTCCGCGGGTTCGACTCCGACCTGCCGCCCTTTGCTGCATGTCATTCCCCCTCTCTCTCCCCTTTCACGTCTTCATCTGTCCTGTGAAAATAAAGGCCTAAAAATGCCCACAAAAATAATCCTTAAAAATGCTTCAGCATTGCTGCTGTGCCATAGTTGCTGAATTCATCAAACATGTACCAAAAATCAAAAAATTTTATTGATTTGAGTTGCAATTCGTAAAATCACTATAATCCTAAGATTCAAGTCAACATTAGCAGCACACATAAGCTTGGTGATTGGATGGTCATAGTTAATTTCTCCCAGTTTTATGTCTGCGGGCTTCTGCTTTTTATCAAAGAATCAGACATTTTGTAGCACTGTTAACCTTTTGTTCATATGCTTCAGCCGGAAGAGTTTCATATCAATTCAGAAGTACTTAGTTAGTCATGTAGTTAAAAGGTGTTTAGCCTAGCTTAACATAAAGACAACAGGCAGAGGGAAACAGCTAGCTAGCCTTGTCTTCTGCTGAATTTTAAAATATGCCTACCAGCAACTCTAAAGCTAACTAATGTAAACAATATATCTGGTTTGTTTAACCCTTACGTGACCAGAAATGTAAAAACGATGAACACCATGTCGTGACGTGTCGTACAACCGTTGGCTACGTGCCTAGCGTGCGCAGTATCATTTACGAGCAATACTGAAGCGGAGAACACGAACGGAACGGCGCCAAACAAACCAGAGGAGCTGAAATTCAAGTAAAGGTAGTTAGGAAAAATCAAGTGGGCAAGTTGCAAATCTGAATGGCTGGTACCTTTAACAATCTACTAGCTGTGTTGGCTGTTAATTTAAAGCACTGATTGTAACACAAGACATGAGATTTATACCAACTTTCTCATCTTACTCTTGGAAATAAAGCTAATAACCATATTTCCATATGTTGGACTATTAAGTATGTGTGTTGGTCTGTTTCAGATTTTGTATGATAGCAGTGTGTATATAGCAGCATGTGGGTGCACGTAGGTATGTGTGATTGTGTGTCCATGTGCATACCAGGGTGTCCCTCTGTATGTGTGGGATATGCATCTTGGTTGGTGTCACTGATACAGCCAGACTAGAAAGGCCAACTGTGCAGCTCTTCCCCTCCCCCATCTCTCTCTCTCTCTCTCTCTCTCTCTGCTTCTGTCCACCTATCTCTACCTCTGCTCTCTGACCTGCATTCGGTTACTCAGCCTCATCAGTGGCACAGAGGATGCTGCTCTCTCTCTCTCTCTCTCTCTCTCTCTCTCTCTCTCTCTCTCATATATGGCTGCTACAATAAAGGCAGCACTGTATCCTACAAAACCAATGATGATGTCAGCTTGTTATTGACTCTCCCAGGTCTGAATGACTGAGCAGAGGATAGGGGGTGGGGTGGAATCTATCTATTGCAGCGAGGTGACCAGCCAGGCACAAATGAGCTCAAGTGTGCGTGCGTGTGTGCATGTGTGTGCATGTGTGTGTGTCTGTGTGGTGTGGGGGATGGGTGGGATCCTGCAGTCCTCGTTTCCGCAGACATAATCTGTCCCAGTTGCTGCACACCTCTTACAGTTTACAATAAGCTATCTCTCTCCCTCTCTCTCTCTCTCTCTCTCTCTCTGTGTCTCTACCCCTCCCCCACTTCTAGCGCTCTCTCTCTCTCTCTCTCTCTCTCTCTCTCCAGATGGATGATTCCATCGGAGTAGCAAGGCAGAGAGATGGACATCATGGGCAGAAAGACAAGAGAAGAAAACTGAAAGGAGCAACAATAATAAAGCTTAGATACCACTTTTGGTTAAAAAAACAAACATTTACCTTGCCTCCAAGATCACACTGCTTACTATTTATTAGACATTTATGGGGTGCTATCTTTATTAATTTCTAAATGAGCAGTAACAAGTAGTATAGGGTACAGATCACCTTACTAGAAATAGGGCCTGATTTAACAGAGTTTAAAGGGCCATAACAGCGATGTGTATTCTTAGGGAATACACACATGCACACAGACAGACAGACACTACCAATAGAGAAACAAAGAAAAACAAAAAAGGTTAATTTTATCAAAAACTCTCATAAAGAGTGCAACAAAGGACATTGCATATATGTTTGCTCATACATGCACACACTTATGCATATATACCCATAAACATACATCCCATTACATAATTATTTGTTTGATTATACAGACCAAAAAATAATGGATTAACTTAATTGACCTTTATCGACTTCCAATGCTATTATTGGCTGGAAGGGACCACAGAGCGAGGGCCAGACCTAGGGAAACTCCATCACTCTGTTGCTGAGTGAGTGATGAATTTACACCATTGGTTTGGAGTGAGTGTGATGACGTAAGTGTGTCTGTGTGTGTGTGTGTGTGTTTCCCCATCAGCCATTGCCCTTTCAAAATGAATCGGCGAGAAAAAAGGCTTTTGACTCCGCCCACGCAATCAATCAGCTGATTAACTTCCTCAATACACTAATATTGTTGTTGTTGCTACCACGTTTTAACCAATTTAATGCACAGGCTTACCAGCACATGCAAAGTACATGCAGATGAAGGGCACACAACCAGATGTTGTTAATTTCTCCCCAATTTCGGATAGTAGTCTAGTAATAATAATTCATTTAATTTATACTTTTTATTGATCCCGGTGGGGAAATTACAATATAGTATTTGATTTAGAAGCCTTTATTGGTGACTTTTCACAGTATAAAGTCCTGCTCTATAGAGAGGCGAAGTCCCTCCCCTTCCGGTGGACCGCCATGGGACCTTAATTCGTAAAAAATATGAAGTGAATGGGGAAAGACAAATTACTTTTTGATCCCATTTGAATTGAGCCATGAATTACACATATGATGTTCGTCAGTTTAAAAGATAATTTTGTAAGTCAAGAAAGTCTCAGTTTTTTGACAAACTGTTGAAGTATAAACGTAATTAGAAAGACTACACACTTTAAAGTTGCATAGATGACGTCTCTATGAAGCTATGATGTGTGTTTGGTACCGTTAACCGTAATGTTACTCACACGAGCAGAGGATCTTGCTAATTATTTTGCTTCTCTGCTGATAACACTTCAATGGATACAACACATCAGGTAAAATAACATTACATGTGTTGTGGAACAGCGCTAAGCTAGCTAGCTAGCTAGCGAGCGAGCCAAGCATCAAGCTAGGTGGCGTAAATTGCGCGAGACAAGAGATGTAGTTCACTGAGCGGTTTCACGCTAAACTAAGTGGTCTTCTGTTAATTAACTTTTAAATGAACGTACATCATATTTGTAAACCATTGCTCAATTCAAACGGGATCAAAAAATAATTTGTCTCTCCCTGTTAACTACCATGTATATTTTTTCTGAATTAAGGTCCCATGAGGTCCACCGGAAGGGGAGGGACTTCACCTCGCTATGCACAGTTCTACAGACGCAGCTGTCAGTACACTATCCGTGCTGCCTGCACGAGCCATTCTGCGCATGCGCAAGATGTTCACGCATGCGCTGTTGTATGAGGATTTACGACACTGCACGATCCGTTCCACGCTTCCGGTCATAGTTGTAGCGATCTGCCGTTAGCCTCCACAGGCAAGCTAAAATTTGTTTAGCTAACAGCTAATTCGGCTAACCGCTAGCTGATTGTAGCTGTCTGCCGTTAGCCTAAGGTGACCAGATTTCTGAGACAAAATCCGGGGACATTTTCAGCTCAGAAGCGTAAATACCTCCAAAACAGGTAATGTTTTTATCTTTGTAAAACTTAAAACGGAGACACTGCCCCTCACTAGACCCATAGCTGCACTGGGGCACAAGCCTCCCTAAAAAAAAATTTCTTACAGGGGAGCATGCCCATGGACCCATGTAAGAAAATGTTGTCTATTTTAACGTTTTGCATCAATCTGGTGCACTTTGAAAAGAAATTCAGAGGTTAGACTTGATTATTCTTATCTATGGATGGAAATATTTGTGCTGTAGCCTGAACTATTTTGCACTTGAGAATTTTAACCATGCACACATAGGTGGAATAGTTTTTTCTTCATATTTTTGCATTAATGTCACTAGGAAGCATACCAGTAGAAATATATATTCATATTTGTAAGTGGGATGTATATAAGTAAGTGGGATTGTCTGGAATCTGGCAATATAATAACCATTATGGTGGGATACACTGACTAAGCAATTTACAAAAATGTCTGTGCTGACATAAATAGTTTACATGAGAATACATTATAATTTGTACCCAAAGTTGGAGACCATGTACAAATTCTGTTGCAATTTCAAAACCGGATTACCCCGGAACCGCTTGTTGTACCGATGCATGTGTTGAGTAAAGAGTTTGTGAGATATTTCACAGAGAGTAATGGATGTGCAGAGATTTATTCAGAATGCAAATATGATAACATTTCATGTAAGTTCAATGTTAATTTTCTCGTAAACCATTTGTCACAGCTAGGGGGTTAACACTTTTGCATGCACTATATCCGTGTCACATTCTCATTAGGGGCTTTGCCCCCCTAAAGGTCTGATCCTAGAATCGCCTCTGCTGCTACTTCATACTTTTATACACTACACCTCAGAGGGAAATGTTGTAATGTTTACTGCACTACATTTATCTGACAGCTTTTGCCTTATTGCTTCAGGCTGGGCTTGTTTCTGCAACAGCTCATTGAGTATCAGATACAATTAAAACTATTGAGGAAATATTTTCCTTTGACATTGGTCCAGTATTAAACGAGATCGCTGCAGTCGGCAACGGCGAAACAAGCTACACTGTACAGTAAATTAATAGCACAATTGTCCAGCTTGTATTCAGGTTCATAAAAGTGCTCATTTTGTCAGATTAATATTCTAAGTGTCTGACAACATTATGGAAAGGATTTCTAAGTAGGTTGGCCTTTCTGTTAAAGAGTAAGATACTTTTTTTAAACATAAAAAGTCTGCGAAATTGCGTTCGCTAAACCCACCAGACTATGTATTACTATGTAAATAAACAGTCATTTTAGCATTGTAAAATATGGGCATTCTATATCTCTGAGCTCTGAGCAGCGCTTGCTCTGGCTGTCTTGAGCCTGCGCGTGTAGGGTGCACGACTATACGTTTGGTCAATGTTTTCTTTATTTCATTCCAATTTCGGGTCTGTCAGTCACAGTGAAAACCCATTGACATATATATAATAGACCAACAGATCCCGTTGCTCTGGACGGAGACCAGTGATATTAGAAGCACTTTTCCGGTGATGGCTGAGCGTTACTGCGCAGCCTCCAACTGAGAGAGACGACGTAAATGTGCCGTGAGCAACCTGTCTGAAAGTTTTCTGGTAGCTGTGCCAAGAGAAATCTCAATCATTCCCAATCTTGCAGAGACAGAGAGCATAGGTATATGTAAGGACATAACATAGGCACAGGCTAAATATTGCTAACTATAATGCCAGTTAACATTAGTAATTACACTTAAACAGCTAATGTGAGTCGAAACTGCCTGCGAGCTTCTCCTGTACTATACGGTAATTCCTCTACTGTGCGACAGTAAGTCGTGTGGTTATGACACAATCGTTAGCCTATTTTTACAAAAATGGAGCCATAACGTGAGGTACAAGGTAATGGAGCCTTTTATACATTGTCGTGTTTCTTTAGAAATAAACAATGGACAAATATAGTCTTGAAAGGCTTCAGATGTAAAGTTATTCGCTGTCAAAGTGGCGCCAAAATGAATGGCAGTCAATGGAATGCTAACGGGAGGTGATGGCTTGGTAGCATCAAAATGGTGCCATAGGAGCTACGCGGTCCGAGGAGAAGCTTACCCCCTTGTGAAAACCGGGGACATTTCCGGGGACAGCTCCAGCCGGGGACAGGTCACCGAAACCGGGGACTGTCCCCGGAAACCGGGGACGTCTGGTCACCCTACGTTAGCCTCCACAGGCAAGCTAATGTAGTAGGGAATTCTGTACTCGTCATTTAAAGCCAGAATCTGGGCAGTAGTGATCAGAATCAGAAAAGGGTTTTGTGCCACAGTAAGTTAGACTTACATGGAGTTTGCCTTGTTGATTGCTGCATACATAAACAAACAAACATATTAAACCAATATATACAAAATAGCTGTTTTGAATAAGAAAAAGGAGGCTGAATGGGTTGAGTGCAGAATGTGTAAAAATACAAAAAAATCGGTGGTGATCAGCAGTCGAGCCATGGTACCGGAGTCCCGCCCATACACCCACCTGACCAATCATTAGTCAATTACAGCTGTCAATCATGATGTTACACCCCATTTTTATGGCACCAAATAACTAAATAAAAACTAACACGAACATACATCAGCGTGATAAGAACTACCTAAAATGACAGAAACCATCTTTGGGGAAAATGTATTTGACGTGTAGTTTTTTTTTAATTTGGCCCATTTCCCATTTTCCTCGACACCACACAGCAGGGGCGTAGAAAATAAAAAAAGATGTAACTTATGTAAATTGTTGCATAAAAATTCACCAGAATGCAGGAAATTAATTAATTTCTAATGAAGGACCCCCATACCCCCCCCCCGGTTATAATGTGTGGCCCCCCCCCCCCCCAATGTTGACACAAAACCTACGCCCTTGGTGGGCTGTATGTAGTTATACGGATTAAACGAAAGATTAATGGAATTACCGAGTTACTCAAGGAATTGTTTCAGCCCTTTTCACACATTTTAACTGCTCCCACACACTATTTGATCTTCACCACAAGGTTCTTGGTCATGTCTTCCCTGTCTCAGAAACCTTTCTGTGTGCTCTGCATTCTAAGGGCTTGTCACCTTTTAGGGCATTGTCAGCTATGTTTTGTTTAGGTCGTAACTGAGCAAATATTGCCCTTGGGATGTGAAAACATACACTTCTTTGACAAATCTGATATACAGTATGGACACCATTCTACATAGTTGAAAATCGATGAAAGGGTCAGGGTTAGGGTTGCATCACATTCTTATTAGTCTATATCCACGCTATCCACTTCCGGAATTGCTCTGGTGCCGCCAGAAATTCCGCCGGATGTTCGTTACCTTGCGCTTTCTTTGTGTTGTAATTTGAAACTGGATAAAGTGGATTTATGAGGACTATGGTTAACTGTTCCTCAGATCTCTGCAGGGTAAATCCAGACAGCTAGCTAGACTATCTGTCCAATCTGAGTTTTCTGTTGCATGACTAAAACAACTTTTTAATGTACACATGTTCCACCAAAACAAGTTCCAGTGGCACTGTGGATCCGTCCGGTGCTTAGCGCCACCCAAGACGATTGTGATTGGTTTAAAGAAATGCCAAAGCACGTTTTTCCATCCCAGAATGCTTTGTGGACTAGCCAGACCTTCCTCCGCACCGCTGTGAAGGATGGTCTGGCAATGCAAGACTACATTCTAATTCACTATGAGTACTGTTGGTGCAAAAATGTGTAACTTTATTTTCTGTTATTAATATCCCATTTAACACTGAATTCATAATTTGCAAGTCAAAACACTTCTGGATGTCTAGGTGCAACTTAAACTTAAAACTTAAAAATAATAACAATTCCATTGTTCCTGTGGTGAAAATATCAACACAACATGTTCTACTTTTGACCAGTTATCCATCAAAATAATGTATCACTCGATAAAATTCCTTAAGGAATGCAAAGTAGTGCAGCAGTGACATTTTAATTTAATGGGATTTTTTTCTGTGGGTACTTTCTATCAAATTATGTTGCCACTCAGTGATTTGAATGTTCACATTGTCTTGTCATGTTTGTTACCTGCTGTAATGCAAAAAAAAAAAAAAAAAAGATCTCCTGCGGCCCAAATACCATTTTCCCCAAAGATCACCAATATAAAATATACTGGTTTTACCAGACAAAGGAAGGCTGTGGTGGCAAACACCCAGAGCAATATGTTTTATTGCTCATACATGTAAAATCCATTAGTAAGAGGAAAGTTTTATTTCTGACTTAAAGAGTAACTACCGTTTTTTTCAACCTGAACCCTATTTTCCTATGTTTTTGTGTCTAAGTGACTGATGGGAACAACAATCTTTGACTTTGGTCCAATATTAAGCAAGATCGCTGCAGTTGGCAGCGGCGAAACAAGCTACAATGTTAATAGGACAATTGTCAAGCTTTTATTTACCTTCACGAAAGTGCTCGTTTTGCCATTGACAGACTCAGATTAATATTCTAAATGTCTGACGACATTATGGAAAGGATTTCTAAGGAGGTCTACCTTTCTGTTAAAGAGTAAGATCCTTTTTTCAAACATAAAAACATCCGCGAAATTACGTTCGCTAAACCCACCAGACTCTATGTAAATAAACAGTAATTTTAGCATTGTAAAATACACTTCATTCAAAGTCGACAGAAACAAAATAAAACAATGAAAAGCCGTTTTGGGTCGTCGTTCCACTTCTCGAACCATCACGACTCTAGTTGTGGTTGAAATAAACACATAGTTTACCGATTCACATGTGAAAAATGTTGGCTCTATAAACTCTAAAAGTATTGCTTTTTTTAAAAAAGAGTCTGGTGGGTTTAGCGCTAGCAACTTCAGAGCTGTTTCTGGTTAAACAGAAAGGTCTCAAAGAGGTTTTAAAGGTCTATCTCTGAAGGGATCCTTTCCATAATGTTGTCAGACACTTAGAATATTAATCTGAGCAGGTCAGTGGCAAAAGGAGCACTTCTGTGAAGGTAAATGAAAGCTGGACAATTGCCCTATTAACTTAAATTGTAGCTTGTTTCGCCGCTGCCAACTGCAGCGATCTTGCTTAATACTGGACCAATGTCAAAGATTGTTGTTCCCATCAGTCACTTAGACACAAAACATAGGAAAATAGGGTCCAGGTTGAAAAAAATGGTAGTTACCCTTTAAAGAGTGACACAGTCCTGCGTTAAGAAGCTAAGGAGGGAGCTAAGGGCCTGTCATACATTCATATGTCTTGCTATAGATTTATATGACATGTACATCAGCATCCAAGATGATCCAAGAGGATTATGGTACATTTGTGAATGTCAGCTGTAGTAACAAGGGGGGTATTGATTGTGTGATTGATAGCAACAATACAATTTTACAGCTCAGTGATAGAGGTTTGTTTACACAGAAACACTTGATGCTGTCAAAATGAATATATCTCACTTATCTTAGCTATGTTGTGTGCTTTGAAGATCTCTTAAGAACTAATGCACACGTCCTTTGTTGCATGTCATACCCCTCTCTCTCTCTCTCTCTCTCTCTCTCTCTCTCTCGCTCTCTCTCTCTCTCTCTCATTTCTACAAGGCGAAAATAATTAGACTGCTTTAAATAGCATTTCACATTGTAAAAAGATTTTGTGGGGCCCTTGGCTAAGTTGTATAAGGAGAAGTTGTTCTGTGAGTGAAAGTTAAAACAAACTGAACTTTGAAACACAAAGTCACTAACCTCAATACACTCAGTGCGTTTACATTTAGTTTAAAAGAAATGATTATATTTGGGTTAAAGTAATACCCCGATTTCTCAAACGCCATGTAAACACCTTACCCCGGTTAAAATCGGAGTTCTCATAACCCAGTTGACAGAATTTGAGAACTCCTTCAGTAACTGGGGTATTCCTTATTGAGGGAACTGTGCCTGGAAAGTATTGGAAAAGACTGTCAATTTGATGTTTAAGATGTGGAAACCCTGAATATTATACTTTACTAATTATATTGAGAAAGAAAGCCACAATAGTTCAAAAAGTTCATGTTCAAAATTTTTTTTTTAGTTTGACTTCTAATAATTAAGTACATTTAATATCAGACAATTACTTTTGATACTTAAGATACAATAAGACTTTTACTCTTAAGTAATATTCTAAAAGGTGACTTTAACTTCTACCAAAGTCATTTTCTGGTAAGATACTTGTACTTTTAGTATTGCTCTCTCAAGTACTTTAAAAACAACTGATATAAATACATATTTAACTCAGGGCTAGAAACAGCAGAGAGGGCTTAAAACACCACTGCACAATGCTGAGTTAGTGTGATATTAATGCTGAATTGTGGACTGAGATGAATGCACTGCCTGCATGCTGCTCCTGCAGACCTTTTAAAGACGAGACACGGCATGTGGTAGGAGCCGCTGCAAACAGCCCTCTCGCTCCATTTTGTCTCAGAGCAGCCCTATTTATAGAAGTCAATCACAATCTGTTATATGACATGACACGGCGCCCAGAGCCGAAGATTATCAGACTATTTCAGGATACAGGAGAAATAGGAGAATCAATTTATTGTTTGTCATTTATCAAATGTGACTATTTGTGATGCTATGTCATTCTAATGTATGTACAGTATGTGTATGTATAGTTGTATGTGTATATATGTATAAGTAAAAGCAAATGTGTGTATGTATGTACATGTTTGTGCATATATGTGTATATATATATATTCAGACTTTTATTCAATATATTCAGACTTTCATTCAATATATTCAACGTTCATTCAATATGTTCAGACTTTCATTCCATATATTCACACTTTCATTCAATATATTCAAGGTTCATTCCATATATTCAGACTTTCAATTCATATATTCAGACTTTCACTTTCATTCAATATATTTAGACTTTCATTCAATATATTCAAGGTTCATTCAATATATTCAGACTTTCATTCAATATATTCAGACTTTCACTTTCATTCAATATATTCAGACTTTCATTCAATATATTCAGACTTTCATTCAATATATTCAAACTTTACATATATATATAATAATTTCCTAAACGGCATATGCCATAATATATATATATATATGTATCCTTTTTTCTGTAACCTCTGACGTACTCTCCGTGTGTTGTGTGTTTGTGTGTTGTATTGGTATGTATTTAGTTTTCTTTGAAATAAAATATATATATAAAAACAATTGATTTCCCCCTGTTTTATATCGTAATTAGTTAGATATAATTTGGATGGTTGGTCAAACAAAATGTCAAATGTTGTCACCTAGGGCTCTTGGATGTTAATTTACCCTAATTTTATGGCCACATGCAGCAGTGGGAGAAGCTATTTTGGTTGGCCCTGGTTTCGCAAGTATAAGATTTTGCTATCTCGCTTCTCTGTTATTGGGATTTATTGGTGTTTGGAGTTTCAGTGGAAGACGACTTCTCATTTTAAGCAGCCAAAATCACCAGTACTGACACTTGGTAGGTTTAATAACTCAGTTTTGTTTGCACACTCTGGGATTTATTATTGGTGTTTTACCCTACCTCCCTCTAAGATCACTCCTCTGTCTTTTCATCTCCCTTTCACTCAAGAGAGTCTTTAACTGTCTGAGTTGGATTTCCTAGTTGTAAATGTTAATGTGTAACGAGGTGAGCTGGGATCGATGTGGATATTAAACCGACTTTCCTCTCGTTGTCTTATCAGCCTGATGAGGCAGAACACACCATGCCTCTTTCTCATGCGTACACACACACACACACACACACACACACACACACACACACACACAAGCGCATACTTTCACTTTTTCTTCTCCCCCTTGCACACCCAGATAAAAGCCCACACAGACTCATGCAATTTCTGTTAGTCTCTGTCTCCATCTCGGCCGTGCTAAATAATTTAATCACTTAACAGCAATAGCCAACCATGCTATTCCAGTCTCCACCACACAGGGTAAATTATAGCTCTGTAGGTAGAGAACAGCCATTACTGTAAGGCCTTATGAAGACATATTATGGAGCCATGCTTTGTTGAGACCTTGTCATTGTCAAAGCACTAAAAATGCCAGAGGTGGAGTGAAGTATTATGTCCTTTAAAGTGGATATAGTATAATGCTGGTATGGGTATTTAAGGCCGAGGCTGTTATTGTTGAATGTACAATGAATGAAAAAAGTTGTTAAAGGAAGAGTGTGTGTGTGTGTGTGTGTGTGTGTGTGTGTGTGTGTGTGTGTGTGTGTGTGTGTGTGTGTGTGGTTCTTTTTGGGAAATGATTGTAAAGTATGGAGAGAGAAGGGAGGAGAGTGTAGGGAATTGCAAGTGAGAGTACAGCAAATCTAGTCTCAAGTAGGCCTATAATGTGTCTTTTATATATATCTTATCTTATTATATCTTTTATATATATATATATATCCATGCTTTGAGGAAATACATACATATATATATATATATATATATATATATATATCCATGCTTTGAGGAAATACATACATATATATATATATACATATATATATATATATATATATATATATATATATATATATATATATATATATGTATATAGTATTTCCGCCTGTACCTCTGTCTGTGAGTGTGTATTTCTAGTATTAGGGCTCTAGTAACTCTCACAGTCTTTGTTAACGGCCTAACCTAGTTCCGCAACCGTAGTCACAAACATTGTTTGACTTGTGACCATTTTGGGTGTGCCGGACAAAATATCTGCTTTCAATCCTGCCTGCCCTGACCAATTAGTCAAATAGTGAGATATTCCTGTTATCCTCGCCTTTTTTTTCTTCATCAGTCATCAGAATTCCAGTGTCACAGGTTGTAACTCCTACTGTTCCACTTCAGGTAAACATGTGTAAAACAAACATACAATCTAATTGTTATCTTTGTTGAGCTGTCAACTAATACCTGTTACGGAAAAACTAAGGAGCGGCACAACTCCTTTCACATACGTGAAGAATGTTCGGGAGACCTTGATGAATTATACAAAAGCAATTAAAGCTAGGGTGCGTAGTTTCTGTCTCCCTCATGAGGAATTCTAAGTAATGACAACAAAACCGTCAGCGCGTTCACATGATACAAGCCTTCCATGATCTTCACTCGAGTTTCTGCGCGCGAAAGTCGCCGGACGACACCAGTTTCTGAACATAGCCATACTGAGAAATACAGAGAGTTGTGTGGTGCTGTTAGTCTTAATTAGCTTTGCAGCAACTCATTTGGTAATGGCTTGTATGTAACGGACGTTCATTAATATCAAAAAGTTACGCACTAAAGCTTTAATGAATTCTCAATTGGGGAGAGAATTAAGCAGGCAGTACAGTTTAACCACGGTGTGTTATTGTGCAGTACCATCCAAACTCTCTGAAGTTCCTGTCTCAGTGAAGGTGTATTTCAAGTCATGCTGGAGGCGTAAACGTTTAGCTGAACCCTCAATGTAAACAAAGATATTGCAGGCGCCAAAAACATAGATGCTAAAGCCTAGTTCAGCCTATCTCTCTCTCTTGGAAGTATGCAAAAGTGTGGCTGGCCCACTGACCTCCAAGAGGAGACAGTCCTGAAACAAAACATTCCCTTATCATGCAGCTACTTAGATTCCCTGAATCTGTGGAGGCACAACGTTGAAGTACTCCTCTGCCTGGAAAGGTTATGAGGTTATGTTGGACACTAGTCTCACATTGCCAAACCTTCCTCCACGGCGCTGCGGAGGAAGGTCTGGCTAGTCCACACAGCATTCTGGGATGGGAGAAAAATGTGCTCTGGTTTATTGGCATTTCTTTAAACCAATCACAGTCGTCTTGGGCGGCGCTAAGCGCCAGACAGAGCAACGGTGCCTCTGCAAAATAGCCTCAGGAAGGAACTTGTTTTGGTGGAACGTGTACTTCCAAAAGTTGCTTTAGTCGTGCAACAGAAAACTCAGATTGGACAGGTAGTCTAGCTAACTGTCTGGATTTACCCTGCAGAGATCTGAGGACCAGTTAACCATAGTCCTCATAAATCCACCGGAGTTTATGACGCCAACACAAAGAAAGCGGAAGGTGACGGACATCTGGCCAAAATGAGGGACATCCTCACAAAAACAGTGTTTGGCTTGCCCAGCTTGTTAATAGCCAGTGCATGTTCATTTTGGCTGCCCAGTTTATTGATGTTAGTAAGATGGCACAAACATTTGGCCTTATCACTAGGGTTAGGTATCGTTTTGATCTTAACAATTCTGATTCCAATTCCGATTCTTCATTTCGATTCCGGTTTTTATCGATTCTTGTTTCCGGTTCTTCGAGGGGTGGAGTTCAAATGGATCACATGCTTATTTCACAGATAAGAGGAAGATTTGATTTTAATTCAATGGTGATTTACAGTTTTACCCGGGCTTTTTCAACGCAAAATAAAGCCACGCTTTAGAGCGCCGCTTTCTGTGCTCCGTGGCTGCAACATAACAAGCTCCTGGAACTACGCTGGCTGCCACAGAAACCTGGGCTGCGTCCGAAATTCCATACTAACATGCTATTTAGTAGGCTAAAACAGTATGTAAGATTTTTGAGTATGTCCGTAACCTTAGTATGAAACCAATAATACGCAAATTGCATACTATTCCTGGTAAAATATTACGGTATGCAATACTGGACACTACGCCGACATACAGTAAATATCCCACAATGCAATGCGTTAGTAACGACAACGTTCATAACAGACAAATGGACAGAAACCAAGGAGCTCTGTAGCGTCAATAATGCTCTAATTTGCATTTCTACATATTTAAATGACTGCTGGTCCAGGTATTCACCTCTTTCAGTAATTTAAGCATTATCTGGCGATGTCGCTAGAGCGGAGGTCAGCAGGGGTTACCGTGGTTACGCAACTTCAACAGCAAGGAGGATTTCAGGAAGTGACGTTGAAAATGACAGCTTAGTGCGTCCGAAAAGATACACACTATTGTTTATTTACGCAAAAGTATGTTGACCGAGTATACATATTGAATAGCTATGTAGTGCAGAGTATGCGATTGCGGAAGCAACCCTGTGTTAAATTTGGAACTGATGATTAGATTCCAAACGATTCCAATAAAGAAACTGTTCCATTGGAATCGTAATTTTTGAAACGATTCTTCAATGCCCAATCCTACGTGACACAGATACAGAAAATGAGTTGGGGCATCTCTGGTTATAGTATTAAAATCACATTTTTTCACAAGATACTTTATCAAAGTATAATCTCATTAGTATTGGTATTGAAGGTATAGGGCCCTATTTTAACGATCTAAGTGCACGGTGTGAAGCGCATGGCGCAGGTGCGTTTATGGCGTGTCCAAATCCACTTTTGCTAGTTTGATGGCGGAAAAAAAGGTTCCGTGCACCGGGCGCATGGTTCAAAAGGGTTGTACTTGGTGTCTTCATTAATTCATAGGTGTGTTTTGGGCGTTAACATGCAATAAACCAATCAGAGTGTCATCTCCTATTACCTTTAAAAGCCAGGCACGTTTGTACCTTGGCGCATTGCTATTATGATGGCGGATTTGCACCGTAATATTTTTATTTGTAATCTTTTGCATGTTTGTGTGCTGCTGCGCTTCCCTGTGTGTGTGTAACAAGCATAGTGTGCGTGCGCGTGCTATTGACTTTAGACCAGCTTTTTATTGGTCAATGGCGCGATCACTTCCCGCTGTCTCAAGATAGCAATACGCCAAGAATTCATCTGAACACACCTCCCTGTAAGACCATGGGCGCAAAGATGGGCGCAGGTGCATTTGCGCTGGACGGGAAATTGACAACTGCGTCGGTCTTATAGAGAAGACACACCAGCCCGATAATCGGGCGTCGGGCCGTCTGGCGAAGTCCGTGACTCGAGTCTGTTCTGTGTGTCCCGTGCCGTCGGCCGTCCGAGGAGCCGTCGGCATTCATTTGGGCCGACCCAACATGTTCAGTCGGGGACAGGGCAGTCGGGACTCGCCCGGTAATGGCAAGCGGATGAGCCGCTCAAAATCTGACGAAAATCTTTTAAACTAACCTTTGTCAATCTGAAATGAAGACAGATTCAGCAAATGCATGAATGCAAAAATGTTTTCAGAAACACGTTTCGGTGAACTATTTTAGTACAATATGAGATCGTATTCTGAACGAGACGCCATGACAGTCTGGCTGTGAATTTCCGGAGAAAAAAGAACCACGTGACGCGTTCGTCCAATCAGCTGCCGGTTCTCATTTTCTGGGAAATAATCAGACTGTTAATGGAAACAATACAGAGCAGCACCGCCTGCTGGTATGGAGACGTATTACGTTTCGCGCACGTGCAGAGCGTACGCTCAAGTCGTCGTCGCCTCAGTGTGTTCTGAGGCATTTTTTGGACCTCGGGACCCAACTGATCAGTCCGACTGGCTTTTCTGCCGACGGTCGGCCCGTCTGGTTGGTGTGTCAGGGCCCTTAAACTAGCAAAGACACTTGCGTTGGGCTTTGCGCTGCGCCGGGTGCAAGATAGGGCCCATAGTGTGTCTGCAGAGTGAGCAGAGAAGAAGAAAACACTGAGGCTGAGTGCTTCATTGAGACGGTGTGTTGTGGTTTCCCAGAAAGTCATTATCCAGACAGTGGACTGCTTCACCTTGAGGTGCTTCACAATTTTCCACACTGGAGCGGTTTTCACATCACCTTTTTTTCCCCCCTCTTTATTCATTCAGCAGTGATGGGAAACAAAAGCAGCAACATTACTTACCACTGCTGGGATAGCTGCATTTCCTCCCAAAACAAAACAAGCACAGGAAAAAAAAGTGTTCAAATTAGAACAATGTAAAATGATTGCCACCATCCAAACTGTAGGGGCCCTCTTGTACTACAAACCTCCCTAGGCATTGAGAGTACAGGCTGGGGAAATACACTGATGCCGCCCCCACCCCCCCCTGTATAAAAGTCATTACCTATCCTCCACTCAACTGTTACAGCCACGCTAAAGCTCACACTACACACCACCCTAGGGCTTTCTGTCTGTGTGTGTGTGTGTGTTTGTCTCAGCTGGGCCTTATCTGTGGTGTGTGTGTGTGTGTGTGTGTGTGTGTGTGTGTGTGTGTGTGTGTGTGCATGTGTGTGTACGCGCATGTTGATGATCATATGCTCTCAGTTAATGCATGCACGGCTGAGTAGTTATCTCTTTTTCATTGTTTACGTCTGCAGAATATGCATCTGTAGGCCCTATGTGTCTTATGCATCAGTCTAGCAATGGTTCCCACTCCAGTCTCTCCCTATATAATGTAGTTAACGTTGAAAATATGCTCCCACCTCCAACCGATGACGATTTGTGTGTTAGAATTAAAATTAAATTCTGCTTATATAAGATGACTGAAAAGTCATTCCAGTTTTCGGTGGGAGAGGGGTGGAGCATTTCACAGTTTGATGGAGCGTCAATTCAATGTTCAATTTGTTCAATAAAAAAAAATTATTTCCTTTGTTTCATTTTCAACTAACTGTTGCAGAACAGCTACTGAAAGCAGCAGAAATGCAGAACTGAGTAGCTACACTTTACTATCTGTTCATTTATTGCAAGTAATATCATTATTGCGATATTCAACCATGTTATTGCATATTTTGCCTACATCATGCCTACATGTAGCCTAGTTTATACTTTCATTTTACTGTAGATGGCACTTAACAGCAAAACTAGAATGCCTCTACAGCTACAATCCAAAAATAGCTATGCATTAATCATAATATTGAGCTTTAAAAAACATCATATTAATCTAAAATCAATTTTAACTTCAAATTTGTTTTTTATTTTTTGAAGAGTTACCGCCAACCTCTGCCCGACTACACTATCCTTTTCCATACTGCGACACCCATTTTGATGTTTATGTGACTGGAGTGTGCTTCCTGCAGCGAGGAGCTCAGGCCTACCTCATTTTCGCCTGGCAGGTCAGCTGCTCTGTGTTTCAGTCTGAAGCCGTTGGCTGCTACTGAACCGTTTGGCTCTTTTCTCTACTAGCGAGCAAACCTACATTCTAGACCCAACTGTCCATCCAGCTCATTTTTAAGGGGATTTATCATTATATATGCCCGTGTATCCAAAACACATCGGTCATTGGGGATTCCTAGCACCGGTCGGCCGGGTCTGACGGCCGTTATAACGCTTTTTCGAGGTTTAATTAGAGCTAGAAAACAACGGTGGTGGAGGAGGAGGATATTCCATATTAGGAGCACAGAGGAGAAGGCACCCCCCTTGTGTGATTTGGAGCTTTTGGTGAGTGTTTATCGTAATTTCACGTTATTTTTGCCGTTATAAATTATACCCCCGTGTAGCGTGACCACATATGACTGTAAATACAAGGTTTGGGCGGGTTATTGCGCTGTTTTGAACGTTTATTTTTGTATTTTCTCTCGGAATGGGGGATGGGCAGCGTCAGCGCGTGAGTAGGCGCGCGCACTATGCATGTGTTTGTAGGGCAGTTCTCGTGGCTGGTTTGTGTTTGTGAGCGCGCCCTTCCTTCCTGCAAGTACTGCTAGCTTTGAATTAAAACCACTTTAGTGATTTTTGATCTCAATCATAAAAATATTTTTTTATATAACATATCAATTCTACAATCAACACTGGAAATTTCTGTTTTTTTAACTTAGCAATCTAACTTTTTTACTTCACTAATTTGTTTTATTTTTGTTCATTTAGATACTTTTCCAATGATAAATTCATGCGTTAATTTGAACTTACTTTGATTACACTGTTTGATTGCACTAGTTTTGATACATACTTAAGTGTTCAAATAAGTTAGTGTTATTAAAAAAAAACAACAGTTGTGAATAGTTATGAATCTAAACAGAAACTGTAGTTTCAGCAATGTTAGCATTTGTCCCATACTTACTTACCAGTTTGAGGTATTGTGCTTTGCAGGCCCATAGTTATTACTACAGTTTTAAGATGATGTTGCTGTTTAACCTTGATCATCTGCAACATACAGTAGATTCATAAATGTGCCAAAGTGCATTGTTTATGATTCCATTATATATTATTCTATTACCTTGTGTCACTCTCACTCATAGCTTTCTACAGTGCTTTGCAGCTGGTTGTTCCAAAGCCATGGGCGGTGTGGGGGAGGGGTGAACACACACACACACACACACACACACAGGAGGGCCACTTGCCAACCTTGTGAAGCTCAACTCAATGACACAATGTACTAGTCCCAGATAAGCCTACAGTATCTGTGCTAGTAAGGAAAAGGCTGGTAATAAAGACTCCAGAGTCAGAATTCACAGACTAATTGGGTCAAGGTGTTTTTTAGATCCCAAATTCAAAATTGAAATCACATTATTTGTTTTTGGACAAACACCATCTTCTATTTTCTATTGAAAGGTTTCTACTGCCCTGTTGCCCTCATGAGTTATTGTCTTTGTTGTTTTGCTTTGATCAACCTATAAGTAGGTAATAATATTATATGAGAAGGTGTCCCGATGAGGTAGAGATGCTGAATCCATTATTTGATATATCGGTAACATAAACCATGGCCACTTACCAAAGGAAATAAGAGGCTGTGTGTTTGTCATTTTGTTATTGGTAGAGTAGAGCCCGAACAATACTGGATTTTTGAATCTCATACCGCTATTTGATAATAAATTATTATTGTATTTGTGTTTTCTTATATAAACGCAAAACATAACAAAGAACAACATCTGTGGTCAATGGTTTCCCAGTAGTTATTGTGGTTTTATCAGGCATCATTGACTTGAGTTGTCCCTTATTATCCGGCATGTAGCTGGTTGAACTTGTTGACTGTATCCCACGCGTTTCTTTCTGACCATACAGTATGACAAGACTATTTAATTAGTTGTTTTTTTTTGGATTAGGATCACTGACTACTGTCTAGTTATTTCTTCTCACACAAGTGCACACAAATGTGCATGTGAGTTGGCTGTCGGTCTTTGTTGTGTATTCTAGTGCAACTTATAACAGAATAGAGATCGTTCGTTTCCCCTGCATACAACAGCGCAGTTCTAGCCACGCGCTAACAGTGCTCCCTCTGGCTACCTAATTGCTCTGCTCTGCGTACAACAACCTGGACCGGGCTTCCGTGGGAGATCGGTGCCTATAAGGAGCTCATACCGCTGATCAGCGGATCACAAAAGGAGAGAGAGGGTGGAGGAAACGGGAAGCTCTAACTTTGATTCTCCACTGGGCGCATCTGTGCTGCGTTCCGATTTTGTTCCGTCCTCCGCCACTCGCCATACCACACCACGAGCGTCTCAGAAGCCAGAGAGTCTTGCCTGACCGACTCGCAGATTGTATTGTCTCTACTTTGTACTTTACAGAACAATCACGTGTTTAATAGCTAGTATCTACCACTCCAAGCACTCCTGTAATTTAACTCCATGCCTTCTCTTTTCTGCTGTTGTCCTACTGGGGGTGTCTTTTGGTGAATTGACTTGATAGTCTCGAGAGCCGCTTCCCGCACGCTTCTAGGACGCGCCGTGGTGCGGCTGGTGGAATATCAAGCCTTGACTTGAATAGCTGTGATTGCTCGTGGGGGTCATGGCGCCTCGGGAATGCAGCACAGACGTGCCCGTTGGAAAATAGGGTTGACGGCGCTAACGGCTACAGTGCAAACAGAGCCTTGATTAGCTCCAGGGCTGTACCAAATACCATTTTTTTAAGCTTCGGTGCTTTTCAACAGCGGCGAGTTAAACCAACATTTCCTACCTCACTTGAACGTTTTTTACCTTCATACTGTTTAAAACTTTTTTACAGTAACGTTACGCCGCGACGGAAGAGTATGATAGATATGATTGACGACCAACGCAGTGTGTGTGAATGAACACTCAGCCGGCGCCTCATCAAATCGCCTGAAAGGGACACAATGCTGCTACAGTACAACCATACAGACCTCTACAAACATCAGACGCTTGCTTGTAACTCAACATTTCTCTGTCCTTGGCTGGGATGGACTACATAGTGCTGCATAACTTAGCCAGTGGCTAGCGGACATTTAGCTAACGTTAGCGGCTTAATTTCGACAAAACACCACGGTGAATATCAGCCCGCATGCATGTATAAAATAGTAACTAAAATAGTTGTGCAGCCCTAGTGGCGGTGTCTGGGGAGTGTGTGGTGGAGCAAGTGAGAGAGTGACGGAAAATGCAGGGCGATCAGTCTGAGCAGAGGAGAGTTTAAGTCAACAATACCCGTTTTCCGGTGTGTTTGTGACGTTGAACGTGACGCACAACAAAAAACCGACAGGCATACTCGTCTACTGGCAATGGGAAAGGAGTCTTTCGGCTATTTTTAGCGGGTTTACCGCTGTTCTAAAAGTCTGCGTATGCGCTTTTTGGGGCGGAAAAAAGAGTATTCATGTGTCAAGCAAGGACACATGCCAGACAAAGATCACTGGCACTGATGTAATATGTAGCTGTTTAATTCTAACAAAATAACCATTTTGATGAGGTAGATGTTCAAATGGTTTTAGGAGAACTGAGGGCCCGTTTTAGCTTAGCATATGAACAGAAACTCCAGTGTCATTGGCCAGCTTTTCAGAATGATGAAAGATGCATAAATATATTGCAGAATGGGGGCTAGTGGAACTGAAGCTAGTACAGGAGCGTGGTGTGACTTTTGCTCTATTTTGGGTGTCACTTTGTTGGAAACAATCCAATTCATTGAGACTGGAGAGGATAAGTATCCCTTGATATTTCCTCTTTTATTTTTGTTTTTGTGCTCACAGCCTTTGCTTCCTTTTTACTTTATATTATCTTTTTATATGTGTATTTGCCTGATATGGTTATTATATACCAGGATAATTATATTTTAAGTAGGGCCTACTAGGGCTGTCCTCGACTAAAGAAATTCTTAGTCGACTAACACTTACATGATTTTGTCGATGAATCGATTAGTTGATGTAATCGACAGAGCTGTGCTCTTTGAGAGGTGGTTAAGACTAGAAAAGCACAATATAAATGTAGTTAATTAACCATCTGTAAAACTGACTCTCCACAATTAATCCTGCAAAAGCACCACTTTAAATCTTGTGTTTACCAGAAATGTGCCCATAAGTTTCTTGGAAATGAGTAATTAAGCATGAATAACCATAAAAAATGACTTATCAACTAAAGAAATCTTAGTCGACTAAGACCAAAACGACCGATTAGTCGACTAATCGACTAAGAGGTGGCAGCCTTAGGGCCTACTGATTTATTACTGGTTACTACACCAGTGTTTTTTGATAATTGACTGTTGGTAACCATATCTATACCAAGAATTACAAGATTTGGACCCCTTAAAAAAACCTGCTCTCTGTAATGCTATCCCATCCGATCTGGGCTGAGGGATCGTGTAAAAAGGTTGTCCTGTGTCCATCATCGATGACCCACATTAAGATCAGGGTCACACCCGCACATGCAATGTGTTGTTTAGTGTTGGGCTTTCTTCTGCTATCTTTATGTTGCATAACAGATAAGGTGTTTCGTCAGGCAGTGATCTGTGGTGTCTCTGTTTGTGTAAAGTCACTTGTTTCTTTCAGAGCTCCACTTGGTAATTTAGACTGAGAAGAGAGCTGGACGTGGCCATTTAAATATTCCAAAGTGCAGCTAAGCTGGGTCTCTGAAATATAATGTGAACACTAACTGTATCTACTGGCTTTGCTTATTTGTCCTCATATCCCACAGCAAATGTTGAGCACAGGACACAATAATATGGTTAGTTGCAGAGCAGGCAGCTGAGTCATGTTATCTACACAGGACACATTGATTAGTTGGCCTTATTAAATCACAGAGGACGAGTGGTGGAGTAGTACAGTTATGTAACCAGTGCTCGCCAGTGTTGTGAATTGAAAAGGGAAAGACAAAATGGACAAAGAAGTGCAGCGAGTGAAAATGTCTGTCTTAGTTAGGTAATGGCCTGACATGAGATGGAGAGTAGGGGGTGCAACGGATCACAAAACTTCCGGTTCGGATTGGATCACACTTTTGAGTCACGGATCGGATCAATTTTCGGATCAGCACAAAAAAGGGGGGAATTTTAATGATTCATTAAAAATGTGGTAACAATGTCTTGTGGCAATAATAACTTCTTTCACCAGTAAATTGCTGTTAAACGACAAAAAACGGATGAGAAAAGGGTATTTAACAATAACTTTGAATGCACCACGAGGTTTACCAGTTTCAAGTAACAAACCATTTAGTCCCTTCTGTGTTGTTTCTCCGGCAACAGCAGTGACCAAGCGCTAGTTTGTGTCTTTTAGCTCATAGCTTTAGCTGCAGACTGTTGTACGTCCCGGTGTTGGAATCTTCTACAGTGAAATACAGACACACTTTTACACCGTTTAGCTGTCGGCATTTTAATTGTGTTTAATCTAGCTACTAGCTAACGGTAGGCTAACATCAACATTACCTGCTGCCAAGTGTAACGTTAGTGTTAACTAGGGTGACATGCAGCAATGCTTCTGTTGCCTCTAACGTCCGTTTCGGAGCATCAAAGAGCAGCGCAGACATTTAAGTGGCACCGAAATCCGCATTGCTATTACGTCCGGTAGATACCGGTTGTTTAGGCACTGGTGCCATATTAGCACTGGATTTTAACATGCGCTGTTGAAGTGAACAGAAAATTGCGTTGCCTGCGTCTTTTCACGGCAACCCTCCATAGAGATTTGGGTGTGGGGGTGGGGGGGTCGTAACTCTTACAACAGAACATCAACAAGCATGGCTATGAGATTGATTGACCGCCTATCATTATTGGTCGGTATTTACTAAAAACGTGTGATCGGGTGCTCAGCATTAATCTCTTCTAGCCGCCGTTAAACTACTACACACGTTACTACACATATATAGATAAACACTCGGCCGGGAGCAACAACTGCATGCCTGTGATTGGGGCGTCTCTAGCTCCTTGATGTGCTTGGACCCAAGAAATGGAGGAAAATTAAGTGGAACTTTGGCAGGAGCACAAATGCCTATTTGATGTTTCCTCCGAGCTGTACTACAACCAGGTCCAAAAAGAGTTGGAGAGAAATTGACAGTTCTCTTCTCGTGGTCTTGAGTCTTTTCCCGTATTACTTCTCCTGTGCGTTTTGTTGACTAAACGTAGTTTAGAGACCAGACTGACTTCTCAGGTATTCCTCCTAGTGAAATGTAGTGTGGGACCCCTGTCACCTATCACTTGTGTAATGTGTAAACCACAACGACTTCAAGATACGCCCCACTCAGGAGGTAGGGAGGTCATCCACTAATCGGAAGATCGGTGGTTCGATCCCTGGTAGTCGTGCAGTCTACATGTGGAAGTGTCTGATGGCTGTGCCATCGCTGTGTGAGTGTACGCGCCCTCCTGATAAGCCCTCCTGATTGTTGTCATGGGCAAAAATGCGTGTAGGATTGCCTCATATTTCGTTCCTTTTTGAGTGTATTGGTTCCAACAAAATGTTCTACGACTTGTGAAGATGTAAGTGCTCAAAGAGCACACAGACGAAACTAGAGGCTCACACATTCTCATACTGCACACACTCAGGCCTGCAAACACACACACACACACACACACACACACCGTTGACAGCAGTCACATGGTGTGTGTGTGGGGCACCCCCAAGGGTCAAGTTTAACATTGTGAAGAATGCGTCTGTGCTTGGTGGCCCTCCCCCTCTTTACCCACAAGGCTTTGAAGTTTATAGGCCTGCAGGCTCTCTACCCCTCTGCTCTAGAGAGACTGAGCGTGATTATTTGTACTCCAGCTTCAGTCCCAACCTCTGGAAAATCACACTTTAGTTGGCCATATACATTTGAGATGCTGGATCATCTGATATGATATATGATATAATAAAATAAAAAACAAAAAAACACCTCTTTCTCTATCTCCTATTGCCTCTAAATGTAGCTCTTGAATTTTTGTGCCACATGGACCAGCATCTAGCAGAGAGCCCATGATTAACCCTCTGGGGTCTGAGTGTATTTTCAGACACACAGATGATTTTGGCATGATCTGATACTCATGATCAATTTTAACAAATGTAAGCAGTATTTTCAAAGTACCATGACTTTTTTTTTTTGTATTCAACACAAGTTCAGCTACTACTTCAGCTACTTCAGCTAAAAACTAGTTTTAAAAGTGTGCTGGAATTTGTAAAAAGCCTTTTCATACATTACAGTGATAGACGCTAATATTTTTAAGCACGGGCCACCAAGCCCCTAAATTTGGCAAAGTACATTTTTGGTGGCCCCAATGTAACGTTAAACCTCTCTAATTAAGTCAATTTTTTTTTCCTGCTCCCCTTCATGCCCCTGGCTCTTTACACCAGATATGCAAAAGAGCTTTTCATGAAGCCCAGGCAAATGTGACGGTACAAAGCTTACAGCAGGGTTATTCAACTATACTGAATCAGTGGGACTTATTTTCAGAAGGCTAAGTGAAGTTTAGAAAGAATGGAGAATGCAGACAACGTTGGCATGTCATTGACGTGCATAATAATTAGCTCTGTGCACGTGCCGCTGGAAGAGCTGGTTTGTTTCCGCTAGTTTACGAGAATTTGCCAAATTTCAACATGCACGGCAGTCCAAGATAAACAATCAGACTACATAGAGACAGCTTTGGTTTTAGCTTGTCTGTTAGAATTCGTTATTTGCAGAGTAGCCTGCGGTGGTTGTGTAAAAGAGAGCAGTGGAGTGGTGGATGAGCGACTACTTGCAGACAAAGCAGGTTGAAATATCACGTTTCTACATGCTGATTCCTGTTAAACAGGTGTATATTAACTAATATTTAATGGTCATGTATGTTTAATAATGAGGGATTAGTTCTGCCAGCAGAATCCTAATGTAAACTGTGACAGGAATGCTCCCTTTACTCACTGGCTGATGGAACAGTCCTGTAGCATGAACTGCTAAACTGCCTCAGTGGACTGCTGCATCTGGCTGTGTTGCCCATTGCAATGCTGTTTTTGTCAAACATGTCAGATTTTGTCAGTAGAACGTCAGTGTGGGTGTGTAGTGTGACTGAAATCTGAGAATGATACTGGTCTTGGCAAATAGAATTGTATGTAGGCCTGTAGGCTACATTTCAATTTGATATATTGCTGTGGTGCAATTTAAATAGGGCTGGATCCGAATTAGGGCTGCAGCTATTGATTATTTTAGTAATCGAGTATTCTACCGATTATTCCATCGATTAATCGAGTAATCGGATAATAAATAATTTTGTTTTATTGAAGGGCAATAATATACAATAGTTTGGTTCAGCCTACTTTTCGGAAAAAGCAACATCTTTATTGCCTACATTGCTTACGATATCATTTCTCAAAAAAACAAAAATATTAAGTGCATTTAAGTGCCATATTACGTTGTTTTTAAAGAAAACATTTTCTGAAATGCAATAATAACCTCAAACTAAACATTACCTTAAGTTGTGCGACTTAACTTTCAGAACTGCAAGTTTCAACCTGAGACTGATCTGTATATAGGCCTATATGTAAATATTAGTTATACTCAACCTATTTTCATTTATACATCTATCTATAAATTGCAGGAAGGTCTGTGTGTGTGTGTGTGTGTGCGTTATGCGCATCTCTTGAACCGTCCAATGAATTTCAAACTTGACAGGTGTCTTGCTATGGGCACGAGTAAGTGCAGTGCCAAGTTTGACGTTATTTGGATAAGAAATGCAAAAGATATCGCCGGTAAAAGAAGCACACATTGGCTTTTGCTGCTCTAGCCGCTGGCCACTCCCCCTCTGCTCACCGAGTGAGCAGGACCAGAGACAGAGCAGCGGAGCTTTGGCAGCTAAAACGTGCCATACACCTCAGGCCCACAAAAATGTGCAAAGTAGCACTATGTTAATGATCAAACGACACGAGACAACCTCTCTCTCTCTCTCTCTCTCTCTCTCTCTCTCTCTCTCTCTCTCTGCACACACACACAAACTGTCCGGTTCTGGTGGTTGATGAACACAGATGTGCTGATTAACTCTCATAACGGGCCGGATGGGTAGCGCACTGCCATGAGTCCATGACGCTAATGTCTGATTACTCCACATTGTCATTGTGATATTTTGTGATTACATTCTGAATCTGCAGTGTTCTCTGTCAGGTAAATACAGTAGTACAATGTCTGCCTCTGATGTAGACGTAGCCTACACTATAAGTCAGTAGGATAGGCTATACAGTGGCGTTGCATTGTGGTTTGGGGTCCTTCTGTAAGTAATTTTGGGGTGCAATTTGGTTTTGAAGAATTCTACAAGCGGCAATACCACATGCCAAGCGATCGGCCTGTTCCAAACAGGCACATTTTCAACGGGCACTGCACTAGTTTGATTACAATGTCACACAGCTCTGTTACACTTATGCTAGTAGATCGTTCATCAGCTGTTTCTGGTGCGCAACAGTCAGTTTTTTCCGGCTCTTTAGATCAAATTGTGGTCACCACCATGTATTTTCTTGTCTTTAATTTTGGTAGTTGTTGTGTTTGGTGTAGTTTCATCGTCCATACGACTGTAATTTACTTTTGTCGGGTCCACTTTGTGGAATGGATGATTAAGTTAGATTCAATGTTTTCCGTTGAGAAGCATTGGCGTCGTGCTGTTATTGTGGTAAGCTAGTTCGATTTTGCAGTAGACACACTGTACATCGTTTTCGTTTTAATTACGTTTGAACTGATTTCAAACTTTGGACACTTTCTGTCGTTTTCTCCAGCCTGTCTCTTCTCTTAGCCCCTTGCGGTCTTTCTTCATTTTGTAATCAGTCTTCATGGCATGTGTCGCCAGCAGCGTCAACCCGGTGTGCGACAGTAGTAATCCCCCGTGCGGAAACACCGTGAGCGATACAACGTTGGTAACATTAATTAAACGAAGCTTCGAGGCAAATCATTTTGCATCGAGGATTTTTAGTAATCGAATTATTCAAGTTACTCGAGGAATCGTTTCAGCCCTAATCCGAATATTCAAATATTCGTTCGATGGGTAGGTGGTCGATTTTTAAATTTTGGGATTCGAATATTCGTTTTTTTTTTAACAAAACGTGCATGCGGGCTAGGGCTGGGAAAAAAATCGATTTTGATTTTAAAAATCGAGTTGGTAGGTCAAATCGATTCATATTTTCAAAAAATCGATTTTTTTAGATTTTTTTTTTTTTTGTTCAATTCAACTAAGAGTTACCTCAGGATTTTTTGTTGTTTTATTAGCTCAATCCAAATACAGTATAAATAATTTGGATGTTTAACAATCTTTGTCACACACTGCACAGTGACTTTTCAGTTAGAGAAAGGGTTTGCCTTTGCAATTTTGTTTATGTTGATTTACTTTAAATAAATACAATAAATATATATTTTTAAAATATATTTACAGTTCGCAGTTATTTTGTTTTAAATGGAGGGGGGGGGGAATCGAATCGTAAATCGAGTTTTTTATTAAAAAAAATCGCAGATTTTTTAAAGGAAAAAAATCGCCCAGCTCTAATGCGGGCTGAACTTCACTGTGGTGTTTTGCCGAGATTAAGCTGCTTGCTAAATGTCTGCTAGCTGCTGGCTAATTAATGCAGCACTATAAAAAAAACTGTAAAAAAACACTCTTTTTGAAAAGTAAGAAGGAAAAAACACCCATTAGCAGTCTTTACTTCAGTCACATTGAAAGCTCCTCGCCGGCGCTAGTCACATTAGCTTTACCACGGACATTTGTACATCAAGCGTGAGTCCTGTTAGCATGTTGAGCCTCACTGCCCAGTGGATAGACGAAGACTTCACCCTTAAAAAAGCTGTGTTGCACTCACGGGAATGCTCCAGTTCTCACTCAACAGCTGCAATTGCATACGCATTTGTTTTGAATATGTGTGGGAAATGGAAAATAGAAAGAGAGAATGCATGTTGTGCTATGTGACAATGCCCGTAACATGGCTATAGCTATGGTGGAGTTTGGCGTGGCAAGTCTACCGTGCATGGCACAAACGCTGCAACTGGCGGTGAATGAAGGTGTCATAATTCGGCCTGTGTATTAATAATAAACGTGCAACTAATAAATCATTTGATTTCTGGCAAAAAAAAATTAGTGCTCTGTTAATGCCTAAAAAGCATACAGTAAAAAAAAAAAAAAATCAGAAAGTGATATTTCGGTATTCTGTTACTTCATAGGTCATCTCATACCTGGCCGAACCCACAATTCCCAGGAACGACAGTCCATTGGAGTACTGGAAATGCAACCAAGCCCGTTTCCCTGCCCTCGCTCCTGCTGCACGCAAATACCTGTGTGCGCCTTACACAAGTGTTGACGGTGAACGGCTGTTTAGCGTTGCCTCTGATGTGATAGACGAAAAGAGAAATTGAATGGACGGTGAAAAAGCAGAGATGCTCATTTCTATGAAGGAAAAACATACCTCTGGTATTAAAAGAAAAATAGCTGAACAGAAGCCTACCCGTCAGCTGAAGTTGTCACCCTAGTTAGTTGGACTGAAATGGTTTGCACGACTCAAGTTCAAGTGAAGGATAAAATGTATTTTTTTTTTTTTTTCAATACAGAGCACACTGTCACTGAGTTGTTACAGGACTGTCTGTGGCTCACAAGACAATACTGTATATGGAGCTTGGTTTTAAGTTTGGTTATACTTTAAAGTGGGTCCTAAGGACTGAAGTGTAGGTCTAGACTACAGCTGCCTTTTTTGTGCACTTGACCACTGTATATTTAAGTACAATGTCAACTACTATGTCAGGGAAGCATTTGGCAGACCTGTTCAAGTAGGAGAAGATGTACATTTTTTATTTGAAAATGTATTTTTATTTATTTTACTCCTAAGGACTGAAGTTTGAAGTCTGAACTTAAAAATAAAATGTGGCACTGACATATCTATATTATTCTCCTCCAAGTGAAATAATTGACCTATTTTTCAGCGGTTAATGTCTGTCTACATTTGTAAAATGATACATTCATGGTAGAATCAAATGTTGTTTGTCTTGTGTATTGCCTTATCTACAACACATGAGTGTAATAAGGTAAAGGTAGTAGATGAGAGAGACTTGAATTTGTCTTCAGTAAAATTAAAGTGTATATATATATATCAGGGGGAAAATGTGTGTACATCGGTATCGGCCAAAATGAGTTTGAAAATATCGGCATATCGGCCAAAATCCAATATTGTGCATCCCTAGTCACAATCTCTCTCTCCATCTGCTCACTAACATGTGGGCAGCAGCTGCTGTGTGTGTTTAGGCTGCTTGCTAGTAGCTTGCTCCTGAACTTGTTTGTGAACTTCTGAATGGCGGTTTTTCATATTGGGGATCAAACTGGCAGTGTTGGAAGGATTTGACACGGCGTCCTCTTTACATTACTTAGACCTTGCATGTATTGCATACTGCAATTTGCGTGTCTTTTTTTTTTCACCGTGAAAACCTTCCACATCACGGACATTGCTTTGTCTTGAGCATGTCCATGCGTCTGCGTGGCAAGAAAACACACACACACACACACACATACACGCACCGCCCTGACAAACAGGAGGAACCAGTTTTGCTCATCGGACTGATGCCAATGTATAAAAAAAAAAAAAAAAAAAAAAAATACTAACATCGGCCGGTACCAATGTGATTGCCGATACATCGTGCATCCCTACTGCTTTCACTTCCATGTTCTGCTACATTCCTGCAACACACAACTTAAAATGTACCTGAATTCAGTGCATCTCCTACACGAAAAAAATATAAATACAATTGCACCAAAACTTTCCACCCAAAATGAAATCGGTTCAATTCCATGTTGTGCTACATTTCTACTGATTAACAAATCTTTGCATCGAAATTAGACTAAGATAAACACACACACACACACACACACACACAGAGAAGCGGAGCCTACGCAGTATGTGTTCACAACTTGTATACCACATTTTAGTTAAAAAAAACACATCTTAAACATAGAATACATAAAAAATATAATACATAAAAAGTCCCCAACGCTTAAGAAGGCAGGTGGTCAACCTGGGCCTGGCGGGCAACCCATGCTAATTTGATATGCAGTGTAAGTTTCTATGAGCTGAGAAAGCATTTTAAACGGCAATATTGAATTGTTGATTAATTGTGCAGCCCTACAACAAGCTTTTGGCGTTTTTCCATTACATGGTACCTGCTCGACTCGCCTCGACTCTACTCGCCTCGACTCGACACACTGTGCGTCCGTTTTCCATTGCAGACTTTAGTACCGCCTCAGCGTGGCTGGTCGTCTTATATGCCGGCTCGACGCACACACCAGCACACAAGTATAAACATCAGGCCACTTGAGCTTGTTTTACAGTTCTGTGGAGGCTCCACGCAGAGCTTTCGCTGTAGCCTATGTAAGTGGCTTGATGTTTATACTTGTGCGCTGGTGTGTGCGTCGAGCCGGCCATGTGCGTGTGTGTGTGTGTGTGTGTACGTAGGCTACGGTAAAAGCTCTGCCTGGAGCCTCTGCAGAACTGTAAAACAAGCGGCGCCGCAGTAAACTGCCATGACCTAACGCGACACACACACACAGAAGGTCGAAGGTGTGTTGTTGTTGCCAGAAGACACATTTTGTTTAAAATGAAGCTGGAGGCAGCAAAAAAAAAACACAGCTGGCTAAACTATTTAAAAATAGCGGGTTTGTTCAGGACACCCCCCTCTGTCGCTTTCACGTCACATTTTGGTATCGGCTCAGCTTGCTTGGAACCTCGACTGAGGTGGTACTAAAAACAGTACCTGTTAGCAGGTACCAGGTACTTTTTTCGTAATGGAAAACCAAAAAAGTAGAGTCGAGGCGAGTCGAACAGGTACCATGTAATGGAAAAGCGCCATTAGTCTACGTTGACGTCAGAAGCACTAGTTGTATAAAACTGGTGCCCTGGGTATGCTGCCTGTGCTTCTAAAAGGGGTTCGGTGTCCACATTTGTTATTCTGCCTGTGGAGTGGAAGATTGTCCACCGATTGTCCACCGACAACTGGCCTGCACCTGTCTGTGCACTCCTGCTACTTCTGTTCCCGCTGAATGTGTTTTTGTTTTTGTTTTATCTGGTGCTTTTTCAGCTTTTGAGAGTAACTTCAATTGATCATGTAGCTAAGCACGACAAGCTTTCCAATCCAGCATGACGCTGGCATAGGTAGTTGACTAATAACTCAAAATTTGCAGCAATTACTCTTTGATTTCACACAGAAGTAAACAAAAGCTAATTAACACTAACTCTCTGTGGTTGGTTTCCAGCTGACTTGTTTTTGAAATGAGAAACATGTGAAAGTGTCTAGGGTCTAAATATGCCATTGATAGCCACATACTGTACATAATAATGTCCTAAAAGGCTTGGGCTAAAGCTACATGCAAATAAAAATAAAATAATGTTGGGATATATGAAGATGAGGGCAAACTGATGACTTTGACAAATGGTACTCTATATAGTAGAGGTTGGCTATATGGAGAACATCAAATATCACAATATTTTTAGCCAAATACATCGATGGCGATATTGTAGGGTTGACTACTGGTGCTTTCACAAAATATTTACACAATGAGAGTTTTGATTAGTAATAACCAATAATGTGAATATAATGACTAAGTTGGTAAAGGCAAATAATAAAACAGCTAGCGAGTCTCGTAAATTCAGAAAATGACATCACTTTACTGTGATGCAGCCTTTAAAAACAGAGAAACTATATAGGATAAAAAGTTTCTCTAGAATAGCTGGAGTGTTAAGTTTCCCAAATCCAATAAAGAGCAGGGCAGCTAATGTTAGCCTAAACTCTGATATAGTAGCATCCAGGGCCAGCCACCTCACATTTCTAATGTAATTTATAACTCCAAAAAACAATGTAGTTAACACAGCTAATGATGCATTATGTAGCTTTGCAAGTAACGCAAGGTTACTATTATAAGTAGTAAGCTAGTTAGCTGGCCATGCTAACTTTTGCAGCTTACATTAGAGCGGTTAAACACTCATCCAAACATTTTTGCTGCAGTGTATTTGTGAGATATTAGGGGTGGAAAGGTACATGTATTCCTATTGAACCGAAACGGTTCGGGCATCACGGTTCTGTGCATGAATTTACACAGAAAATACACGGTATAAAAATAAATAAAACTTCTCTGGCGCGCCGCCTATGTAGCCAAGCTCCGCCTATGTAGCCAAGCTCCGCCTATGTATGCAGTTTTAGTTACTTTAAGATCGCAAGTTTTGGAAAACTTGGGTTTCCCAGTCAGTTACAGTAGTACAGGCGAGAGAGTGGCGGATACGTTTTACGTTTCCCAGCGTCGCGGCTCTGAACCGTAATGTTAGGTAGGACAGATGCCTTGTCTCTTCAGGCTAACTATATTAGCTTTAGCCAGGCAGGGAGCAGCTTTCTGCGATGAAAAATGGCCGGGAGACGTCGTGATAACGTTGTATTAATCAGGTAATTTAGTTTGTCTTTGCAGAGAACAGAGATGCTGTATTTTCAGTTTTATAGCTGATTCTTATTTTGTTTACAAGTTACAGATGTCGAGTCTGGAGATGATGTGGGGGGTACTTATTGTTTTACTGTTTACATCTTACTTTACACACTTCAGGCTGTTGCAGCTAGCTCAGGGGAGAGACTGTATGACACTAGGTGGTACAGCCTGAGACATGCACAATAAAAACAATTTGCCTTCTGCATTTTTGTTATGCTTTTCCCTCCATTGTACCGTACCGAACCGTGATGTCTGAACCGAACCGTGACTTCTGTGTACCGTTCCACCCCTAGTAGATATGATAGAGCAGACCATGTGACATTTGCAACGCTATACGATATACCAATAAACTAATTATGAGTGACACACCTTATGGATGCCATCCTACATAGTAGACATTATTGCAATATGAATTTTCATTTAAATAAAACATTGCGCAAGCCCACAGCCTATATCAACTGCTTGCAAGCTCTCTGTGACTTTAATTTAGTACGGGTGGCCGTGTTCTTCCCTCTGTTGAGATGCTGCCTGTGTACTTCATGAGAGAGCTGTTAACTCCAGCTAAATGTCCTGGGATCCTTGCAGTGCTCTGATGTACTGTATTGCATTATTATCAGGAAAAGCCGGGGTTTAGCGCTGCGTCAGAAGTTGATGTGTTTATCGGTAGTGCAGGGTTAAATCTGAAAGATCTCTGCTTTGGTTGAGCTTGCTTCATGTGGCTTGGATTGGCCAGTATGAAAAAAAAATTGATCTCATCATGGATTTGTGGTGTTAACATGTACTTAGTGATATGACCCATGTTTATGATGTGGCATTGTTGTTGAGTGAAAGGCCTGTGTTCCATAAGCTCCCCATATACAAGGAGGCTGTTATGGGACAAAAGAGAGATTTAAAGGGCTGCCTAATAACTAAGTCTTTATTGCAAAGTGAGAGGGTTCATAGGAATTGAAGAACTTGAATTTAAGAGAAACAAAATTGTTTATTATTCACATTAAGGTTTTTTTGCACTTGTCCGGTTGGGCAGGCGAACATTTTGTTTATTTGCCCAAAGTACATTTTTCCTGGCCCCTATAAAAATTGTTTTCGGAAAAAGAACACATTAAAAAGTGTCAAAGAACTCCGAAAAATATCCTGAGAAAAGCATTTACAAAAGCGTCAAATATTGAAGAAAAAGTCAAAAACGTTGAAAGCATCACAAGTAGCGTAAACACATGTCGAACAAAAAATGTCAAAAGCGCCAAGCACCAACTCAATTTTCGATTGGGCAACGTAGGGCTGGGCGATATGGAGAAAATCAAATATCACAATATTTTTGACCAAATATCTCAATATCGATACCGCAACAATATTGTAGTGTTGATTATTGGTGCTTTCACAAAATATTTGCACAATGAGATTTTTGATAAATAATCATCAGAAATGTTGATAATAATAATGACTAAGTGAGTAAAGGCAAATTAATAGAACAGCTAGAACAGTCTGGTAGGTTCAGAAAATGACATAACTTTACTGTAATGCAGCCTTTCAAATCAGGAAAAGACAACACTTGTGCCATATTACGATATCCAAAATCTAAGACGATATCTAGTCTCATATCACGATATCGATATAATATTGATATATTGCCCAGCTCTAGGCCAACGGCACATTCACATCAAATCTTCAACAAGCGTTCTACGATGGGGGCAAGAGAACAATAACGCCATTCATGATACCATGATTCCCCAACGGGCAAGTGGGTTGTTATATTTACTTGGCGCTTTACTTGCCCCGGACCATCGGACAAACCCTTATTGTTGAACCCTGATATTATTGTGCTGTTGTTTTTCATACATAAAAAGAATTTTAAAATTGGATGAAAATAATAATATATATTAATCGTTTTTAAAGCTGTTTCTTTAGTAATTGTGTATGCCACTGTGTTTCTGTGAGTCTGGTTACTCCACATAGCATTCGAGGATGGGAGGAAAACGTGAAAAGCAAAGTAGGTTCGGAAGGAACTTGTTTCGGTGGAACATGTGTACATTTTAAAAGTTGTTTTAGTTGTGCAACAGAAAACTCTTTGCTTTTGATTGGACAGATAGTCTAGCTAGCTGTCTGGATTTACCCTGCAGAGATCTAAGAAAACGTTAACCAAAGTCCTTTTAAATCGACCAGAGTTTAAAATGCCAACACAAAGGAAGCCCAAGGCAACGGATATCCGGCCTAAATGAGTGAAATCCGGAAGTGGAACGTCAAGCATATAGACTAACGCGATATCAACTGGCGAATATACATATCGGGAAAGGCTGCGACATATCGTGAAACACACGCCGAGATTTTTTGTGTTGGTTGAAAGAGAAATGGCACTTACAGTAATATAACTGTCATTCTTTTTTAGTGGTGCTTAGTGGAAATGATTTCCTTTCTAAGCCACTGGGAATTCCTAATGCATTTTCAAGACAGTTTTTCAACTAAAGTTACAGAGGGGTGGCTTGGTTGGAAACTTGGACGTAATCATATAAATTCCAGTTAGCTTTCAACACTGACTTAATGTAGGGTCCTATGGAATCTGTCTTATAGCTTTCTTAAATGCCATCAGCCTGTGACTGGTTCCTCTTTGAACTTGTTTCTAGCAGCAGCGTCAGCAGTTGGGTTAGTGGATGGGTTGGTTATATTAACCTTCGTGTCATTAATAAATATTTGTGTGGCAAGCCCACCCTCAGCCACTCCCCCTGAGTGCTGCTGTTGGTGTTCATCTTTCCCTGTTAAAGAGTAACTTCGTTTTATTTTTTAAAACCTGGACCCTATTTTCTTATGTTTTTGTGTAGGTGACTGATGGGAACAACAATCTTTGACATTGGTCCAGCATTAAGCGAAACCGTTGAAGTCGGCAGCTGCAAAACAAGCTACAATGTAAGTTATTGGGCAATTGCGCACCAATTTATGTCCACAAAAAGTGCTAGTTTTACCACTGACCTGCTCAGATTATTATTCTAAGTGACTGACAACATTATGGAAAGGATTCCTACAGAGGTCAACCTTTTTGTTTAAAGAGTAAGATCCTTTTTGTTCAACATGAAACAGCCCCAAAATCGCTTTGCCAAACCCACCAGAGTCCAGTTAAATAAACAGTTAAACACACTTCATTCAAAGTCCACAAAAACAAAATAAAACTGTCCGTTTTCTTTCGTCTTTGCACTGTTCCAACAATCACCACTCTGATTTGTCTGAAATAAACCCCCAAAATAAAATATGCTGTCTCTATACACACTAAAATTACTGTTAATTTAAATGGAGTCTGGTGAGTTTGGCGATAGCAATTTCTGAGCTGTTTCTGGTTAACAAAATGGATTTTACCCTTTATCAAAAAGGGCTATCTCTGTAGGGATCCTTTCCATAATGTTGTCAGACACTTAGAATAATAATCTGAGCCAGTAGCAAAAACAGCAGACGAAATTAACGATGCACATTTGCCCTATAGGGTTACATTGCAGTCCGGTTCACGGCGGCCGGTTACAGCGTTCTCGCTCAATACTCGACCAATTTCAAAGATTTTTGTTAGTCACTTAGACCCCAATGCATGGGAAATAGAGTGCGGATACCCGACCCAAGCCCAATGGGACCCGACAGTACCCGACGGCCCGGATTCGGACATATATTTAGAAATGATGTCCGGGTTCGGGTCCGGCTCGGTCACATCAGCGTGATAAGGCATTTGTTGTAAAATGGTGATGCAGCTCCTTTAAGAGAGCTCTGTGTGTGTGTGTGTGTGTGTGTGTATGTAAAGTGGACAGAAGAGAGAAAGAGGAAGCAGACGTGTAGATGTGACCGGAGCAGAGTTGGTGGAATAAGTAACCCCAGACTGAAAGCCAAGTTCATTCATTTGCTCACCAGAAACGGGATTTTATCCCAGACGTTATTCATTTTATAACGTCGGCCCTGGAGGTAACGAGTCTCCCCTGGTTTTCTGACCGCGGTCGGGAACGAAGCAATCAGGAAAGGTTAGCACATTGAACATTTTAAATTAAACAGCTTATTAACGTACGCTTGTTGCCCCGTGTGCGCTGATGCGCTCATCTGTTGACATTTCCGAATGCCTTCCTACAGTTGCTTAATAAAAGCGGGCTTTCCACACAAACAAACGTACATGTGTCATTAGTATGAGGAAAAAAAATGAGATTTTAACTGTGTCGGGTTCGGGTCGGGTTCGGTTACTGCTCTGTTGGATGCGGGCCGGGCTTGGACAGAAAAATGCGGCCCGATCAGCACTCTAATTGGAAAATAGGGTCCGAAAATACCGAAATTACCCTTTTAAAATGGTTACTGATGAAGGCAGAGATAAAAGAACAGGTGTTTCATATTTCACGTTTGATCAAGAGATAACTAGCTGCTTACAAATCCTCATTCCTCTCATGCCAGGGCCGTGTACTCCAGCAAGCCCTCGGCAACCCTCAACACTTAAGTGTTTCTCTGGCCGCACCCAACTACCTTTGCTTTCTTTGTGGTAACATTATCTCTGGCTTTGCTCTGCAGCCTCTGCCACAGCCTCGCCAGCACTGTACAGAGAGGCAGCAGGTCCAGCGACGGGAGGCAGGGAAAGACAGAAGAATCAAAGGATAGGATGACTAAAGAAAGAAAGAGAGGCATAGAAGGAGTCGAGGCCAGGGGAAATAGTGAAGGAAGTAGTGAGCCAAGAGAAGGAGCCTGAAAATGCTGAATATGATTTCCAGTGCACTTCTTTAGTATTATGCAATCCAGCAACGCTCTAAAGCCCTTTTCCATACACATTTGTTGGCTTGGCTTGCCTCGGTTTGGCTTGGCGCGTCATCCCAGCACGGCAGGGCTTTGCATCTTCATTACAACGGGGCTACCTGCTTGAAGGTGTGTCTTTAACTGTAACGCGCTTGTCTTGGGTCAATGAGCGCGAACCGTTGACGTGGACAGGGATAGAGATTGGGCCGTTTTTTTGGCAGTTTGCATATTATCTGCATCAGCATTTTATTTGCCTGATAACTGATAAAGTTAATGAATTAAAAAGTGCGCTATTTTGGCTCGGCTACAGTTTCAGTTTTTCAGTTTATTTATGGAAGGGGACAGCGCAATTTAATAAAACACATGATTTCCCATGGGTTAAAAAAGCCAGATTGAGCCAAAAGGCTATTTTTCATCTGTAGTCCCCTGCCTTCGATGTTAAAAAAGGCTTTTTAAAATACAAGAAAACAAAAAAAACAACACAAGCAAAACAAAACTTAGCATAACGCGTCACAGAGACAGAAAACAACAAGACAAAGTACAACACATAACTTAGCATAAAACAAGACACAACGGAAAAACAGAAAAATATGGCAAGGCAATACAACACGGTATAAAATGAAAAAAAAAAAAAGAATTAGAACAGACACAGCCATTAAAAACAATAAAATCAGTATTAAACTAGGGGGAAACAATAAGTAAAATTCATATATGTTTACTCAAACTAACAGAATAATAAATAGTGTTAGTGCTGACATGTATAGCTCAGTGCAGCTCTGTGTCTGTCCCTCTGCTTCGGTAAATAATTGCTTAAAGCATTTAAACAGAGTTTTGCGTCGGAGTTTGTAACAATCCAAAATCAAATTTTGACTTAAAGATTTTCATTTTCACTGTAAATGCATATCGGTTCCAAATATTGATCGGTTTCATTAACTACTAACAATCGGTATCGGCCTTGTAAAACCAGTATCGGTCGAGCCCTAGACGGGGATAAACTCATCTCATTTTCTAGAAATTCTTCACAATAAAAGCCACACATTATTTAACAGCTTTTATTGTCAAGCAGCGGAATCTGAGTTTTCATCAGCAGTAACTTAACAAGACTCTACAGCTGAAAGCAAACATCAAACAGTAAAATAAAGCAGCTATCTGAAAGTACAAACAGGGATGCAGGAGGGAAACAAAATTTGAATCCATGTTTAAACTGGTAATTCGAAACGCCAATCAGTGCAGCATGGTCCAAAGTGCCAATGGAAAAACACCACGACACCACCTAAGTCTGCAGCCGTAATAATTATTACCACAGAACTGAATCACAGTATCACCAAAAAGGAGCATTACAGGCATCACAAAGGTGTTGATTGTAATTTTTTTTTTTTTGTAATGCATTGCTTTACATTACATGTGTTTCTTTTATGTTGGCCATCTGCTGTAAATGTAGGCAGAGCACATTGTCTAATGTGGTGTAGTATCCATTGTTCAGACTTCTGAATGAGTGTCAGTCACATGGTTAGACCATTCAGTCCCCATGTACTGCTGGCTGCCGCTTCATGGGGATTATTTTACATTTTGATCATTTTTTTACACATGTAGGTAGTAAAGTAAATGGCATGTGCATGACATTTACTTTAAAGGTGCCCTACGGAGTAATGCAGTGTTAGATTGATTGATTGAAATAGTTTATTGACAAAAACACTATTATTCACTGTGTCTCACCATGAAGCATTGTGTGTCATTGAGGCCTGACAAACATGCATTTCCATCCTCATTTGCAAAGCATATTTTTAAGAGCTTATAACTAGTATTGTTTTACGTCTGTTTGCTCAACAGCAGCCCTCTTCTTCCCTGCCCTTTGCTGTAATATCTAAAGAGTGTGGCTTCGACCTACTCTGTAAAGTGTCCGGAGATAACTACTGTTATGACTATGAATGAAATTGAATTGAAATTGAATTGAATATTGCTATATTTATTGACACGACGTTAGCACCAACAACTGTCAAGAAATGGAATACTATGCATATTTTGTACAGCCATTACATTTTCAGGTTATTATAAACCTCATTTAGGCATGCAATGTTACATTCACGTGAGGCTCTGTCAAATGATAAATAATTCAAGTTTAAAATCTGTTTACATCTATAAAATAAACCTTCCTTTTGCCTTATCTGTGATACTTGGGTAGTGTTTAGGTAAAATTTGAGTATATGATGGATGTTTTTTTTTTTTTATTTCATGTGAGCTTCCATTGATTTCCAATACGCTTACCAAAATACTTTGGTCGTCTCATCTGATATAATTCAAAAGCCTCTAACTGAGTTTCCCACCCTTTTTGTTGCTGCAGGTTCTGAGCCCATGGTACTAGGCCCTGACTGAACGTACTGGTGGGGCGTACAGACTTACTACTGTGGTGAGTGATCTATATGGAAAAATGTTTGTATCTGCCTATTCACATCATAGGACACGCAGAGTTAGTTTTCTGTGCCTAGACATGAAAATGTGAAATACCTGGTGACTGACTGACTGACTGCTACTAAAATTTGTTGTTTATTCTCAGGAGAATTAACATCTCCCTTTTACGAAACGTATACCCTTGGTGATGTTCACTAAATCTATCTCTTAGATTACATTTGCATTTTTAATTGCTTCAATTATGTGCTATTTGTGAGTGGCTTCTTTGAGTTACTGGGAAGTCGCTGGCTTACTAATGATTGGTTTTCTCTCGGCCTATATCATGCAGAGAGCGTTAACAAACCTAAACAATAAATACTTTGTATTCCAGTCAGAGGAATGTAGCAGGTATAAGGTCATGTTGCAAGATTCAAATAGAATGCATATGGGTGGGTCGCAACATGTTGTTTTCCTGTAGTTTACCTTTTCCTTTCTTTATTTTGTAACTAAAATATACGCCATTGGTTAAAGGTGTTGTAAAGGCCCTGACACACCAGTCGGACAGTCTGGCGAGGTCAGTGACTCGAGTCTGTTCGGTGTGTTCCGTGCCGTCGTCTGTCGGAGGGGCCGGTGGCCTTCATTTTGGCCGACCTGACTTGCTGGGTCGGAGGGCGGGCAGTCGGACTCACCGAACGTACGCTCAAGTCGGCGCCAAATTTTAAGATTCATGATAAACTACATACAGACAGTTCTTGTTTGAGCTTGTTTGTAACAATTCACTTTTAGCTTAAAGGTGCAGTAGGTAAGACTTATAAAACTAACTTTTTGTCACATTTGCTGAAACTGACCCTATGTTCGAGTAGAACTACATGAAGCAGGTCATTTAAAAAAAAAAATCCAGCTCCTCTGGCACCACCTACAGTCTGTAGTGCAATTTGCAAAAATCCACCGCTCTTTGGGCTTTGCGGAAAGGGGGAGAGACTGAGAAGTTGTCGATGTTCAATTTTTTTTGGCTACGTCTTGGATCTTCGCAATCCTACCCACAGCACCTTTAATTAACAAGCGTGCTGTTAAGCTAATAGCATCGACAACAATAGCAACAACTGCGGATAAAGCTGGTGGGCATTTGTCCTCTTTTCGTATTTTACTTACTAATTAAACGTTACCTTCACTTCACCTGGTTCACTGTCTCCACTGCGGAGTGTGTGTGTGTGTGTGTGTGTGTGTGTGTGTGTGTGTGTGTGTGTGCGCGCGCGCTGAGCCCCACCCATAGTCAAACATGCGTAGGAGTGGACAGAGAAGCTAGTGCAACCATAAATGACATGGTAGAGAACTCTGAATAGTTTTTTTCCCCCTTTTTTATCGGCAAGTGCGCTGTGAAGCAAACACCTAGGCGCTCTGCCTAGTGTTACAATGGTAGGAAAGACCCTGGGGTGTGTTCCCTGGACACGCCAATAATGAGTTTACCGCGTCTTTTCGGATTTTAATGCATCAGTGACGCAGGGCACGCACCCACAACAACAATGCTGGAAGCTGTCATGTCTATTTACGTATGGATAGCCAAGGACTCTGCCTGACACAATAAACATTGGTCATTTGGTTCTCTGGTTGAACTATGATGCTTTGCTGTGAGAGCTATGCTACTGCTCCCTAACCCATTTTGGCAACTCGCTGTGTTAAAGTCAGGTCAGCCAGTTATTGGAAGGCTCTGTTCTCCTCACTGTAGAGCCCTCTGCTCTGCTTGAATTCCATTCACAATGCTATAACTTAGCACTGTAGTTCTCAGTCATCCAGTTTTGTATATAAAAAGTATTTACATAAAAAGCCTATAAGCACTGGTGATTGGTTCTCATTTTCATAACCGTGAGCACGACAAACCAAGAATCAAGACATTTTTGCATATAGCGCTGGAAATAATTTTCTACTGTGATATTAATCTAACAGATGGATGAAGTTCAGGGACAAGGAACGAGGGTTGTGCATATTGATCTCACATTGGGCGAGTGTTTTATGTTTTGGAATAGCTCTATACTGAGCATGCAATCCAGCAACATCCTCTAAAGTAGGGCTGGATGTAATTATTATTACCTAATATTGGCGATTAATTTGATAGTTGACAATTAATCGATCAATTGATTAATCTTTGCAGCTCTGCTCTTCAGGCCAGGAAGTGTTTTATTTATTCATGTTGTATGGACAAGAGAAGAAAGAAGACTATTTTAAAATGTTTCAGCCCACAGTATTGATTCAGGGCAGCAGTTTGCCTAGACATTAGCTTGTATGCTACGCCTCTTCCTAGGGTGAGCAGTCGTCCCAGAAAAACCTTTTACAGTTATTTCGAATCCTGTCCTGTTTGTGCCAAAAACCTCTTATAACCAAAGATGTAAAATAATGACAAGAGCCGACTTGTTTTTTTTTTTTACAGCACGTCCGCCATTTTCGACTGAATTCCTCATTCAACATGATGAACATGTTGATTCATCATCAACATCAAAGTACAGTTAGAAGCATAAAGCATCAGTTACCTGGATGTCATTAATGAAGAACCGCAAGCGGTAGGGCTGGCTGTCCTTCAAACAATTTCGATACCGATACCAACACCGTGACTTCGATACCAGTTCTTGAACGGTCGATAGCAATTTTAGAAAAATCCATTTTAACAAAAATAAATTACAGCATTACACATCACGGCACAATTTGTCTCCTACTACGTGAACCCCTTTGGTGTGCGTAACGCAGAGTTTTTCCTGCGTCTCTCTATGACAAGTAACAATAGACAGCCAATCACCAGCATTATATAGATCTTGGTAGAAGCATGCTGCGTCCTTATTGGCTATATATAGCAGCATTACATATATTTTCAGACACATATACATACATACATACATATATATATATATATATATATTTCAGACATATGTATGTGTCTGAAAATATACATTAACATGAATCCAACATATTATTTGCACCAAACCCCGAGGAAAATTTCTCGGGGTTTGGTGCAAATAATGTGTGTGCATAATTGGCATAGTAAGAGGAAATTAAAAAAAAGCTAAGTAATGCACTCGTTTCTGAAACCTTATTCATATGTTTTTTTTAATGATCTTTCACAATATAATCCTGGCTGTGGATAAAGCAGGATTGATTTTACATGGTATTGTTGCATCAATTGCATACACATAGCACATAGTACTTGTGTAACTAGTATGGCTACAAGCAGGTTAAAAAAGGAAAGGAAAAACGTTTAGATGAAATGACTGTCATGGCCGTTGTCTACTAGCAGTTTTTCCTAAGTAGGAATGGCATATTTTCCGCATCTGCAAGCTCTTCCTTCAGTCTAAAATGATAGCGAATAGCGAATCGGGACAAAAGCATTTCGCCCCAGCCCTATTGGCGACCCAATGGAGAGTCGCCTCTTGTCGTTCTGTCTCTTTGCTAAATCCTAATTTTGATTAGTTATAGCCACAAAGTAACACACGTGCGTGCTCTTTTCCCCTTTTTATTTTCTAGTTTAGATGAAGATGGCAGAAGTTGCCGTCGCAGGGACAGGAGATGGAATGAGATGACATGCGTGTCGTGCTGACAGATGTGACATGCCCCGCACCGATGAAATGAATACAATGAAGTGAATATTGTGCAACGATAATGATTTACGCACTGTTACAATACACACGGCACACACGACGGGTTTCCTTTTCCCAATGACAGACAGTTGACTTCATGTTTGTAAACTTTCACGTTTTACTTTTACTGTGACACTGAATGTAATGTACTGAGGCCACGTCCACTGTGGCCACATAACCAAGCCCACCCCCACCCCTGCATGCTTCTGTCCCCAATTTCACCCATTCTCATCTGGTCACCCTATACCTCCTCCAGAGTGTGCCCCCGTTCTCAAAATACACCACGCATATTTCAGACACTTCTCCAGTGAGTACTAAAGGAAGCTAAAAATTCTTTGCCTCTTGGAAAAGAGCAGAAAAATCCGAGAGGAATGTGTGAAAGTGAGATAATGTTAAATACAGATCAGGCTTGGGTGATGGAGCGTGAGTTTAGGTTTGCCATTGTTCTATTTTCATCTGTCCACATCTCTGGCACAGATACAGAATTAAACATCTGGGAGCGTCGTGAAATAAAATTATTACCTGTTACCACGGAAAAAATATTGTGACAACACTGATGGCCGGGCTCCCGTATGAATTGTATCATTCATATTTGAATTTTGGAATTTTAATAAATTCATAGTCAAATTTGGCTTTGCTGACTAACTGACAGATGCATGGTTTTGCAGACAGTTATGAAACAGGATTTGATGGTGCAACTTTGTTTCTTGAATAAACTGTGTGAACTTATTGTCCCATTAGTGACCAACATCGGAGAGTTTTTTTCCCTCTTCAGTAATACATTTGTGTACAATCCGGACAACAAAGTGCCAGCAGGGAGTGAACGGTACAGCGCAGGAAAGATGGAACGTTATCGCGACTGTCTAGGGCTCGCATTTTTCCAGTCTGGTAGTGTCTATTAGCGGTTAGCTCGCCAGCTACATTGATTTACTAACCATAACCCTAACCCTGCGAGAAGTCACTACATCACCTTCTAGTACCACGTGTGTGATGATGTGTGGCTAAATTTTGCAGTGCTACCGTCTGGTGTGAGCAGGCCTTTTAAACTAAAATCAGTCCAGCTCAATGTAATACTAATACATGTAATATATCATGCAGGGAGCACAACAAATTCACTATTCATTCTTTACGTAGTTGGACGTTTTGTTTTTTTATTATCTCAGATTTTTTGTCCTCTTCTTCCTTTCAAAGTAAGCATCTTTTGAACATTACATGTTCTAAGCGTGACCGACGGTAAGGAGCTGAAGGAGCCAGTTATACGTCCAGTTCAATCAGCTGTGAAAAAAATAACACTTTCATGGGAAGACTATGGTTGAAAAATATTTTTTACCAGGCAGACTTTATCAAGGGTCTGAAGTGGGGTTTGCCATATCTTAATATCTATTCTAACCCAAGAATCCGGCCTCAATCACCCGTGGTCACCTAATACCCCCAGCTGTCAATAAATTGGCTCATCCTGTTTGTCTGTCGCACTACCCCTGTTTCCTCAGTCTGTTACTGGAAATAGATGCTTGCCAGGTTCTTAGGTAAGAGTGTGGATTAACAGCTTACTGCAATAAAACCACTCTCAACAACTGAAAACAAGGCGTTGATCTGGGACGTCATTAAAGTGTAAAGCCTGTAGAAACTTTGTACGGAATCAATTCATTAGCATCTGTTGGGTGTGATGAGATGTTGCACTTACAGTATAGATCAATCAAAAACCACCTCAAACAAATGAAATCTAAAATATTGAAATCTGCGTCAGGTGACAATGTTCTTGTTTGAATGGGAGTGCTAGGGGCACTACTATTATATCAAAATAGCTATTTTTTAAAACACTAAGAAGGCTCGACACAACATGAAACTTTTCTCCCAAGTATCACCAGGGGCTCTACACATGAACTCGAGCATTGAGAACATTGTTTGTGTACACACAGTTTACTAAAAAGAAAGATTTTGAACAACTCACTGTAGCAGTTGTTGTTTACGCTATCCGCCATCTTCTCAGTCAAAAAGAGTCGATCTCCAAATGCGAATGAACGGACTCCATAGGAGGAAATGTCATTCTTATATGAGGCTCCTTTTTCAACTACAAGGTCAATATTGTTTTTCACTAACGACAAAACAACAAATTATCCGTGCATTTATATGGAACTAAGCTTTAGCAGCTTTCCATCTTTACTCTCCTCCCCGTTACGTTGCATTCGGAGATCGACTCTATTTGACTGAGAAGATGGCGGATAGCGTAAACAACAACTGCTAAAGTTCTCTTTTAGTAAACTCAGTGTACACAAACAATGTTCTCATGTGTAGAGCCCCTGGTGATACTTCAAAGTTTCATGTTGTGTCGAGCCTTCTTAGCGTTTTAAAAATAGCGATTTTGATGTGATCACAGTAGTGCCCCTAGCTCTCCCATTCAAAAGGCCATTTGACCGAAAACGAAAATACGGTAGATCTTAAAAGTGGCACTTCCGTCCTAATTATGCTTTTAAATGAAAGTTTGACTCGGGTATATTCATAAAAAGACCCTAGGTTGCATTTTGGCGAGAGTTACCTTTAACCGATGTTAAATTATTAGTCATTGCGTCATGATTTACAGCATGATGATAGCCGATGCTCCTGACTTAATAAACATGTTGATAGCTCTAGTTTCTAGTTTTGTAGTTTCTAATTGTAGTGATATAGTTCTTTTGGGCCTTTTTTTTATGTCAATGGTTTGAGTGTTTGTCCGTAGAAACACATCTCTCCGTTCATGTTGACTAGTGTACCCCTGGTACCATAATGGTTTTACTTTTTATGTCCACTTGCATCTGTGTTGTGCTGTAGACTGTAGGGTTGGGTACCGTTCACTTTTTTTCCCGGTCCGGTACCAATACCGGTACTTGGAATTTGGTTCCGGTACCCAATGGTACCTTTTTTGCGCTATAGAAATAATGTTGCCTTGCCCGACAACCAGTCAGTCGGTCAATAGGGCATAGTTAACCCATACCGCGACTGCTTTCGCCTCGCCGTTATATATGCTGTCAACCGCTTTACCGGTGACTCACTGTTACTTTAACAAAGTCTACGTTGTTTCGCTCCGTCCGCCCCACAGCTCTGCGTGTGTCGGTTTTTTAAATGGAGTCTGGTGGGTTTAGTGCTAGCGACTTCAGAGCTGTTTCTGGTTAAACAGAAAAGTCTCAAAGAGGTTTTAAAGGTCTATCTCTGAAGGGATCCTTCCCATAATGTTGTCAGACACTTAGAATATTAATCTGAGCCTGTCGGTGGCAAAACAAGCACTTTAATTAACTTTATCGGTTATCAGGCAAATAAAACACTGATACAGATAATCTGCAAACTTCCCTAAAACGTCCCGATAATCGGCCAGGGCCGATAATCAGCCAGGGCCGATAATAGGTCTATCCCTACTAAAGAGGTTCTATATGTGATTTTTGGCGTCTGGCTTCGGCGAGGTCTTCTAATCCAAGCCTGGAGCAGGTTAAGCTGCTCATCAAGCGAGGCTTGCTGGCAAGGCCTACATGCTACCATCTGTTATTGACAGGCAGCTAGCCTCGCTGACCTCACATAGGCCATGTGAGGCAGCGCTAGACTTGTCAATGCAATCTGTCACTCCAAGAGACCAGTAACCCTGGGAGAGAACGGCTGTAAAAAGTTGTCAACAGTAATGTTACCTGTATATCTGTATCAGTGTCTCTGTGTCCCAACCGGCACCGGCAGACGCCCGCCCACCAAGAGCCTGGGTCTGTCCGAGGTTTCTGCCTAAAAGGAAGTTTTTCGTCACCACTGTTGCACATAATGCTTGGTCTGTAAAGTGTCTTGAGATAACTCTTGTTATGATTTAATACTATAAATAAAATGTATTTGAATTAAGGGAAAACAACATGCAGTTCCTTTGTGTATCAGTGTATTTTTTTTTACAGTGCGCAGAGAGGAGCTGCCTCCAGCCCCTCCCCCTCGTGAAGTTGCGTGCCGTGTGCATGACACCGAACGTTGCACTTGCTCAGAGAGGCTATCGTTATGTTAGCATGTTGCTGGTGTTCTTGCCGTGGGATTAACTGTACTAATAAAACTGTTGAAACACCGCGGCCCCGCTGCTGTGAAAGCTCCCCGAACGTCATTTATCAGTCTGATTGTTACCCCTCTCAGTGGCAGCTCCTCCACTCATATCTTTATAACGGAGCTAACCGCTAATCAGAGCTAATCGTAGCCAACAGAGCCTTCAGTTCTGCGTGCCTGTATCCATTAACTGCATGTATGGACTCGAGCCCGAATAAAACCCTTCATTTTATTAAAATGGCTGTAAAAGTTTTAAACTACAACTCAGAGTTGTTTGAATGACAGAAATCAGCTCAAGGTACGGCATAGCATTAGTGTGCTAAGTTATGCTTTTTCTGCGGAGTGCAGACGTTCTCTTAATACATCCATGAGTGCAGACTGATTAGCTCTTGCGAGTCACGTGACCAAATCGCAGCCTTTGCCTTTAGGAAATCGCGTTTTAACATATCGCGATATTATTGCAAATGCAATTAATCGTTCAGCCCTAATCTCAGATCACATTTTCACTCACTACGACCGCTACTACTGTCAATACTAAACATTGGGCAAAAATATGAACAATAACGTCGCTGTCAGTGGGCTTATTTGCTAGCATTAGCTACCTTTACCTCCAAAAAAAATCCAGCAAATAGACGGTACCCTAGGACACCGTTGTTGCTTATTTTACACAATATGAACAATAACGTCACTGTCAGTGGGCTTATTTGCTAATGTTAGCTACCTTTACCTCCGAAAAATCCAGCAAATAGACGGTAACCTAGGACAGCAGTCCCCAACATATTTTCACGGACCGGTCTTCAAGGTGTGGCGGATAAACACGACAAATAAAATGATATGACCAGCACAAAAACAAATATCTAATAATATATATAATTTAAAAACTTAACGTATCAGTGGGAGCCCTGCGCTTGTTTCTGTGCAACCAAACGGTCCCATTTGGGGGTAACAGGAGACAGTGACACAAGTGCGTTCCTTATGCCCAGTTTATTCCGTGATTTTGTAGAAAATCTCGCTTCACAAAGATGGGATGTTGCAAATGGAAGCAGGGTTTTCAGTGCTTTTGTGGCGATGTCAGGATTTTCAGCCTTGATTTTCATCCAAAACACCGGCAGAGTTGTTCTCTCAAACATACTTTGAAGTCCATCGTCATTTGTAATCTCCAGCAGCTGATCTTCCTCTCACACGGACAAGCTCGATTCACCTGGTTTGTTCAGAAATGGGTCGAGAGAATCACCTGTTGCGATAAATCCGTATTTTAAGTAGGACTCCTGGTATTGGCTGTTCAATTTCTTTTTCTTTTGAAATTGTAGGCTCCTCTTCGGTCTCCACCTCCGCAGGCCTTTTCCCCTGAGCAAAAAAGCTCTGCAAAGATGTTTTGTTTACTAATTTTTAATTTAGCAAGTTTGTGGGCTTCATTGAGCGGTAAATCTCACGTGATGTGTCAATAGGAAGAGAGACGGGAGAGAATCTGGTCATTTTTCAAAATAAACCGCGGACCGGTGGTTGGGGAACACTACCCTAGGATACCGTTACCTGAAACAGGTTATTTAACGTCACTGCTCTTTTTACACACACTTTAGCAACAAACCAAAATGCTGAGGGAACATTACTAAATTTTTTCATGTTGGTTTTGAGCAGTATGCTGTGTTTCCTCTGTTGATTTTGTAGTGGCGGCCCACCATGGCAAAATTTCTGCCACCACAGTATCAGAAATAGGGCTGTACAAAAAATGTAGTCGCGGTTTCCTTTTAAATTATCCTGCCGACATAATGCCGTTGGCTGCCGCTCACATTGCAATTTAACAAGTAGAAGGAGGAGGTTATTGGGCCCATCCAGTTTAACTCCACATACTGTTGTGTTGATGTAGTTTATTGTCAAAACGTTCGCTTTCTTCCGAGTCGACTATTAAACGAACAGCTCCACAGACCTGTCCCCGCTGCTAAAAAAAAATCCTAAAGGAAACACTGAGTATGCTTCCCCACTAACCTGGAAAAGTTTTTAACAGTAACGTTAATACAGCATGCCGGGGGAATAGAACGTCTCCTGCAGCAGGGAGTCGGAGGGACCTCAGCGTCCGCTAACGTTAGCTTCCTGTCTCATCTGGGGTCTGATAAACAGTAAATTCGTCTAATTCAGTGTCCATAACGCTATTTTTCCAATACACTGTAGCTGTCATATTTCACGGGACCCGCGTGAGTGCGGTTTTTAATGTCGAGGCTTGTCGCGCTGCTGTTTATTTATTTATTTATTTATTTATTTATATAATGGTCTTAAATTTGACTTGGTGAAACTCTGGAGAGCGAATGGCCGGCCGCTTGAGTTCAGTAGAGCAGACGGCTCTGCAGAGTTGTGTAATCACGACTTCATGACTCTTCGTAAACAGCTGAAGGAGCGGCTGGGGCAACAATTTTTTTATGGCGGTTAGGGCTGGGCGAAAAATCGATTTTATCGATTAACTCGAATGTGTAGTTAACGTCGATTTGTTAAAATGAAAATCGATTTTCTCCTTAACATCCGCCAACGCTCCCCTCTGGGCTCCCATAGCTCCGAACGGGCTCAGCCCTCGCCCCGCGCGTTTGCCATAGAGATACACAAACAACATGGCAGCGACAGGGACTAACATTAATTCTTTTCTTAACTAGTAGTTTCATTACTTACTTATCCGTAATCTCCGCCGAAATGACCGGCAGCTCGCGGTGCTCTGTCCCCGGCTGAGAGTCACCTATTCTCGGATAACTGAACCACCAGCTACCGCTGACCTAAAGGACCACCATGCGGGGCACCAGAGGCGGTGTTGAGGAACTCTTTTGCGGCTCAACACATCTACTAAATGCCGCTGATACGACCGAGCTGTGACGGAGGTCTGTAGCGGCTTAAACAACTAGCAATCGCCGCTCTGTAGCACGGAGCTCCTCTTCGACGTTTGTTTCTACCGCTAGTTACTACGAAGGCGCTTGCTACAGGTATGCTACATTCAAGAGACCATGGGATGTTAATGTACGTTACTCAGCAACAGGTGGAAATAGGGGCAAGGTTGCGCAATAACGTTAAAATGATTTGAACTTTTAGAGAGGAACGAGAAGTGAATTACCTGTATGTGTGAAAACAGCTTTATCTCACGCATCCGTTTGTTTGTTGAATATATAGCACCCCCCCATCCATAAAAAGGGAAAACACTCAAACCAATTTATATTTCCACAAAATTGGCATGAATAATCATAATGGTATACATGCCCCATGTGTGTGCGTGTGTGTGAGTCAAAACAAAATAAAGTTAAAACTTGTTTTGAACAATTTCTTTGTCATCTGCAGATTGATTTTAAGTAGGGGGAGAAAAAAATCGATTTAAATCGAATTTTTTTGGAAAAAATCAGGGATTTTATTTTTAGGTCATATCGCCCAGCCCTAATGGCGGTGCGCCGCTGCTGAATGTATAAGAGGCAACACTGGACTTGACACAGCTTCCTCTGGAGACACAATAAGCTTTATACAACTTTTTTTTTCGTATATGCTATAGCACTCCCTCAGAGCTGTAAACAGACTTCAAAAAACAAAAACCACGCCACCTTCTTAAATGAGTAAATCAGTTGGTTTCATCACAGGTATCTATTTTTTCATAGTAGTTCCATGTCTTGCACATTTGCAGTTCTTTTATCATGATTACAGCCATAACCATGGATTTCTGCAGGCTGAGAGTAAACCATCTCTAGCTTCTGTTTAGAACATTTTATGGCTGGTTGTGGTAATAGTATAAATGAGAATATTTCATGTGTGATTTTAACTGGGAGACAGAGCTATTTGATGCGTTTTAGAGCAAAAGACTATGAAAAATATCGGTTAGTCTTAAATCATCCAATTCCCCGCTGCCTGAATTCTTTCCTGCTACTTTACTTTCTGAGAACAGACCCACACTCTCAGGTCTCAGACAGATCCTTTAAATAGGAATGAGCCCCTTTTCCACTTGCAGAAGTAGAATCGGAGCAGCAGCCATCACAGCTTGGGTCTTCTTACATATTGATGCAGCAGAGTCTTCAAAGGAAATGAAACCTACACGTTGTATATTATTATCACAGACCGGGTGGGACAAAAGAACACACATGGTGCAGTGAGACATGTCAGTGTGCGGTGGCAGTTTGTGAGTTTCCTCAGACGTTTTTCAGTTTCAGGACATGCACCTGCCATTTAAAGAGGTACTTTCACATATGTACCATGAACAAAATAATGATTCAGTGTTGTCCAATAAAGGCAACCGCTTCAGTTGTTAACATACTGTAGGTACATTCATGTTAAAATAGAATGGCCATTCACATACTACCACAAATGTAGAGAAAAGGGGCGTAGGGCTGCAGCTATCAATTGTTTTTGCAAGTATTCTATAATTATTCCATCGATTAAATCGAGTAACCTGTATTTTCCCATGTTTTGTTTTATTTGGAGCAAAGATTTTTTTGAATTGGTCCAGTATTAAGCAAGACCGCTGCAGTCGGCAGCAGCACCTAGAACTGTGACAATGCCCGCATCCACCGCAATACCGGCGAGGACGTGATGGCGTTGATTACATCATCACTGCCATCACCGCAGTTTTTTAAATGTAAATTTTTTTTTTTATTTTTTGCTGGCAAAAGTTACAGGAGAACAGATGTCGTGTGATAAAACTTAAAGAAAAAACTTAAGTTGCTCGTCACTTCAGCTTTGCAGAAGAGGCTGGACAGTCCATTAAATAGGCTATATGGGGGATTTGTTTTGTGTGTCAGATTATTATGAATTATATCTACAGGTAACGTTTAATATAATACACTGTAGGGAAGGCAAAGACATTTCTCCGTTCTCAGCTGAAATGGACACATTGCACATTAGCCTCGCAGCTAGCGGAGTTTCCTTCTGCTTATAGCTTAATCCTGACAAAACCGCACGGTTAAATTTCAGCCTGCGTGCACGTTCTGTAGCCTAAAACAAGAGCTGCTTATATTGGTTGAGAGAGCAACGAGTTAGCGGACTGCCCAGTCGCCCTCACTGCTCTCTGCTCAGCTGCTAGACCGCTGTGCTGCGAAGCGTCTGCCCTCGGCATTGTCGGCAAGCTTCCTGAACTGTCTGTGGAATAGATCAATGGAGAGGAGAGAAAGCAGCATGGCCGTAAATGACTCACATTGAGCTGAAATGGAAACACTGTTCTGCAATCTTTTTATACAGTCTATGGCTGCAACATATGTTGTACGCCTTTCACTTTACCGGCAGTTTTGACAACAGATGAAGCCACCGTGTCTTGAGAAGCTCTAGCTTGTTGTTCCCTTTTAAGTCACTTTACATCATCTTTGCTCTCTTGTTTTCCTTTCGCTTTCCCTCACAGCGGCACTCATGTGCTACTCTCCGTTACTGCTCGCTCTCCTTGCACGACCACACGGGCACTGACATCACTCATTTAAGGCACCTTGCCATTCTCGCTCTAACTTGCGCTACTGCTGGTGAGACTATATATTTTTATTATTATTTCAATTGTTAGTTGTTGGCACTTGACCCTAAACACGTTCATAGCAACACAAATGACAAGGGGGTACAGTTAGACAAAATGTTTTATGATAATAAAGAGGTATGTTTACTTCATAGGCTGTGTACTTCAGTTACTACATTATCTGGCTCACATAGCAGTGATAGAACCAAAAGATCTGTATCCTGGGATTGATTCAAAACTTTACTGTGTTTTGAAAAAGTAAAAAAATAAATAAATATTTTTTATTTTTATTTGACTGAAAGAGACAATTATATTGTTAATTGCGATCACGAATTCCTGGTGGGACTGAACTGTACACAGCCTGTAAGCTCGCTGTGTGACAGTAATAATCATCCATGTGAAAACACAGTGGGCTGTACATAGTTGTATGGATTAAATCAAGTGCATTGATGATTTTTAGTTATCGAATCGTTTCAGCCCTTGTATGGAGCATAAGCTTTTAAAAGCCCAGGACTGTAATCCATTTTTATTCCAAGAAAATAGCAGGGTGTGTTGTACAGTGTCACTACATGCATGTTCATTGCACAATGTATTTGTTGTGTTTGTATTTAAAAAAAAAAAGAAAAAAAAAAAAAAGGCTCAGCAGACAAATGCAATTATATGAGCAGTGATTGTGTTTTCCTATAAGCCTATAGTTGGCGTACTGTATGTGATGCATGCACACGGCAGTAAAAACAATCGCCCCTCATCCACTACCCTAATGTCTGCAAATACATCAGTCGTGCATGCTATCACGTCTGTTGCTAAGAAGAATAATTGATTGATATAAAGCCAAATGTGTTGTGACAGCAAGTAGCGCATTATTGATAAGGTGTTATATTTTTTACCACACTTCTTTGAGTGAGCTAAAGCCTTTGATTGAATGTTTCATTAGCCAGCGTTTGGGTTAATGAATTATGTATGCTAGTTGATAACCCTGGGCAAATATGATTTACTTAGTGATCTTGATTTCATATTGAGAACCTCCCCCGCTCTCATCAATATGAATTCAGTATTGCTTTCTCACTACCACGTCACAATTAGGGAACAGGTTGTTTGCTGCAAGCATTACATTGCAGGGTTTTCCCTACCATTGTAAGGCTTGGGTGCAGCACCCGAACCGCTAACCGTCAACACCTAAGCTGAATGAATGTAACTAAATGACTTCTCAGATCTAAAGATTGTAGTTTTGTCCCCCAGTGGACTTCTTTAGCAAGGTTTGTCTTTAAGCTTTTTGAGTGTTATGTATTTCTTATCTGCTCTAGCTTTTCCAACGTCTTAGACACAAATGGTGATAATGATGGTCCAAATTTATGTGAAATTGCATAATTTTTTTATTGAAAACGTAACATTTTGTTGACGGAGGACGCCTAAACACCCACCAAGTTTGTGCACCTAAGTCTTTCACAAATCTAGGGAAAACACTAAAATTGTCCTGTCCTTATTTTCTTTTGGTGTTAATCGATAGTCCTCGTAGGTCTCTCTCTCTCCCTCTCTGGTTGAGCTGTGACTTGATTTAAGATTTACTGTACAATCCAGTTTGCCACTGGCAGCAGTCACAAAGAGAGAGAGAGAGAGAGAGAGAGAGAGAGAGAGAGAAATGCAGAGACAGAGATTCCCTTCTCCTCTCCCATCCCCCCCTCTGTTCTCCCACACTGTCAACACAGAGGATCCTGGCTGTGTATGGTGGCTCCACAGCGCCACTGCAGCGGGATGGCGGTGGAGGGAACGACAGCGTTCTGTTTACAAACCGGTGGTCCTTCCCGGGCACTGCTGCTGTCAGCTGGGATTTGCGCAGAGGGTCTTAGTGATCTGTGACTCAACAGTCTGCAGGTTTTCATTTCAACCAAAACACAACAGCATACGACTTGACTTTATACTCAGCCTCCCCTCTTGTTTTAGGTGTATTGATTAAAGCGGCTGTTGTGTTCGATTTAAATACACTCTTGCATGCTCTTAAAGCCTATACTCTCTACCCACCATAGCACATGAAATGTATTGTTATAGAAATGTGTCTTGACTGTTTAGATTAATATTTAGAGTAATGTTATAATCTGTCTTTGATTCATCCTCCATTAATTTTATTTTATTTTTTTTTTTTTAAACAAGAACAAATTCTGTCGAGTTAATTACTTTGTGCAGTTTCCTGTGTTTGAGGAGTATGACTGGGCAAGGCAGAAGTCAACACAGTGGAAACATGTAATGATATCACTCAATTTGTTTGCCTGGTTTAAGAAGACAAAATATTTGAACCCAATATGTGTAGAGTTCAAGATTACAATGCATACTGCTACACTCAATACTGTGCCTGAAGGCATCTTGTCTACACGCATGGAGGACTGAAGCTGCTGCTCTGCTAACGTGCTGCTTTAGCAACACAGGCTGTGTAAACACATCATTGAGTTACATCAATGGGCCTGAAAGTTGCATGGGAGTGTAGTGTGGATGCGGTTGGTCTAAATTACAGGACACAATTGTACATTTGTTGGGTGATTTATGCCTGTAATAAGCTGCAGGCACATTGTACTACAGTGTATTGATCTTGTCCACCTTCAAGCTGGTTAACTGGCAACCCTAAATAATAATAATAATAGGTAGGTAGGTTGGTAGGTAGGTAGGTAGATAGATAGATAGATAGATACATACATACATACATACATACATACATACATACATACATACATACATACATACATACATACATACTAGGGCTGTTGGAACGAATTCCGAAAGTCAAATAGAATTCAAATAGTAAAAAAAATCAATACTATTCAAATGTAATTTTATTTTTTTATTTTATAAATAGGTTGGCTAACGTTAGCTAATCTCCCTCTTCTCATGTCTGCTGAACAATAAGTTACGGGAGTGAGAAACACAAGGCATTGTGAGCTAACGTCAGTACAGGGGGGAGTGACAGGCTGCGGCTGGGAATTGGAAGAAGTATGGGAAATAGTTTTAACAAGACTTTAAAATCGACATCCACCGACCCAAAATGCTTATGTTATCAATAATTAGCTCGTTCTGGTTTCCTAACTGCGTCGCAAGTTATAGGAGCTTAGCTGGGAGCTTCATGGAGACAGCTAAAGTTAATGTTAGCTGCCCTACAGCTGTCAGAGTTAGCTTCGACTTCTTATATTAGCTTCTAACAGCTGTATTCTCAGTAATGTGACAATTTGCAAGAAACAGGTTGCTTATAAATCACTAAAATAGTAGTGGCAGCACCGTTTGGCTTAGTTATCAAAGCCGTTAGCATCGTGGCTAACACTATTGATACTTAATGACAAACCGTTTCGGCTGTGCTTTCTAACACTGTTATTGTGCTAACCAAGCAACGTTAGCCTTTACAACAGAGCCGCATCACTACACTTAAATAATATTTTATTACATAGTTCTCTGCTGATTTATGGTGGAAAATAATGTAAACCGAGAGCGGCGTACCAGAAATGCAATGCGCCATGACGTAGATCCCCTTCAAGACCAGGCTGATGTTGGAAGTCACTCTAGTGGACAGAACGTGTAACAACAACCACATGCTTATAGTGGCATTGACAATGCATAAGCCTGAGTAGTGTAGTACATATTTATAACAGGCTGCATTTGAGCATTTAATATTCAAATATTATTTGAAAATTTAAAAAAATAACAAATGAAATTCAAATGGTATTATAGAGGAAGACTGACAGCTCTAATACACATGCATTCACACATGCATTCATACATACGTACATACATACATACATACTTGCTTGCTTGCTTGCTTGCTTACTTACTTGCTTACTTACTTACTTACTTACTTACTTACTTACTTACTTACTTACTTACTTACTTACTTACATACATACATACATACATACATACATACATACATACATAGAGTGAGAGAGGGTGTGTGTCTGTCAGGGAGAATGAGAGATTGCCTGCTTGATTTGTTTCCTTATAACAATAATTTTTTTATGTGAAGGTATTTTGCAGCTGGTATATATATATATATATATATATATAAAGGAAAGCTGTAATTATGTAAATGACTCACTATATGTGTTTTTCTTGGCTGATTTTTCCCACTTACAGTAATAGTAAGAGGAATACTACAGAGTTTTGATCAGGTTTTAGTGGTAATGCTGTGAGTTCTGCTTCACCCTGCCTCAAACAGTTGCAAACTCAGCTGTAATGTGGCGTTTTTCCATTACATGGTACCAGCTCGACTCACCTCGACTTTACTCGCCTTTTTTGGTTTTCCATTATGAAAAAAAGTCCCTGGTACCTGCCAACAGGTACTTTTTTTTAGTATCACCTCCGCTGAGGTTCCAAAGCGAGCTGAGGTGATACCAAAAGGTGACGTGAAAACCTGCAGACTACTGATTGGTCGGAGAAACTCGTCACTAATCACTGCATCATCATTGCTAGCGACAGACAGGGGTGTCCTGAACAAACCCGCCATTTTAAAATAGTTTAGCCAGCGGCGTTTTCTTTTGCTCCCTCCAGCTTCTTTTGATACAAAATTTTTCTTCTGGCTGTGGCAAAAACAACACACCTTCGTCGTTCTATGTGTGTGTCGCATTAGATTGCGGCAGTTTCCTGCACCGTCGCTATGATGACTCACGCATGAGGCGGTACTAAGTCTGCAATGGAAAATGGAGGATGGGGCACCGCTGCCGATCCGAGTAGAGCTGGTACTAGCAGTGGGTAAGCGCCAGTAATGTCATTTGTACAGTATCAGTTTCAGTGGAGAGTTTCTATGGAAATGTTGCTTCAGAGCTAAGTCTGCAAGAAACACTGTATCTCTGGCGTGACTTGTCATGAATGTGGTCAAATGTGAGGATGTTGAACATTGACTTTAAGCCAGGTGCGGCATTAAGGCAATGTAGCCAGTGTATTAAGAGTTGAAGTGGAGTTTACACTGAGCAGAAAAATCTAAACACCTGCACAATGTAACACATAGCTATTCGCATGGTTTTTGATTCAATTTGGATTCAACTCTGGTTGTTTATGTGATTTTGTATTATTATTGTTGTTGTTATTATTATTATTATTACTACTACTTTTTAATAAAAGTGCACTAAACAACTTCTAGGACTGTTTTTGCCCTGCTGAGGTATTTTCAACAGTGGCACACCAACCCCATTGTGGCATGTGCTGTGTGTAATGTTTATGTGTGATTACTGTTCTATTTTGTCCACGACTGGGTGCTCTTAGTTCATTGTTATATGGGGTGCTCTAAAATATAGATGTCTTTGAGTAATTCCTTTATTGTGTCTGAGGTGCTGTTGGTGATTGTTCCACTTCAAGGGATACAGTACCTTAGCTCCAATTCCTTACAGAAATCCCTAAAGCCCGTCCCATCAACCACACTGATTGGCCTCATTTCTTGCATAGGAAAATTGCAAGCCTCTTCCTGCAAGCCTCTTGTCGTGCTGCAGAAAACGAGCTTGTGGAGGGCTGTGTAAAATACGAGTCGAGCTGAGGCTGTGTAGGCAGAGTGCCGTACTCCAGGCCATGCCCATTTGGGTGCATACACTCACTGACAGTCATTAAGTCATTTCCTTTATATCGGTAATTTAATTGAAAGAAATATAGACACTTTATGATTAATTTCTTTGTAAAAGGGCTGCACACATCTTGCGTAAAAATATAAATATAAGACATCGCTGCAGATCGCTGCGGTGCATACGCACCGCTACACGCTGCTCTCACGCCCGGTGTGGACAGTTTCACTGATTATAGTGGATGCGTAGTGTTGGAGCATCCGCTCTGCATACGTTACGTGTGCAATGTAGCCAGCCCGTCAGGTTGCTAGTTGTGGAGTGGTATGCAAACTAACTTACATAGCTTACACACAACTTTATTCCGAGGTTCCACAGTTTTCTGAAATACTTCCAAATGGGGCTTTTCAGGTTGTTTAGAGCGTGAATCTCTCTCTGCTTCTGAGGCCGAGTTCTCTGCCATGACGGTAGGGCTGCACAGTGTGAGGAAAATATCTAATGGCGATTTATTTTGACTGATATTGCGATATGATTCACAATATTGGAGGGAATGATAATTTTTGTATCCTTATTTCCATTTTCATTGAGAATATTAAAATATATATATTTTTAAATCATTATAGTGTGATTTTTGCAAGGATCTGTACCAATCAAAGTTTTTTTCATTAGTCTGTAGGATAGGATTTGTAGGCTGCAACGTCTCTACAGAACCGCAATTCTTAATTCAGAATGGTTGGACACATATTTTGCCTTAACAAATATTGTGTTCCCCCCTGCGATCTGGATGTTGCACTAGTCCATATTGCAATTTCGATAAAATTGTGAATAATTGTGCAGTCGTACATGACGGTTGTTGAATTATTCCTCCTGGTTCTTCTAACGTTACATATCTGTGTGACTCCTGTCATGCAGTGCTGCGGCCCAGGCCCAGGCGAGGACGCCCGAGGCAGCCAGGGTAGTGTCGTTATTTATTTATTTTCTTCACAATCAAATATTGGTTTTCATATTTGAGTGTTTTTTTTTTTCTCTCCGAAATTTGAATATATAACCAAATTTGTTTGTTTGTTGACAGCCCTACTTCTGAGTTGACATCCTCATCTGAGGTACTTTGTATTATTTTTTCTGCTTGCTGTATATCAGACCCTCAGAAACTGTTGTCTCTATGGAAAACGCAATCCTCTCTCACTAGAGAGAGCGTCCAGGCACAGATAAGTGTCGCTGAGCCAACATGCCAGAGAACAACTTCACCTCTTCTTCTGTTGTCTTGGCCACAGAGTTGTTGCCAGTCTCCTTGGTCACGGACACATACCCAAACAGATCAGCCGTGGCAGCCTTATTCTCTTGTGAGGGTGATGCAACTGGCACTAGTGGGAAGTCTGTTGTTGTTGCTTGATTATGCAGGACAGCAAAACTTGTCAATGATCACAGGAGTAGACACACTGGCCATCTTCTGCTTTATACAATGCCATGTGTATTGTGTAATTGTAACCTGTTTGCTGTTGCGGTGACCAGTTTTTTCCTCATGTTATCGTTAAAGAATAATCTAATTACCTGTGGAAAGTATATAAGATGATAGTGTGAAATAGGGCAGAACGATTTTTGAAAATAATCTAATTGCGATTTTTTTCCCAAATATTGCGATTCGATATTCGATTATTTTTTTAAGCTCTTAGTCTTCTACAAAGAATAATAATATAATCATTTATAGTATGAACACACAATTACACACTAGACAGTTAAATAAGTAAAAATATAGTATATAGTATATATCTATATATACACACACACACACACAACAGTGTATTTTTTTACAGTGCACAGAGAGGAGCTGCCTCCAGCCCCTCCCCCTCGTGAAGTTGCGTGCTGCCGTGTGCACTTGTTCAGAGAGGCTATCGTTGCGTTAGCTAGTTGCTGGTGTTCTTGCCGTGGGATTAACTGTACTAATAAAACTGTTGAAACCTCGCGGCCACGCTGCTGTGAAAGCTCCCCGAACGTCATTTATCCGAGTCTGGTTATTACCCCTCTCAGTGGCAGCTCCTCCACTCCATATCTTTATAACGGAGCTAACCGCTAACCGGAGCTAACCACTAATCAGAGCTAATCGTTGCCAACCGAGCCTTGAGTTCTGTGTGCCTGTATCCATTAACTGCATGTATAGACTCAAGCCCGAATAAAACCCTTCATTTTATTAAAAAGGCTGTAAAAGTTTTAAACTACAACTCACGAGTTGTTTGAATGACAGAAATCAGCTCAAGGTACGACGTAGCGTTAGCGTGCTAGTTGATGCTTTCTCTGCGAAGTGCACACTGATTTGCTCTCGCGAGTCATGTGACCAAATCACAGCCTTTGCGATTAGGAAATCGCATTTTAACATATCGCGATATTATCGCAAATGCAATTAATCGTTCAGCCCTAGTGTGAAATCTGCAGTTTGATGAGCAACTAATATGATTGACAAACGTGTTTTTGTTAACGTAAATGTTAAGGCCACAAGTCATAATAAATGTTTTGGTGTTCCATACCACATAAATCTAACATCCTGGGAAATGAAACGTAACCTAGAGCTCACAGTACCCACGAGTGTTTCACCCGCCTAAATGCCATTAAATGCTTCAGACGCCGAGCTCCAGGCATTACATGGCTCATTATTCTCAGGGGAAATGGGCTTTGAGCTGGTCCTTATTTGGGATAGGCTCTCTGGCTCTCAGGGAGTTTCTGAAGTTGTGGTTTCCAACCTTTTTGGTTCATGAAACCACGGACAAAAGCAATGTTGAATCACGATCCCCTGACATGTTCATGGATGCACAAACTGAAGAAGTCATACCACAGGAGGTGTTGCAATCCTGGTGACTTCTCCCCCTTGTATTTTTCTGTTGACAGTTTGTAGTGGATTGGTACTTACAATTAAGGCATTAGATGATTCACAGTATAAGTGGTCAGGTGGAGAAGCAACTTAGGGAGAAGAATGAGACACTATTAGTGAAAAATTCAATCATTGGCTGAAGTACTGCCCCTCCTGAGAAATAGATGTACTGCATACCAGCAGACACCTAGCGAGTGCTTCGTTCACAAAGGAATTAGGGGTGGGGAAAAAAATCGAAAACCTTATATATTGTGATTTTGACTACTATTAATGTTGACTACTTGCACATGAGGAACAGAATAACGTTTTGGCAATGCACTAGTTGTCCAGTTAACTGTGTTAGTCGCCTTCTCCTCGGGCATATCACGCAGCTACCAACGCAGCGCAACAGTAGGTTGACAGCCTCCCCTCTCCCAACCCATGGGTGTAATTTATGGTAGGGATGGTGGGGTATGTCCCTACCACTTTTAAAATTGCCTCTAGTTATTTTGACTTCAAAAAACTTTGGACTGCAGTGTGTCGTCTTTCCTCTGACCTGTAGTTCTTTGTTTGTGTCGCTGCGTTTGCTTCCCACTGAAAAGCTTGGGAAAACGACTCTGAGCTACACTTTTATCGGAGGTGGTGACGTTAACATTTGTGTAGACAGTGATGAGATTTATGCCTGATCAGAAGTGTAGGGATAGCGTGCATATTCAAAAGCAATACAGAATGTTTGAGAGTCTTTCTGCATTACATTCCGGTAAATTTTTGTAGTTTGAATTGTCACCTGCCACCTGAAATCTGTGTTTTCTATTGGACATTTTCACTATAAATTACTTTAAATGCAGTAAATGAGGAAAAAGGCCTAAATTGAGGCCTTTTTCCTGATGATGCGCCATGCGTCCATATTCAAATAGTCTTTATTATAAGGCAGTCACATGTAGGGCTGGGACGATATGCTTTTGTCCTGATTTTATTCCTCCTCCCCCTAAGAGGTAGTAACTCCCAACTCACTTGGCAAAGTGTGTAGTTTAGTAAGCGATATGATGTGGTTCGTGTTGATGTGGATGGCGATGATGGTGGTGATGATGATTAGGATAATGATATCTATGCAGCTGATGTGGACAATTTGTGTTATGATGGAAGAGATGTTGGTCATATATTCAACATGCCTGGTCACTTTGTACTTTATTGCCGGCATTTGTAGCTTTTTTTGTCATTCTGATTTTTTTATTTTTTTTTTAAGATGTTATTGATGCTGTGCTTTGTACACTGGAAATGTCAAAGTCGGTCATTCAGCTCACCCCCCCCCCCCATCTCCTTCTGTGTTGTATGACTATGTTGCTGCAAAACCAAATGCCCCACAGATGTGATGTAGTCGCCGTCGGCAGTACCGTATAACAGAAAAGATTTAGGTGAATAATCATCATCATGATAAAAAAAATTAAAAGATGTCAATTCTGGGGGGGTGGAAAATGTCGCAAAAATATTGCGATACATACGATTTTCAATTTTTTTTTCTCCCACCCCTACTATATTAAATGGCAGTCACATGTATTGCATATATCATGTACATTGAGCGGTGTTGTTTCCCTTCACTGATGATGTCTCTCTCTCTATGTTTTCCAGGCTAGGTGTGTGCGTGCTGACCTCATGGTGTAACAGGAGTAAAGATGAGCATTAGCAGTGATGAGGTCAACTTCCTGGTCTACAGATACCTACAGGAGTCAGGTATCCTCTCAAGACCCTATTATATTTATCAAGACAATATTTTCTTCAAATCTTAAAATGTCAGAACATATTGGTAATCAACTTTTTTTAGGGGTGTGTTTTCCTACCAATCTATTGTAAACTATCAAACTCTCTAGTAGGGCTGCACAATATATCGTTTTTTTTTCTTTTTTTTTATCATCATTGCGAAATCAACTGGCGCAATAAACACATTGCAAAAGGCTGCGATATATCGCGAAAGATACTCAGAGATTTTTTGTGTTGGTAATATCGTTATCGCGATGTTTTGGTGGTACGCCCATAACCGGCAGCACTGCAGGATATCAAAACACTGCTGACAATCTCTTCACTTCAGCTGCAGTTGAGTGACGGATGATTCAAGGCAGTCTGTGCTGGGTTTTCCCTGCCATCATATGGCTAAAGCTTGATTTATGGTTCTGCGTTAAATTGGCACCTCTCAAACAATGATACTACACGTCGCGGCCATCACGTCGCTTGGTCATGGCTTTGTAGTGCCGCATTTTCCCCGACTCATTTCCTGGTTCTCCTTCTCCATAAACAGCATGAAATCAAGGAGAGGGTTAACTTTTCCTGCTACAGATTTCCCACCGTGGTCAGAAAGCACAGGGGGAGACACTTTGTTTCTTGCCGTCACTCTCTCACTCTCTCTACCACACACTCCCCATGCACACACACACACACACACACACACACACACAGGGTTGGGCGATGTCCCCTAAAGTGGCAGTTGACGATGCTCACAGTAAAACATGGCGATGGACGATGATATCGTCGTCGGTGGGGCTGGTAGGGGCAGTTTTTTTTACAACTTGACCTACTTTCACTTAACTACGGTGCAGTAAAGTCAATCAGATGTCCGTGATCTGCGAAACGACAGTACAGTGGGACGTTTGCCTTCAACAGAGCGACAGTAATAACCTAATATACCATCATTACTGAGATTAAACTACAGTCTCGGTTATGTTTGCACTGAATAACGCATTCAGTAAACAGAAACATAACTCTTGCAGCGCACACATAAAATAGCACCCTCGTGAATTAGCCTACTGTTGGTAACGTACATTCATAAATCCTGCATAACATCGTCCGTACCTACAGGACATCAGACTTACTTATTGATGTACGCACACAGTAGTGTCAACAAACTTAGTCCAATGAGGGGAGAAAGGAAAGTGTGATAGCGTTCTTTTTTCTCTCTCGTTCGAGACCGCTGTGTCCAACGTTACTAGCAGGTAGAGCGAGTAGAGCAGGTAGAGGGGGAAAAAAGTAGCTTCCACTTAAGGGGCCCATCTTGCACCCTGCGCAGCACAAAGCCCGACGCAAGTGTCTTTGCTAGTTTAAGACCGATGCACTTGTCAATTTCCTGTCCAGCGCCTGTGACTAGGATTAGTGTGTGTCTGACAGGGTGGGGGGCGTGGCATCACAATGGTGGCTCTCCATCGTGACGTCGGTCAGCCATCATGATGCACGATGACATCGGCACAACCCTACACACACACACACGGGCGCGCGCCGGCCCTGATATTGTCTTAAAGATGTGGTGGTGATGTTGACATTCTGCAGAAGCAGTACATAATATTACCAATGACAGCGAATCACCTGCCAGTCATTCTGTTGTAGTGCTGAGTCGGAACTGGTTGTTTACTAATGCGCAATGATAAGCACACATCAAATAATGTTCATCACACTAATTGAGTGCCAAATAGCTAGCTAGTTAGTGAATAAGACTGTCGCTTGAGTACTATGCCTGTTATAAATGTTAACTTTCCATACCCTGTGAATCCATAATGCGCGGGTGCTTTCGCTGTAGCCCATCTAACTGGAGGCAGCTGTTATCGCAGTGGAAAATAAATCCGCCACACAACAATGGAAGTATGCTCATCGCGTTGTTTTATGTTTTGAACACCCAATGCAACTCACGTGTTGCCCCAGGGCTTGAGCATCAGCTGGTTCAGGTGTGCTAAAGCAGGGAGGACTGGAAAATGGGCAGCTATAGAGGTTGCAATACAAGCAATCTGTTTTGTAACCTCCAAAACAAACATGTATGAGAAATGCTCGAGAATGTGAAAAGAAAAGAATAGCAGCAGTGGCGTGCAAGTAACACGATATGGCAGTGGAGAAAACACAAAATGTAGTTCTTAAATAAGTCATGATTTACTGTGGTACACAGCAGGGATCGACCGATTATTAGTAGTTAATGAAACCGAAAGCCAATATTTAGAACCAATATTAACAGTTATTAACAGTAACATTAAGATTTTGGAATGTTACAAACTCCCACACAAAACTTAATAGCCTACTTTCATAATCGCCCAGTGCCGATAATCGGCCGACTCCTAATATACAGCACGTCATTGCCTTCCAACGTTGAAAATATCTTCTCCTCCCCTGCCCTCTTCCTCCCGCTCTTTTCTTCTCCAGGGTTCTCCCACTCAGCATTTACATTTGGCATAGAGAGTCACATCAGCCAGTCCAACATCAATGGCGCTCTGGTTCCCCCTGCTGCCCTCATCAGCATCATCCAGAAGGGCCTGCAGTATGTCGAGGCTGAAGTCAGCATCAATGAGGTGGGTCCTCTCCTCTCCTCTCCTCTCGTATTGTGATTTTCTTTTTCCTTCTTTTACAAAAACAAAAGTTGAATCATACAGTTCTAGAGACAGTATATCGTGAGACATTTGTTTTCTAAGAAAAATGCACATCACATGCCAGTCTGACATTTATTTCACTTGTACACCATAATGTGGTTCTTCTGCATTTTCTGCTTTCGATCTGAAACAGATATGATGTAGTTGCCGTCGGCGGTACCGTATAAACATATATATTTAAATAAAATATTTAGGTGAATCATTGGTAAAAAAAAATAATTTATTTTTTATTTTTTGTGAGGCTGAAGTCGGTGGGGGGGGGGGTGTTATGCTCTGTGGGGGAGGATGGAGAGTTGGTGGTTTTTGATTAGGACAGCACAGTTTTTTGTTTTTTTGTTTGTTTTTTGTGTGTTTTTTTATTTTATTCAGGATTTTCTATTAGGATTTTTGTGATTGTGATTCTTGGCTGAAAATGGTCCAATAGAAGGACTTTTGAAACCTCTCCTCTTCTCTGCTCTTCTCTTCTCTAAACTGGTCATTTCTCCCACTCTATAGGACGGCACATTATTTGACGGGCGGCCCATTGAGTCTCTGTCCCTGATTGATGCCGTGATGCCGGACGTTGTTCAGACGAGGCAGCAGGCCTACCGGGACAAAATGGCCCAGCAGCAGGCTGCCGCTTCAGCCCCAACATCGGCCACAGGGGGCAGCATCGCCGGCAACGCCAAGAACGGAGAGAATACTGCCAACGGGGAGGAGAACGGAGCCCATGCCTTAGCTAGTGAGTAATACGTTCACCAATAGAAAAGGACGTGCAATGATGGTTTGCTACCTGCGATGGCAAAGATATTTGAGCAGTATTTTCATTAAGGAAGAAATATTATTTGACCTTTGGAATAGTAGTAAAACCTAGGCCTGTCGCGATAGTCAATAAATCAATTAATCGCACGATAAAAAAAATTAGCTCGATAATTTTTCCGGCCGCGATAATTTCCATTTGCATGCTTGTTTGTTTTCCTTGTCTCTCGCTCTCTCTCGCTCTCTCTCGCTCTCTCTACCAAAGAGACTGGAGGACCACTCTCGGTTCCTTAGCGTAACGAGGAGTGAACCCTCTTGTGAGTTGCATGGTCTTTGTGTGGAGGCGGGACTCCTGGCGGAGAGAGAGAGAGAGAGAGAGAGAGAATGCGAGTAGTTGAAGCGGGGTTTTCCGCAGCACTTTGCCGTTAAGGCGCCGTCAAAAAAAGAAGACGTATATGAGCGATATCCGCCTTGTTACTCGGCGTCCGGTTTTCTCCCTTTCATTCCAAACCACGCAGTTGACAACCTGCAGGTGGAGGCGGTGGAGACAGGCACGGACATAAACGCCGCTGTGGACTTGTCAGTCTTGCAAGCGGTTTCAGGAAAGTTGCTGTATGTGTCCGACAATGCACAGAACATTAACCGGTACAAGCCTACAGCTGTCAGTGTGTCAGAGGCTCCCGGACGGTGAACTGAGACTCCGTTACCTGCTTGTCAAAAATCGCCACTTACTAGCTAATAAATTAGCCTAAGGTAAACGCTAGCTATCAGTAAACAGAAGTGACGTGGTGGCTTGTGTGTGTGTGTGTGTGTGTGTGTGTGTGTGTGTGTGTGTGTGTGGCTCCGACCTGCAGAGGAGCTGAAGAAAGTATAGCTGCACCTTCGCCAAAATGAAGACTGAAAAACAGAACTATTTTGGTACAAACATTTACTCGCCATGTGGCAGATAGTCACATAGAAATAGGTAGATATAATGTATTATTTAAATTTAATATTTAGTGTTTAATAAATAATTGTTAAATGCAGTACAGAGTCTGTAGTCTATCACAAACACTCGACTAATGCTGCAAACATTTGACAGCCAGTATGAATTACCTGGGAGAACATACGTGTCACAAACGGCAATTCCACAACTGTCCAACAGCGTGAAAGACGACATACTAAAGGAGATCAAAGACATATTGTGGATATTTAAAATGTCTTCCAGTTCCAGTGTTAAATATTCTTTAGAAATAAAAGTTTATTGATCTTTGAAAAGGTGTACCTGCATTATTATGTCATTATCATTATATTAGATGAAAATGGTCTCAGAACGACAATATTATCGTTTATCGCAATAATTTCTGGGACAATTTATCGTCCAGCAAAATTTGTTATCGTGACAGGCCTAGTAAAACCCGAAAAAGTGGAATTCATAAATGAACATTTAATTAAGATGTTATGGTCAAACATTTTTGGTATGAACATGTAAATGTTAGTAATGAAATATTACTTTACATCCATATTTGGCTGTTAGTGAACACTGTGAGGGTAGTTCACTCACACTCCACAATAGTGGTAAAGAATTACAAAGAACTTAAAGAAAGGTTGTATGTAGACATTCCTGGCTTGCTAACCTCTTGCCTCGCTGTGTGTCACCCATCCAACTCTGTGCTTAGACAACCACGCAGACCTGATGGAGGTGGACGGAGATGTGGAGATCCCTCAGAACAAGGCCATGGTCTTGCGGGGCCACGAGTCCGAGGTCTTCATCTGCGCCTGGAACCCAGTCAGTGATCTGCTGGCATCGGGGTTGGTCACCTTCCCTTTCCTAGCATACTCCTCTGACACTGGTCTCTCCCTCTATATCAGAGGTTCTCAAACGTGTCACTCAAAGGTCCGCAGGGTTAGGTTAAGATTTTTATTTCAGGTCAGAGGTCCGGAACGATTGGCCATAACAAGTTAACTAATCAACTAACTATTAACCTATAAGCAACATTCAAGTCAAGAGCTCTGTTTTCCTGCTCAGCTTTTGGACCGATTTGGCTATCGTTACATGGAATTCGGTACTGGCACTTTCTTCCAATGTTTATTTTCCCGCATTTTTTGTTGTTCAACGTTTTTTTTGGAGGGGGGAGTTTTTTTTCCCAACGTTTTTCTACACCCTTTTCAGCTTTTTTTGTCTCCCTTTTGGACTGTTCTTTTGTTTTTTCTCTGTGTATATTCAACATTACTAACAATTTATTGATAAATAGAAAATGTCTTTCAAAATAGAAAATATAACACTTCATGAATGTATTGTACTCATAACATGATGTTTATGGTCTGGATTGACTTGCAGTTTGGTCCGGACTTTGAGAAACGCTGCTCTTTATGGATCAAACAAGTGAACTCTACTTAAATGCTAGTTCCATGCACATGTGCCTTATTTTTTTTGACATTTTATGCCTTTATTAGACAGGGCAAGTAGAGAGATGATGGGAAACAAGGTAGAGAGATGAAACGAAGGTCCCCAGCCCGACTCGAAAAGCATTATGGTTCAAGCCCTGCCTCTTAAAGCGTCGGGTATACTCGAGCGGGCCGCCGTAGATAGTGTGTGCGCTACGAGCATATACGGAGATGTTTATGCTTAACACATTGTTCGTTGCAGTACTCTCCAAAACACCAGAGGGCGTACAGACAAAATAATCTGTGAAAAAGCAAGTAGAAGTAGAGAAGAAGAGAGCGGAAGTAAACAAACACATGTTAAACACTCTAATCATTAACGTGACTGTTGTTTATCTCCAAATCTAAACTACTGTCTGCCTGTAACACTGTTAAGAACACTCTTTCCATGAAGCCGTTTTTTAGCTTTGACAAAACAATCTCTCATGTTTTTCCACACTCCAGCAAAATGTTTCTTCTTTTCCCAGTGTGGTGTCTCTCTCTGACCACATATTTAAGGCAGTTTGACTCCCTGTGGTCTGTACATGAAAAATCATACAGATGTTTGTAGAGACGGACCTGCTCTTCCCAGCAGACTGCGTTGAATGGAAAGTGCAGCGCGCGCAGTGGGCACGACCACACGCCGCGACAGCTTGTGGAGCTTTTGGGCTGGAAACGAAAGCCGTGGTGACGTCATTTTATGGCGCGCGCGCACCTCGCGCCCGGAACACCGCGGCGACCATAAATTAAGCTTAACCCTAAGCCACGGGGGTGCCCCTTTATTTCTTGTGCAAACTACAGCTCATTACCCAAATCATTTTCTAGCGATGTCTTTCAGTGACATCATATTGTGATATTATGATCATATTGTGTTTTACGCATTCCAGTTGTCTTAATTAATAGTATGTATGTGAATGTAGGAGTTGCCCTAGTTCGTACCCTCCAAGTTACGTAAAAATTGCACGAGCCCTTCATGAGATAAAGACTTTTCATATTTGTAGAGCCCCCAAATGGCCAATCTTTGCCAAATTTGGTCCAGAGGCTCAGAGTGGCATGGCAAACATTGATAGCATTAACTTTGGAGATGCTAAAGTTTGTCTTTGGTCCGAGCTTTGTTCGTAATTTGCGAATTTTTGAACAGAGCAACATTCTTTTGATAGCTTTTTGTCAGGGCCATCTGAAGATGCTATATGCAAAGTTTCAGGCAGATCAGGCGAAAACCCCGGGAGAAGTTAGAAAAAGTAGGTTTTGCACATTTTGTGATTTTGCGAAAAACAATTCTGCATTGAAATGGTAAGTCAGCTTTATTCAAGGAACGCGTGGATGTAAGATTTTTAAATGTGCGATGTGTAATGTGGGAGTAATAATGCAGAATACCTCACTGCTACAACTACTACAATTGATTTTTGAATGCAACAGACACCAACATCAGCAACAGAAAAAAGTATATATGTATATCTATATATAGATATACATATACAGTATACACACGTATAAATACATACACAACAGAAAAATCCCACCCCAAACAACAGCTGATGCTGCAATGAACACAAATTAAATTGGAAGAATGATAGAAAAATATATTAAATATGATTACAAACTAGGACTGTACAGGAAATACAAAGCAACGTCTCAGCAGAAAGGAATGCAACCACCTCCAAAGTCTCCTGAATTTGTCTGAATTATGACGAAGCTCAGTTTCTCCAGAGGGAGAAGAGTCGATATCTGTGATAACCACATGCCGACTGTAGGGACCTGCGGAGCGGACCACTTCAGCAAGATCCTTTTTTTTTTTTTTTTTTTAGCCAGAAATTAAAGAATTATTTATTAACTTAAGATGTTTTTGATGAAATCCAGTTAGAAATTGTCTGACAAACAATGTTAAAGCGGGAACGTGTCTGTCTGTTTTAGGTCTGGGGATTCGACGGCTCGCATCTGGAACCTGAGTGAAAACAGTACAAGCAGCTCGACACAGCTGGTCCTGAGACACTGCATACGGGAGGGAGGGCAGGACGTCCCCAGCAACAAAGACGTCACCTCGCTAGACTGGAATGTAAGCCCGCTAACACACGCACACTCACCCATCATGTGACATGTGAGTCTCCCTGCATGGGCGCATTCGTTCAAAATATGGGAGCAGGTCAAAGTTGTAGGAATGGAAGAAATATTTGTCATGTTAGTCAATTACGCTACTTGACATCTTTTTTTGAATAGCTTTTATCAGCGTTTTTTTTTTTTTTTTATCTTCAAAAAAATACTTTGACTTTGTTTGCTAATAATGCTTGTTGTTTTATAAAATGTGAACACTTAACATACTGTACATGCATAGAAAGCAAACACAACAACAAAACATGCTATTCACTGAATGTATAGTGTGTGTGTATGTATGTATGTATGTATATATATATATATATATATATATATATATATATATATATATATATATATATATATATATATATATGTATATATATGTATATGTATGTGTATGTATATACAGTCCTGTATACAGAAGAAAGGCAAATTGCAACAAATGCCGCATCCCAGAGGATCTTCTAGAGTACTATGTCTAGCAGTTGAAGATCATCAGAGAGTGGGATTTTCCTTTAGTTCAGCCAGTGGATTGTAAACCTGAGCCAAGGGCAGAGCCAAAAAAGAAATCCTGGAAAGTGTCCCTGCTGATGAAAAACACAGGCCTCTCTTCTAATCCCAGATGAATCGCAGCACACGTTCATTCAGCCTGGACTCTGCAAGGCAAATTCTGCAACTGCAACAAACAACGTTAAGGCCTTGCCATGCTTATCTGCCCGGCACGCACACTCTATAAGCCACTCTTACTACTTCTCTCTCTCTCTGGCAGAGCGAGGGCACGCTGCTAGCAACAGGCTCCTATGACGGCTTTGCCAGAATATGGACGAAGGACGGTGAGATGACTTTGCATTTATTGAACACGTACATGTACTATTTGATCTCAGGAAACCCTTCAATTTCAAATCAAGAGTTCTAAAACAAGATACAAGTGTATTGATGTACATATAGTTATATATTAGCAAGTTTAAGAGAATGAATACAAGTGTTGCTGTGGAAACTAATAGTGATTGTACTGTGGTGATTTGGTTTGCCTATCTTGTACTACAGCCTTTATGCCACATGGTTTAGTTCATCCTTGAACAATGCTGCCACCTAGAGGCAGGTTTGCATATTGCCATTCAGGTGTTGACCCATTTGGTGTCATTCAGACCCTTAGTGGCTTGTTGTTATTTTTGCCACATGTCATACTTATTGATTTTTTTCCCTTTTTGCTCCACAGGGAACCTGGCCAGTACACTTGGCCAACACAAAGGTCCCATCTTTGCCCTTAAGTGGAATAAAAAAGGCAATTTTATCCTCAGTGCAGGAGTAGACAAGGTAAACCAGGCTCTGTTTTCAAAATATGAAATAACTTCTAGCACGATTTCACTATCGTGCTGACTGTTTTAATAAGTGGATCAAACAAATGTGCTGTGTAGCCGTTGTTAGCTCTAACTGTACATGTACATGTTGTCCTGCCAGACAACAATCATATGGGATGCCCATACAGGAGAAGCCAAACAACAGTTTCCCTTCCATTCAGGTACAAAAAGCATCTCTTCTTGTCTCTTAGTATTTTCCAGCTTAGCTTTTGATCTCGCTGACGTCCATCTTTCCATCCCCCACAGCTCCAGCACTAGACGTGGACTGGCAGAGCAACAATACGTTCGCCTCCTGTAGTACAGACATGTGCATCCACGTCTGTAAACTGGGACAGGACCGACCCATTAAAACATTCCAGGGACACACAGTAAGTAGCCTGACAAGCCAGACCCACATCAAGATGTTGGGTCTGGGAACTCACCATTGGCAGGGCTCAATCCGAGGGGCGGGATAAACGGTTGTCTTTCAAATTCCCTCTGCACGCAATAGGATAGCGCTACAACCAACCAGAGCAATGAAGAAGGTAGAGGAGCTGGTTGATAGACTTAACTGGATAGATTAAACTCCGAACATATCTTCCTTTTTTAAGAATGACTTCAGTGCCGTTCTTTGTTCTTTTCTCAAAGAAAAGCTTAACTCCAAGTCTTCCAAGCCGTTTCGAAAGACCGCTGTTCACCAGCAGCCATCTTCTTTGTTTTCAAGTAGCAGGGAATTCACGCGTAACCGTCGTAACTCTGCCGTCATTATGTTAAGCCCGCCCACCGACTCTATACAAAATGTGATTGGCCCGGCCAGAGTTTGGCTTTTCCATCTCGCAAGCCAACTGAGAGTTGCTAGACCCCCTGGCTGCAAATCACATTTGCTGCCGCCAGGGTGCGTCTAGATTTCTAGGCTACACAAGTAAGTGTTTTTTGTTTGTTAGTTACACATCTGTGTCAGTAATGCTGATGTGTGTCTTCTACTGTGTTCGGAGCACCCAAAGGAGATTAAAGAAAGGCTGCAACATATCGCGACAGACACTCCGAGATTTCTTTGTTAGTTGAAAGAAAACATCAGTAGAAACTGCCCTTTAAAACGTAACTGTCATTCTTTTTTTAGTGGTTCCTTTCATATTCAGTTTAATGTTGAATGCGTTCAATACAAATATTATCAATGATTTCCTTTTATTTGTTTTAAATGCAACAAGCAATTTGTTGAGCACAGAACGGAGTACATATAAATAACTGTTTGTTTATTGCAAGTAATATCATCCGCCACATCGACATGCTGTATATACATCACAAACACGATCTCTTCTCCCCCCCCTCCCAGAATGAAGTAAATGCAATCAAGTGGGATCCCACAGGGAACCTGCTAGCCTCCTGCTCAGACGACATGACGCTGAAGGTGAGAGCTAAACCTGGTGGTAGTGGACATCTTGTCTTATTAACGTCACTATCACTGCTACCTGTGAAAGGAATGATGTGTTCATGTTACAATAAATGTTGACCTTATTTGTTTCCCCTGCTCTTCATGTGCTTTAACGAAAGATGCTATCCTAAGATGTGTGCTGCTCTGTAAGAAGCTAAACATTTTTCTCTTGGGCAGCCATTGAGTTCCCTTCTGTGTTGCTTGAATCGTCTTAGGTAGGAGGCAGGAGATTTCCATTATCAAGTTTCCCTGGTATTTGCTGTGTGCGCTGAAGATAAACTGCTCCAAACAGTTCCAAAATGTTGCTGTACAATTGATTGTCTCAGAAATAATCGCGATTAACAATATATTTGTCTCTTTCAGTCAAACTTAAAAAGATTTATTAATGTCTTTTTTTTTTTTTTTTATTAATTCCAGGATACATCTTTTGGTTATATCTTTGTCATGTGACCCATAATAATAATGCAATAACGCAAATACACAGCCTATGGTGTAAACAACGCATATTTATTATCATAACACATTTTTTCTAACTATATTCTCCCCCCCCTTGTCATTTTTGTTGCAGTGAACGTATATAGGGTCAAGTGTCAACAACTAACAATTGAAACAATAATAAAAAAATATATAGTCCGACCAATAATCACTTATATTTGGCATATGTAAACAAAATCAACAACTACCAGTCATATGCCTTAAAGTGCTCGTATTATGCTTATTTTAAGGTTAATAATTGTATTTAGAGGTTGTACCAGAATAGGTTTATGTGGTTTAATTCACAATATCTTTGTTGTACTGCACATTGCTGCAGCTCCTCTTTTCACCCTGTGTGTTGAGCGCTCTGTTTTAGCTACAGAGTGAGGCATCACACCTCTATTCCATATTTGTTGGGAGTCGCACATGCGCCTACCTAGGTAAGGACTACTAGCCAGTCAGAAGCAGAGTATGAGGGCGTGCCATGCTAGCAGCTAGGCGAGCATTATAACTTGTGTTCCAAAGTGACCACGTTTGTCTCTGAAGTAAAGGCTGGACTACAATAGAGCTGTTTGGAGCAGTTTGTGAACAGTGTTTTCTGTTGGAGATGGTAAGTCCCTTTGGGGGGGACTTTGGGCTTTTTCATTTTGTAAATCTGTAACATGCACAAAAAAAATATATAACACAATAAAGGAAAGGGAAAAAGCCAAAAAGCATAATATGAGCACTTTAAGACCTTAGCTAATGTTAGCAATTAATTGCGGTTAAACAAAGAAACTGCGATGATTTAAAACAAATTGACAATTAGACATTTATGTAAAAATTGATACAGGCCTAGCTGTGGACTGCATTTCGACACACCTGTGGTTTCATAAAGACGTTGATCTGTGCTTTTGCGTTTTGTTCAGATCTGGAGTATGAAGCAGGACTCGTGTGTCCATGACCTGCAGGCCCACAGTAAAGAAATCTACACCATCAAATGGAGTCCCACCGGCCCTGGAACCAACAACCCCAGCGCTAACCTCATGCTAGCCAGGTGAGTGTCTGTGTGGGTTACAAACATCACAGCATCGGTAACAGTTTGCTAGTTAGTTAGCCGAGAAAGAAAGAAGTACCCTCCGGCCCTTTTTAGCTTGCTGTACACACCGCATTGAAGCTCTCTAACCCTGTTTGTCCCCGTCTCTCCCTCCCACAGTGCATCGTTTGACTCCACAGTTCGTCTTTGGGACGTGGAGAGAGGCATCTGTATCCATACGCTGACTAAACACCAGGAGCCGGTCTACAGCGTGGCCTTTAGCCCCGACGGGCGACATCTGGCCAGTGGCTCCTTTGACAAATGCGTGCACATCTGGAATACACAGGTAGGAAGAGAATGGGAGGAACTGTGCGTTTGTGACGTGTACAGCTTAAAAACAGTGTCAGTTCCCTTTAATTGCCATGGAGATGGAAATCTTTTTGGTCAATCGGCAGCTAGTCTATATCCACGACGTTAAATTTCCGGGATTGTTCCGGTGTCGCCGGATATTCTGCCGGGTTGTCCCTCATTTCGACCGGATGTCCGTCACCTTCCGCTTTCTTTGCGTTGGAAGTTTAAACTCCGGTGGATTTATGAGGACTATGGTAACACCACTGGGTTGAGTTATTGGTCATAATACAGCATAAAGGGTAAAGGTCTCGTAAAAACAGCCTAAAGCCCACAGCTTGGACTCATTAGTGGATAAAGCAGCGACTTGAAATGTATACATTTTATTTCTATTTTTGTGGCTATCATCACCTTTCCTCACAGGACCCATTTTGATTTTTTTTTTCATACATCACTCACAAATTGAGGTGACTGTGAACTGACTCAGTTGTTATAATGTAATGAAAATTCAATAAAAACTAAAGTAATAATAAAAAAAAAAAAAAAAAAACAGCCTAAAGCCTACCTATTTTCTGTCCCTTCACTCTGTTCTTCTGTCTCTCATGCTGCAGACGGGCGCTTTAGTCCACAGTTACAGAGGGACGGGGGGAATCTTTGAGGTTTGCTGGAATGCAGCAGGGGACAAAGTGGGAGCCAGCGCATCAGACGGATCTGTAAGTATACACCGGACTGACTTTATTTCTGTCTTTATTGTGGCAGATGGCCGCCCACCAAGAGTCAAGGGTCTGTCGGAGGTTTCTGTCTATTTGAAGGAAGTTTTTTCTTCGCCACTGTCACACCAAATGCTTGCTCTCGGGAGGGAGGGGGGTGGTGTAGAGTGTGGTGTAGAGTGTGGTCTAGACCTACTCTATCTGTAGTGTCCTGAGATAACTGTTGTTGTGATTTGACACCATAAATAAAATGGAAATTGAATTGAAATTGTACTGTTTGGATGGGTGTTTCTAGCTTCTTTTTTTTTTTGACAGTTTTTCAGTCCTACAGCTTGATCTCTGTCCTCTTCTGTCCCAGGTGTGTGTACTAGACCTTCGGAAATAGTGCTGCTGTTTGTTGGAAGCCATGGACCGACCATGAATGTGTACATAGCCAAATGACTGTCCCAGCCTGCCCTGCGTACTGCTCGCGCTTACGACTATTGGCCCCGCCGACCGACAGACAGGAAGCAGGAAACAGGAACAGGAAGCAAGCAAGCACTCACCCACCCGACACAGCAGGTCCAGACACAGGGATGAACAGATGGACAGACAGACGGACAGACGGACAGAAGGATGGATCAACGGGCGGATGGAAGCGCCCCTCTCTATCTGTACAGACTCTTACAGAGATGCAGAAGGGACGCAGTGGAAAAAAAGTAAAAACTGATAGACACAAAAAAAAAAAAATAAAAAAATAAAAAAAAAGTTACAGATCCGTATATGTACCAAAATTTGGAAGCTATTTTGCTTTTTTTGATCTTTAAACCATGCTCATTGTCATCAAAATGAAAAACAATGAAAAAAGTGTTGATCTTTGTTACTAGTTGGAGCTCATTGTGCAGACATATCAACTTCTCCACCATAAAATAGGATGGCACTTAGTTTTTTTTTGTTTTTTTTTAAAATTTCAGATCTCTTGTTTCAGTGTTTTTATATTTTTTATCTTTGGGAGAGGGGACGGGCTGGTCAGGTCAAGAGTTTTAATATTTTGAGAAGTACATGCAGACAAACACACTGAGACATTCACACCCAAACAGTTCTGGAAAACAGTGACCTCGTCAGGATTGCAAACCAATGTGGCAAATCGAAAGGCTTCTCCTTATGGTTCAGTAGTGGTTCTTGCAGTCATACGGTTAACCTCAAAATGCAGTAGCTCGTGTGTTGTCTTTTCTCCAGAGGACAAACTCTGGATTCCCCCCTGTACATCCACTGGGACGCGACACAGATGATGTCCATCTAGATGGCTTTAAAAACAGGTCGACTGTGCACTATTTGATCTAGATGGTTTTACCCACAGTTCTCCTCTCTGGACCCTTTGGCCATAGCAGTTACCTGTGTGATGAAAAAAAAAAAATAAAAAAAAAATAAAAAGCTTCTATTGGCAAGAAGCTGACCTCTGCTTGTCTGAATGTTTAAGGCTGTTGTGAGTTTCAGTAATGCAACAGTTAAGTCAGGTCCCAGCTCACATTACATTCTGTCCTCAGCCAATAGGATTCCAGCTGTTGTTTTTTTTTGCTAACCCTTTACCAAACGGCATTCACTCAGCATCTCTAAGACTTCAAACATTTCTAATCGTGATTCACCCTCAAAGGTCTCCGATCACCAAACACATGATGCCCTGAAGTGTGGTGGTGAAAAAAGTGAAAGTGTTGTTCCACTTTTTAGCTTTTGCAGATTCTCAGAGTTAGATGCACTGGAGGCAGAAATAAGCTCAGCGACTAAAAACACAGAGGGTTAGAGCCAAAGGAAAATCCATTGAGTTATAGAGGCTGACAGTTTTCCCGGACTCAAGAGTTCAGCTCTGTTGCTGCATTTGCACAAGGACGGGAAGACATTATTCTGTAAGCATTTCCGAGCATTCCCACGTTATTCTAGTAGCCTAAAGCTCTTTTTTTTTTTTATTATTATTTTGTTTATTATTTGTAGATGTCGGTTAACAAGTAAAAACCAAATACCAAACAGTTTGTAGTACCCTTTTAATTAGTTACAGTTAGAATTAAAATTGCAATATTTACATAATGGCAGCTTTGGGGTCATTTTGCAATGAGCTTGACACTTTCTTTTGATTTTCTTTTCCGACTCTGAATCACAGCTACCATTAACGGTTTCGCTCATTTGGTTGATCACAATGACGTAATAGTCTGAACATATCGACATGAACGCAGCAATAAAAGGACAGACAAGCAATGTCTGTAATCACTTCCTCGTTCCCTATACTACATAACAAATGGAGCACTCTGTAGTGACATTAAATTAGGATTTTTCAATGCTCTAATGTTGCATCATCAGCAATAGTTGTAGTGTCCCACGACTGTAATGTGTACGTATCTAATGCGACTTATTGTGGGATTAAAACTTTTTTTATAGAGAATTCTGATACTCAGATAACGTGTTGGTGAGTTCTATGGCTAGGACGACATGCTTTTGTCCCGATTTGATTCTTTCACGATACGTGCGTGCCGATTTTGATTTGTATTGCGATTTTTTAATTTATTTATTGCGATTCTAGTATTGTGACTCGATAGTATTGCGATTTTCTTTTCCTTCTTTAAAGGTCCCATGGCATGAAAATTTCACTTTATATTTTTAACATTAATATACAGTCTCCCAGCCTGCCTATGGTCCCCCAGTGGCTAGAAATAGCGATAGGTGTAAACCGACCTCTGGGTATCCTGCTCTGCCTTTGAGAAAATGAAAGCTCAGATGGGCCGATCTGGAATCTCCTCCTTATGAGCTCATAAGGAGGAAGGTTACCTCCCCTTTCTCTGCTTTGCCCGCCCAGAGAATTTGGCTCACCCATGAGAAAGAGAGAGACATCATGGCTTTCAAACGAGCAAAGTGGCAGTTGGTCAAGGCCACACCCCCACCCTCCACCTTGCCCCCCCCTCTCTCCTCCTCAATAGCTACAGACACAGAAATGGCACATACATAGGAAAGCTCATTGTGGGACTGGCTCTAGTGGCTGTAATTCTGCACCAAGGCTGAATTTCGGGAAAGAGACTTCAGATACAGTATTAGGGGACCGCTAAGGCCTATATAAAAGCATCCAAAGAGCACCATGTCATGGGACCTTTAACACAAACAAAAGTTGAATAATACACTGTTAGAGACAATATATCATTAGACATTTCTAAAAAAAATAATAAATAAAACTAATCGTTTTCTAAGAAGAATGCACATCACATGTCAGTCAGTCTGACATTTAGTAAAGAAGAACATCACATGGATTTTCAGAATGTTATGCTTTCGGCCTGTTTTGCTGGAAACAGAAACGATGTCACCGGTACCATATTAACAGAAAAGATGTAGGCGAATCATTGGTTAAAAAATAAATAAATCAATTCTGGGAAAAGAATTGATTTTAAAAATCGTTGCCAAATAATCACGATATCCCGAATGAATGGGGAAAAATGTCCCTGCCACTTACATCTTTTAATTTTGTATTTTGACCAAAATGTTGTCGCTACCATTCAGATTTGCCAGTTTGCTAACTTTTCACCGGCGGAATGGCTCTGTGTTCCTTGGCTCTGCCCTGCTGAAAGTTTAGGTCAAACAAAAACTTCATTATTCCAGACGAGCTCTGCCTCCAAGACCTTCCCTTCAGACATGCATCACAAACTACAGTCTCATGCCTGGGATAATGCAGTCTATCATATATATTTTTTTTCTCTTGTTGAATCTTACTGGCTGATCTCTGGCACATGGTTGCTATTCCCAATCAAGCTCAAAAGCAGATCCAACATTAAAGCAATATCTGGACTTTTTTTTTAATTTTTTTGTCTGTTTTTATTACCAGCTACTTGTCATATTGTGGCGCAATAACTACACTGCATTTAGAGGACATGAACATATGAGATCTAAAGGTCAATGTAAAGTCTTTTCATCTACAACACGACAGTCTTGGTGAATAAAAAAATGTCAAGCTGTACATTCAATGGAATTTTAATGAATCTGTTTTCTCACCACCAATGGTTCACCACTAAATGTCTGCTCCCATTTGACTCCGAGGTTCCTTACTGACAAGACATTTTATACTTTTTTGAAGACAAATTTAAAGTTACATTTTTGTAATTTCTTTGTAGATTTGAAAAAGAAATGTGAATTGATGATTTATTGGCAGTGTTAATTTACATGTTCTATAAATTTGAAAAGATTTCGTTTTTGTTACTTTGATGCTATTGCAAATAGAAAAGGTTCACCGTGTAATGTAAGGCTTACTGAGCTGAGCTATCATTCTAAAGGCACCTTTGTTTGGGGAAGAGTTGTCCCAGGAGAAAATTACCACTAAATTTGTCTGTTTTAATAAAGAAAAGTTTTAGTTTTTCTTTCTGCTTGAATCTTTTTGGGAAGCGTTGTCCCAGAAAATGACTTCCTCCTTGGCTTACACAGAAGACAACTAAAAAAAAAAAAAAAAAGTTACTCTTTAAATTGAATAAAAATGTAATTTTTCAATCAAGCAAGACTCAAGGGAATTCTTATTGTTCCCCCTTTTTTTGTTGCTATATTTTGGAGTCATGGAGAAAGTTGCTCTGGAAGCAGATACAATCTCATTGGTTGAATATTGAGTTATATTTGTGTCTAAATTATCAGTGCACTATGGGACATTTTGAGCCCCCCCCTGCTCCCTGTGTCTCTTGCTCCTACATCTCTGCTCTAGCTTAGTAGGATCACTGGTCACTAAGTAGGTAAGGAAGCACTCTATTAAAATATAATTGAGCAAAATATCTTCATCTGTGCTAAAAATGTCCTAGACCTCAGTGACCGGAGCCAGATAACTATTTTTTTCTATAATAAAAAAAAAACTATAATATTTCTGGGAATATTAGACAGAAACAGTGAAAATGCCAGTCAAATCCTCTAGAATCATGAATTGTTGAATCTTTTTTCATATATTTTAATTGGATTTTCATCTAAAGATTCAGGTTTGTGAAAGCTTTAGTTTGGCTTGCCTCCGAGGTGTAATTAAACTAAAAACATTACATCTGCTTCCAGAGCTTTGTCCAACTACAAATCAACTTTATTTTCTTCTGTATTCCCTTGTAATAAATTGGAAATTTCTACTAATGGACTTAGATATTTCATGTGTTCCTATTCAGAGTCCTGTGTAATATTGAATTGTTTTTCTTTTACCCCTGTATTTAAAGCACTTGAGCCAACAGTTGCGTAAACGTGGCCAAAGTCGCTGAGTCAGCCTTCATCTGTGCCGCCACAACAGAGCATCATGTCAGCCCAGCAGCATCTCTCCAATGGGGCTCTCAAAGCATTTGTCAGTTTTTTTCTTTCTGCAACTCGCATCACATCGATCTGTTATCATTTAAGTCCTGATCAGTGAAACAAAAGTCCAGAATAAAATATATTTTGATAAGAGTTTTGCGTTTTTATTTGTGTGTAACAAAGTACTCGTGTCAGTGACAATCATGAATCCATGTTTTATTCATGTCAAAACACAAAAAAAGAATGGCTTTAAAGGGTAACTACGGTTTTTTTCAAACTGGACCCTATTTTCCTTTGCTTTTATGTCTAAGTGACTGATGGGAACAACAATCTTTGACATTGGTCCAGTATTAGCAAGACAAGCTACAATGTAAGTTAATAGGGCATTTGTCCAGCTTGAATTTACCTTCACAAAAGTGCTCGTTTTCCCACTGACAGGCTCAGATTAATATTCTAAGTGTCTGACAACATATATAATATGGAAAGGATCCCTTCAGAGATAGACCTTTAAAACCTCTTTGAGACCTTTCTGTTTAACCAGAAACAGCTCTGAAGTCGCTACCACTAACCCACCAAACTCCATTTAAAAAAAGCAATATTTTTAGTGTGTATAGAGCCAACATATTTTCACATGTAAATCAGTAAACTATGTGTTTATTTCAACCAAAACTAGAGTTGTGATGGTTGGAAAAGTGGAAAGATGACCCAAAACGGCTTTTCACAGTTTTGTTTTGTTTCTGTCGACTTTGAATGAAGTGTATTTTACAATGCTAAAATCACTGTTTATTTACATGGAGTCTGGTGGGTTTAGCGAGCGGAATTTCGTAGATGTTTTTAAGGCTTTTACTCTTTAAAAGAAAGGTTGACCTCCTTAGAAATCCTTTCCATAATGTCAGCCACTTAGAATATTAATCTGAGCCTCGAAGTGGCAAAACAAGCACTTTTGTGAAAGTAAATACAAGCTGGACAATTGTCCTATTAACTTACATTGTAGCTTGTTCAGCCGCTGCCGACTGCAGCGATCTCGCTTAATACTGGACCAATGTCAAAGATTGTTGTTCCCATCAGTCACTAAGACACAAAAACGTAGGAAAATAGGGTCCAGGTTGAGAAAAACGGTAGCTACCCTTTAATAAACCAATAAAACATTGATTTCAAAGAGCTTGAACCTCCCTCATGTTCCTGTCCTCATGCTGGTGCTTTCTGTGGCACACAGCAGACATGAAAAAACTAAAGAGGCATGCTTCATTCTCAGTGTATGTTTTCAAAGCAAGGGATTTTCACAGTAGGAGAAAAGAGTTTGTACTTCACATTGTCACATAAAGCCTAGGGTTATTTTGATTTTTGTTTCTCCTGTGACGGCTCCTAAGCCTATTAAGTCCCTCTGGTTGCTGGGATCTGGGGATTGGCTAATGAGGACTGATGATTGACACCTGGATCAACTGATTGCTCACATGTCTATAAATAGGAGTGCTCATTCTCTCTCCCTCCTCAAGGTTGCTTGGTTTGTTTGGATTTTTGGTTTAGTTACTTTTGCGTTCTAGCTTTGATACATCTAGAGACATCCATACATTACACACATCCATACATTACACACATTGCTGATTAACTGATTGCACGTTTATCTTTGTTAATATAAATAAATTGGATTTAACTGAACAACCATGTGTGTCTCCACCTTTTGTCATGCCTTTGAGCCAGGTCATGACACTCCTAAAGGAAACCTTACAGTAGCTTCCCACTGGCCCCACTCAGGCAACTATTGGGTTAGTGACCTGCGCACATTGGAATCCACAGCTCAATTATTTCTTTTTATGTATAGGAGTTGATCCTACAGAGCCCCTAAGGGGACATTACATGACACTCTCTGGTGTGCACGCAAAAGTATCTTGTGCTCACAAGAAACCAATCTAAGCCTAGCAAAATGATGCTAACAAAGTAATGCTAACGTTATGTGGCTAAAGTTTATATTTGACATTCACAGCATGAAATCAGTGAACAGTTGCCTTATCATCTTTAAGTTTGTTAATGACACTCTCAGGTACATTTCGTGCGACTCAGATTGGTTTCTTGTGCGCACCAGAAAGTTTCTCGTGCACACCAGAGGAAAAAAAAAATCCTACTGCAGATATGGTATGATCCTACTGCAGATAAAAAAACAAACATGAGACTGGACTAAATGTTGGTGGAGTATCATTGAACAAAATACACTGTAGTTCACCAGAGCAGAGGTTCCCAACATACTGGGCCTCGGAATATTTACTAATGGGCCATGATGAAACAATATCAATTTGCAATAAATAACAAAGTATGTAACTTTAGAGGCTATAGCATTTTCTAACTTGATATCAAGGCTTGTTTGTGTGTGGGGAGGATACATAGTGAGACATGCCTGATGTGTGAACATGCATGTGAACAGACCTATAGGAACCCTCTCAGTCTAACTTTATGTTTCAGGGTACTGATGCGGAGTGGAGAGCAAGCAGCTCCCCCTGGTGGCTCATCTGCAGTACTTATGCTTTAGCATGAAAGAATATGAAGGTGTGAGTCCTCTGAGGGACCACTTGACAATTTACCCAAACAGTAAAGAGACAGTTGTTAAGTTGACAAATTTCACGATAATAGAGCATAATATAATATACATTTTCATTTAAATAAATGGCATTTTTGTTCTCTGCATAGTGCATTGATAGGGATTTAAATAGCCCCTATTATGCTTTTTTGTAGATTTGCAGATTTAGTGTGTTGTATAGCTTTTGTGTATGTAATAAATGTACAAAGTACAAAAAAACACATTTCACTCCAAATGGAGCTTTATCTCCCACAGCCATCCCACTTTTTCTCAACTGCCTGAAAATGGCTGGCCCACATTCCTGTTTGACGTTCCTCAATCTGTCACTGATTGAGAAAGCGAGCCCACTTTTTCATATGTGCTGCCCATTGGTGCTGCCTGAGCAAGCACAGCCCGTCCAGTGGCTTGTTTGAATTTGGTTGACCAATCACAACAGAGTGGGCCAGCTGACCAATCAGAGCAGACTGGGCTTTTCAGGAAGGTGGGCCAAGAGCTCAGACAGAGTGTTTCAGGTGGAGGCAATGCAGCAATGGGCAGTATGAGAAACATATGTTTTTTTAAACATCAAAGCATGTAACCTATTTGAGGAGACCCCAAGAGTACACATATGACACTGAAAAGGAGTATAATAGGGCCTCCTTAAACTATAATTTATTATATAGTATTTCATTAAAACTTGTATGATAAAACCAGGGACCAGATGCATTACACTCTGTGTAAATTCAGGACTAAAACTTTGCATTGCCTCAGATTTATACAGCAGGAAGCAACCACAGTTGCAGAGACAAATAAAAGAGGGCGCCCTGTTTGATATGTTGCCATGAGAAGCGGAGTGCAAAAATGGCCACCAAAGACACCATCAAAAACTATGGAAGAGGATTAGGGCCATATGTGAAAAAATGTATTCGAGTTCTGAGTTTAATCTCAAAATTCTGAGAATAAAGTCAGAACTCAAATTTTTTCACATGTGGCCCTAATCCTAATCCTCTTCCATAAAAAGACAAATAAAACTTATTTTTCAAAATGATTGAAAGATTGAAAGAATAATTGTATCAAGAGCTTGATCACTGGGAATACAATATAAAAGCACTTGCGAAGCTTCTGATTTTTTTTTGGCAATTTTCAACTCCTCATGACTCTGATGTGTCTGCTTGAGGATCAGAGCAGGACGGAGACGTTGGCTGCTGTTACACTCCCAGTCCCAGTGTGGTTGTGTGGCTCCTGACTGTGGCTGTAGAAAGGCAGGAAATGAGCCACTTCTGCCAGGGTCTGCAGGACATCGTAGGTTACTGCAAACAGGAAGTAGGTGGGAAGCAGCCAACTGAGGCTGAAGACACAGTCACCTACTGGCAGAGGGACTGCAAGGTGTCTGAAAAGGACGAGAGAGAGAGAGAGAGAGAGAGAGAGAGAGAGAGAGAGAGAGAGAGAGAGAGGGAGAGAGAGAGAGAGAGAGAGAGATATTTTAACAATGCCAGATTTCAAAGAGCTGAATGTCAATTCAAAATTAAACATTCTCCTGGGAGGAGACAGGGCTTTTCTTGGCACCCAATATATTCAAACATACCCTAACCTGAGGGACAGTGAATGGCACACACACACGCACACACACACACACACACACACACACACACACACACACACACACACACACACACACACACACACACACACACACACACACACACATTTATTGTCTAATGTCTTTAATTTTTATTAGAATTTACTTTTTGTTTCATATTGCTTTTTAACTTTTTTTTTAAAAATTTGCCATACAAATAGATTTATAAAATGATATAAACCCATCCTAATATTGTGTTAATGCACATATAACTGTTTATTGTGTTTTGTCTGATGCTTTGACAACATTGTTATTGAAACTTTCATGCCAATAAAGCCCCTTGAATTGAACTGAATTGAATTGAATTGAGACCACAGACTCAGAAAGACTCTGAGCAGGTACAGGCTGAGTGGACACAGTCTGGCTGTGGAAACCGGCCGCCACAGAGAGACCTGGCTGCCTCGAGAAGACAGGCTGTGTCAGCTCTGTCCACAGAGACAGGTGGAGACAGAGCAACACTTCCTGCTTCAATGTAGCACATATACTGACATCAGAACTCAGTTATTTACGAAAATTAAATGTAAACTCCCAGATTTTGATACACTCTCTGACCAGACAAAAATGCAACTATCTACTTGGAGAAAATAGTGTGAGTGCTGTAGAAGCAGCGAGATATGTGAGTGCATGTCACAGCCTGAGAGACAACCAGCACAACACCTAACATCTGTAGTTCATCTCCCCACAGTTTACTCTGCCTTCTCATTTAGTCCTCTACTTCATGTGTTTGTTTGCTTTTGTCTTTGTTTTCTTACTTACATTTGACACAATATTTTAGTTTACTCAATGAATTGTATGTATGTATTTCTTCTCACATTATTATCCTTGATGTTTTGGCAATATTGTTATTTCTGACATTCATGCCAATAAAACCATTTGAATTGAAAATTGAGAGAGGGAGAGAGAGAGTAGAAGAGAGGGAGAGAGAGATAGAGAGGGAGAGAGAGAGAGAGAGAGAGAGAGAGAGAGGGAAAGAGAGAGGGAGAGAGAAAAAGGGAGAAAGAGAGAGAGAGGGAGAGATGTGACAGCCGTTCATCTTCAGTTAAACCTCACTGACCGAGCTGTGCAGCCACACATTCAAACTCACAGAATGTTATTTTCAATTCTAGTGACAATCTAGTGACCTACCAAATACCTAAAGCTGACTTTCATAAAATGACATTTTGTATAAAATGATCCACAAGACATCTAGAATATTTCAATTCGATGGAACGGTGCGATGGAGGAAAACTGTATGTTAGGGAGTTAACCCTAGTGCCCTGCTACAACCTGCTACGCCATGAACTACTACAACTACTATTTCTAGTCATAGTTCCATTATTTTTATTGTGACTATAATTGCCACTGTTCATCATACCCCCAACCGGCACCGGTAGACGACCAACTTTTTGATACTTAAAGCTGCAGTGGGTAGAAAGCAAGAAAACGGCAGGATATGAAGTAGAGTGAGACCTTTTCCTGCGGTTCTCCCTCTTCCCTTTTTGTCGCATGGGCATATACAGTAGATTCGCAGGACAGCCTATAGGAACGCTCTCTCTCTTTGAAATGACCTCTCTTATGCCTAAAAACAGAGCCAAGAGGATTTGCAGGAGTCTAGTGTTCTCTCAGACAACTTGAATTACAACACGCTGAAAGATAATTATGGATTTTTTGTCCAACAGCACCAGAAACAAATTGCCATTGCCTATGGGTTTAGACAATAGTGAAATTAGAAAATAGTGAAAAATAATTATTTTTCTTGAATAACATCAAATTTTTTGGAGTCACAAAGAATTCTATATTCCTAAAATCCAAGTTAAGCTAATACTCAAACAAATAAAAAAGGACTCCTAATATGCAGAAAGGTTGCTTCAAATGCAAATCATGCTCATTCTCATTCTCATTGTCATTGAAATACATATATAAAAAATGATTATAGTGTGATTTTTGCGAGGATCTATCCCAAACAAAGATATTCTCTTTAGTCTGTAGGATAGGATTTGTAGGATGGGACGCCTCTGCAGGACCACAATACTTCATTCAAAATGGTTTGACACATTTTGCTTATATTTGGTTATTGCACTAGTCCATATTGCGATTTTGATAACATTCCGATTTATTGTGCAGCCCTAAAAGGAACATAAAAACACGAAGATTTAAAGCTGTGTGCATTGTTGGTCAAAGTGAGCTCCGTCTTACACACTGGCAGCTGTTATTTAAGGAGGTGAAAACAGCAGCAGTAGTCACAGGAGTAACAGTACCACATTTAGTACTAATCACAGTAATAGACATTATAAATACAGATATGTGTTTACATTTAAATAGCACATATTATGTTTTTTCGTCTTTTCTGACCTATAAATGTTGTTGTAATGTTGTATTGTCATGTTAGACGATACCAAAGTGTCAAATAATGAGGTTAATGTATTTAGACGTGAGCCCTGCAGGCAACTCGGGTTAGCTCTGCCCAGCGATGAACGCTCGGATCTCATTGGGTCTTATAGTGCGTTCCATTTGTACTTGGAAGTCGGATTTTCCAAGGTCAAAGTCGGAAAAACACCCGCCTGACCTCGGATTCACTGAGTTCAAAATCCAACATGGCTGCTCCGTGCATCAACAGTAGTGAAAGCTGTATTAACATACTGTTTATTAGCACTTCTTCGGGTGACTACACACGGCAGTAAGCATGATCGGTCCGCATACAGTAAAAGGAAAGACTCTGTGTTAAAACTGGTTAAAAAAATAATATTAATATGCATCATAGCACAGAGATGGCACTGGTGAAAATTACTAACGCCCTTCTAACTGCTTCAGACAAAAGACTTGTCTCCATACTTGTCTTACTAGATCTTAGTGCTGCATTCAACACTACTGACCATACCATCCTGTTACAGAGACTGGAACATTTAGTCGGCATTAAAGGAATTGCACTAAGCTGGTTTAAGTCTTATTTATCTGAACGATCTCAATTTGTTGCTGTTAACGATGAATCCTCCAGGCACGCTAAAGTTAGCCATGGCGTTCCACAAGGCTCAGTGCTTGGACCAATTTCACCTTATACTGTATATGCTTCCTCTAGGCAATATTATTAGGAAACATTCAATTAACTTTCACTGTTATGCAGATGACACCCAATGTGACCAATATGAGTTATTTTTGATCAGGATCTATCCTTTAACGGCCACTTAAAAGAAACCTCAAGTACAGCCTTTTTTCAACTTCGTAACATTGCCAAAATTAGGCACATCCTGTCTCAAAACGATGCTGAAAAACTAGTCATTTGCATTTGCTACTTCCACGCTGGACTATTGTAATTCCTTACTAGCAGGTTGCTCAAATAAGTCCCTTAAGACTCTCCAGCTGATCCAGAATGCTGCAGCGCATGTTCTGACAAGAACTAAGAAAAGAGATCATATTTCTCCTGTATTAGCTTCTCTGCATTGGCTTCCTGTAAAATCCAAGATTGAATTTAAAATACTTCTTCTGACCTACAAAGCTCTAAATGGTCAAGCACCATCATATCTTGAAGAGCTCATAGTACCTTATTGTCCCATTAGAGCACTGCACTCCCAGAATGCAGAGTTACTTGTGGTTTCTAGAGTCTCTAAAAGTAGAATGGGAGCCAGAACCTTCAGCTATCAGGCTCATTTAAGAGTAAACTTAAAACTCTCCTCTTTGATAAAGGTTATAGTTAGGGAGTGAGGAGTTGCGGCGTTCACCTAGACCAGCGGGGGAGGGTGTATAGCTACAGACATGGCACCCCTTCTCTTCTCTGCTTCTCTTCATAGTCGTCAGATTCATCTACCAACCCTGGCTCAGGTTTGCCTTGCACCAGCTCTTAATTATGCTGTATGCTGACACACTGAGCTCCTCTCTCCTCTCTCTTTCCATCTGTATGCATCCATGTCCCAGAAATGCTTGTTACTAACTTAGCTCTGGAGAGCTTATTCCCCGGAGTCCTTATGTTTGTGACTATTATTGCCACTGTTGATCACACCCCCAACCGGCACCGTCAGACACCGCCTACCAAGAGCCTGGTTCTGTCCGAGGTTTCTCCCTAAAAGGAAGTTTTCCTCACCACCCGATGTTTCTCCCTAAAAGGGAGTTTTTCCTCACTAAATGCTTGCTCTTGGGGGAATTACTGGAATTGTTGGGTCTTTATACATTATAGAGTGTGGTCTAGACCTACTCTATCTGTAAAGTGTCTTGAAATAACTCTTGTGATGATTTGATACTATAAATAAAATTGAATTGAATTGAAGTCATCATTTTGGTGCTGGTGATTTTCCTTTTTGGGGGGTGCCAAAAATTCCTCTATGCAGGAAAAAACCCTGACATTGTAAAAACAGAGGGACTCACTGGAATCTATCTTCTCTGGACTCTCTCAGCATGATGAAGACAAACAGTCCCACTTCAGTGTTGAGGGAGAACGAAACAACTTTGTCCAACATGACAATAAAACCCTGAAGAGAGAGAAGGAAAAACACAGGTGACTGGCAGAATTCCAGGCGAGTACTCCAACATCAATCTCTTATCTTCTTTAACCATCACTACTAGTGTGCGTGTGTGTGTGTTTTGTCATTTACCCTGGGATCACACACTGACACGATAAAGATGACAAGGAATGCAAGCAGTGACATGAATCCTTTAGCCACGCTGGAAGAAAGACAAGAGAAGAATAAGCATGGATTCAACTTAATTACTCAGAGTTTCAGATAAATCATACATCACAAAACAAGCCTCTTCATCTTCATTTATGTGAAGGTGGAATTATTATTATTATTATTATTATTATTATTATTATTATTATAGTACTATCATAGTAATGAGACAGGAAGACCAACGGCTAATTTCAAGTTTTGTTTAAAAGGATAACTTTGGGTTTTTTTCAACCTGGAGCGGCAGCAACGAAACAAGCTACAATGTAAGTTAATAAGGCAATTGTGCACCTTATATTTACGTTCACAAAAGTGCTTGTTTTGCCACTGACAGACTCAGATTATTACTGACAATCTTACAGAAAGAATTTCTTATTTGGGTGACCTCTCTGTTTAAGAGTACATCCTTTTTTAAACATAAAAACAACCGCAAAATTGCTTTCGCTAAACCCACTAGACTCCATGTAAATAAACAGTAATTTTAGCATCATAAAATACACTTCATTCAAAGTCGACAGAAACAAAATAAAACTATGAAAAGCCGTTTTGGGTCGTCTCTCCACTTTTCCAACAATCACAACTCTAGTTTTGGTTAAAATAAAAACAAATTTGACCAATTTACATGTAAAAATATGTTGGCTCTATACACACTAAAAGTATTACTTTTTTAAATGGAGTCTGGTGGGTTTAGCGCTAGCGATCTCAGAGCTGTTTCTGGTTAAACTAAAATGTCTTAAAGAGGGTTTTAAAAAAGCCTATCTGTGTAGGGATCCTTTTTATAATGTTGTCAGACACTTAGAATAATAATCTGAGCCTGTCAGTGGCCAAAACAGAACTTTTAGTGTTCCAAATTGACGATGCACATTTGCCCCATAGGGTTACATTGCAGCCCGGTCTGCAGCTGCCGGGTCACAGCGTTCTATCTTAATACTGGACCAATTTCAAAGATTCCCATCAGTCACTTACACACAAAAACATAGGAAAATAGGGTCTGCCATTTTCACAGGGGACAGATCCTGCAGAGGCCACTTCCACAGAGCGCTTACTGATGTAATTAGACTTCCAACATATTGTATGCATCTTGGAGACACGTGTCTCAAATGTCACCTCAGGAGGTGGTTTGAGAGTCTCAAACCACCTCCTGAGGTGACATTTTAACATGACGTGGCAGGAAAAGTAACTGATGTTATTAGTCACCCTAGTGCTTTGTGTACTGTATTCCATTTGGATGTGTCACTCCCAATGGCCTGCTCTTGTGAATGCTGGCTCTCTGACATGACTCACTAATCGTACACTTAAATTGAACGCAACCATCAATATTATTACTCAAACCTGTGCTTTTACTGATGATGTCGATGAAGTTGCTAGTAGCCAAGGAGGACAAGGAGGATAAAAAAAACATGATGGACTCTTCAGAAGAGGTAATTATCTTCACTTGAGTTTCTGCGTGCGAAAGTCACTTCCACAGAGCGCTTACTGATGTAATTAGACTTCCAACATATTAATTATGAGCCCAAGCCCGATTTAAACCCGACAATTTTTTTATATGCGGGCCGTTATAACTGACGTTCTCAACTACAATTCAGAGTTGTTTGAACTACAGAAATCTGTTTAGAATTATCTTAATGAATAATGCAACAAGGACGAAGCACTCACCTAAAGGATTATTAGGAACACCTGTTAAATTTCTCCTTAATGCAATTATCTAATCATCAAATCACATGGCAGCTGCTTCAATGCATTTAGGGATGTACCACATCCCTAAATGCATTGAAGCAGCTCAGGTCTAGACAATCTCCTGAACTCCAAACTGAATGTCAGAATGGGAAAGAAAGGTGATCTAAGCAACTTTGAGCGTGGTATGGTTGTTGGTGCCAGACGAGCTGGTCTGAGTATTTCACAATCTGCTCACTTACTGGGATTTTCACGCACAACCATTTCTAGGGTTTACAAAGAATGGTCTGAAAAAGGAAAAACATCCAATATGCGGCAGTCCTGTGGGCGAAAATGCCTTGTTGATGCTAGAGGTCAGAGGAGAATGGGCCGACTGATTCCAGCTGATAGAAGATCAACTTTGACTCAAATAACCCCTCGTTACCACCGAGGTATGCAGCAAAGCATTTGTGAAGCCACAACACGCACAACCTTGAGGCGGATGGGCTACACCAGCAGAAGATCCCACCGGGTACCACTCATCTCCACTAAAAATAGGAAAATGAGGCTACAATTTGCACGAGCTCACCATAATTGGACAGTTGAAGACTGGAAAAATGTTGCCAGGTCTGATGAGTCTCGATTTCTGTTGAGACATTCAGATGGTAGTGGATAGAGGATAGTGGCAGAAAATATCGGCCCGACCTTACTCTAGTACTTTGACACATTATAACTGACCAAAAACAAAAACTACTGTAAAAAAAAACAACTAAGCCTTTCTTCAAAAAACTGAAACTAAATTAAAACTAGCAAAGCACTCTAAACTGCTGCTGTGACATGTGAGCACAAACATTGACCCCTTTCACTCCTCACCCTCTTGCCGAGCAGATGTGCTCTTTGTTGGGCAGGTTTCTCTCCCAGGCTTTAGACAGCCACTCCAGTCTGCTGATCCACACCGAGCTCACCAGACCATCAACTGAAAGAAGCACAACTAGTCAGTCAATACAAAACACTTTATAAAGGAATAGTTCAACATTTTGGTAAATCCACATTCTTGCTTAGAGTTTGATGTTAGAAGATGCAATCAATTAACACATTCTCAAGGTACGTGTCCGCATTGTTTTTACGGATGGGATCGCCCCGCTTCCCAGTATTGCACGCTAGTGGGCTTGCCACCAGTTTCTCTTCACTGACCACTGACAAGCAAAGAAAACAGTCTACACTCTCCTACAACCACGATGGCTGCAGCTGATTGGACGAACGCCTTACATGGGGCTGTTAGCTCCAGGATTTCAAAGCAGACCTTAATGGTGGCTCCGTCGGAATACGATCTCTTATTTTACGAAAATAGTTAACTGAAACGTGTTTCTGAAAACATTTTAAGCAAGAAATAGGCTATGCAGTTGCTGAATCTGTCTTCATTTTAGACCGACAACAGTCAGTGTAAAGGATTTTCGTCAGCTTTCGCGAGGCGTCGAGCTGAGCCGGCCGCTCCTTATTTGCATAAAGTTGGCTGAATTCAACTTTATGCAAATGATGAGTGGGCGACTCAAAGTCCCGCTTCTCCAAAGTCCCCTTGACGCTGGGAAGCGTCAAAATGATGCTGACAATGGACACACACCATTCAATTCAATGCAACTGTATCACAACAGGAGTTATCTCAGGACACTTTACAGATAGAGTAGGTCTAGACCACACACTATAATTTACAAAGACCCAACAATTTCCCACGAGAAAGCATTTGGTGCGACAGTGGCGAGTAAAAACTTCCTTTTAGGCAGGAACCTTGGACAGACCCAGGCTCTTGGTGGGCGGCCATCTGCCACTGCCGGTTGGGACACAGAGACACTGATACAGATATACATGATATGATTCATAACAATTATAGCAGTTGGCATGATGCGCCGTGGTACTTACAGTAACAATCACCATCACTCCCATTGTGTCAAAAAGCGATGCTTGGTCAGGTGCCTTTGGTGTTGTTTATTGACGCAAAGAGTCTCCTTTAACGTCATATTTAGACGCGCTTGGTCGGGACTCTTGGCGTCACTTTTTGACGCTCTGGGTCGGGACATACGTTTAACTAACTGCAGCAGAACCATGCATCATATTATATTTAGCATCGCTGCGCCCGTCCTGTTATAACTCCGGACCCCCAGTTTGGGAACCCATTGGGCTTCCTTTGTGTTGGCCTTTTAAACTCTGGTGAATTCATGAGGACTATGGTCAACCTTTTCTCAGATCTCTGCAGGGTAAATCCAGACAGCTAGCTAGACTATCTGTCCAATCTGAGTTTTCTGTTGCTACTAAAACAACTATTGAACGTACACCAAAACAAGTTCCTTCCCGAGGCTATTTTGCAGAGGCACCGCTGCTTTTACCAGTGCTTAGCACTGCCCAAGACAATTGTGATTGGTTTAAAGAAATGCCAATAAACCAGAGCACATTTTTCTCCCATCCCAGAATGCTGTGTGGAAGGTCTGGCAATGCGAGACTACTGTGGTTGCAACATCAAGTGTACATTAATGCTAAATGACTAAATCACATTCAAGCAGGAGTAAACTTACTTGTGTGTTTCATGGCAGATCCCATTACCAGGAAGGACACAGTGACGCTGATGGCTATAAACACCTGGATCAGCTCAGCCAGCCAGGAGTATGCCTTGTAACGTTCATTAATAATCTACATGGGTTGGTGAGGTGGGTGATGGATGTTGGTGGATGTTGAAAATGAGGACACAACAAGGGAGAAGAAGGGAGGCATGTTTTTGTAATTTAGATTAGAACACATATAACCTAGTTTTGAAATAAAAAGGCACACTCAGTGTTTTTTTTATTGTGTGTTATAAGTTATATATAATATTGAGTGTGATTGTGTGTGTTATAGTATTATATATAATATTGAAACATTTTAACCACGACATACAGTATGTTTCTATGAACATTTAGGCTACATTTACATGACTACGTTTTGGTTTTTAAGCAGAGTTTTGAGCCAAAAGCGATCTCCGTGCACAAAAGCGTTTTAGCTCCAGTTTTTAGCAGACTGCGTTTAAACTAAGACGTCCAAACCGCATATCTCATGAAGATTCTCGTATACTGGGCATGCGCATGCCGGGGTAAACAGTAGGCATCAGGTATATGGCGCCCCTTGCTGGTAGTTGCCATGGTAACGTTAGTAGCTTAGTCTCAGAGAACGAGACGTCATGACCCAATCAGGCGGCGAAACGTTGGCGTCAGTGTGGGTGTTGCCAAAGGTCTCCGTTTGCTGCTACTGAGACTGCAACACAACCCTGCAGATTCCTAACCAAAACAGGGTCAGAAGAGTTTTCAGAATGTCTCCGGTTTAGGGGCTCTGAAATGCCAGAGCAGTGTGAATGCGCGGTGCAAACGTAGCAAAAGATATTTGTTTTTAAACCAAAACATAGCAATGTAAATGCAGCTTTAGTATGTTGAAATGCATTCTAAAACACAGATGACACCATTTACATGTTAGCTGAGGGACCTGCTTTCATCACTCTCTGATCTAGTCTTCCATTATGCAGGTCATTGTTTTGACCAAAGAGCTTCATATTTTTCATTGATTAGCTCTCTATTTTAAGTTCTGCTCATCAGTAAAATCACCACTTTGGTTAGAATGAAAACCTCCAGAATTCCTCAAGTGTAATTTCATGAAAAGACACAATTAACTTGGGTTCCCTTACTAATAGTTATAGTCAGAGGGTGCATTTGTAGTGTATCTGTGTCAGCACCAGGCCCCTGTCTGTGACTCTGGCTGATGAGATTTTTATAAGAATTTGACCTGGTGCAGCTTTATTCTCCTGAGTTATATTCCCTTTAAAGAGTTCGAGCCAGGCCAGCTGCATTGTGCCATCTCTGACTACTGATTAGTTTTGTCAGGCAGGTCCAGCCAGCCACCCCAGATAATTGCTGCATGTTTCAATTAGCGGTTGTTAGCTTGGTAGACACACTGTTTCCTGTGTAATTGGATCCAAACACAGGCTGAACACATGCTGCTGCTGTTGACTTCACCACAAACCATTATCTAGCCCTGCATGTGGCTCTAGGAGCACTTATAGGCCTTTAACACATGTACAAACTATATTGTATTATGGTTTAATAAGTACTTGCACTACTTGCAGTGTTACAGAGGTACTATGTGCAAAATGACTACCTTGCAACAGAGACTGTTGTACAGGATGAGCTCAACAAAGATCCAGTGGATCACCACCACCAATAGGTACTATTGGTGAGAGTTTTTAACAAGTGGAAAAATGTCCATCCCTCCTGAGGGGCAACTTGGAGTTCACTTCGACTTTTTCCACCCATCGTAGCTCTATATACCATCTTATTAAAACTAGGGGCCTTGATCAATCATTATATATGTAACACATTCACAAGATATACTGTATACAGCAGGATATTTGTGTGATTTGATTGTCTTTCTGTCTTTCAGTTAGCCTTAAAGAGGAAGAGGGAAAACTAAACAATGATGCACATCTCTCAGAGTCAGTGCGGATTGGGATATCTAAAAAAAAAAACTAAGTTGAACTGTTCTGCGAGGCTCCAGAAACACTTTGATTGCACATAACAAAATACTTCCTCACAGCTGAACTGTGAACTTGTTAAGTACAGCATCAATACATTCAAAAGTGAGATATGAAGCTTAATTTAACTCTGGAATTATTTAAAAACAGATAAAAAGAGTTGACAGGCATTATGTAAATTATGAGTACTTCAATATGTATATTTTCTATTCTCTACCTCACCAATACAAACACACAAAAGGAGTGTGGTGTCCTTACCTTAGTCAATGGTATGGTTGCAATCTCTCCTGCTTTTTCAGACCTGAGGCGGAAAACACAGATAACATAACAGTTTATCTGAAGGTTACAGAGGAGGCTTTTAAGGTGCTCAGTGGAGTGCCATTAAGTGGCGTCTCCTCCCTCATCAATGACTTCTGATGTTTCATTAAGCAAATCTTTACCCAAGGAGAACATGATATTCAGCAGCTGTAATACCACTTCACCTGCACCAGTCTGAGGCTACATTACCACCGCTACGTTTTGGTTTGAAAACGAAATATCTTTTTTGAAGTTTACACCTTGCATACTGCTCTGGTCTTTCAGAGCCTCTAAACCGGAGACATTTGGAAACACTTTTGACCCCGTTTTGGTTTGGATTCTCTGGGGTTGTGTTGCAGTCTCAACAGCAGGAAACGAAGACCTTTGGCAACACAGACACTGATGCCAATGTTTCGCCGCCTGATTGGGTCTTATCAATCATGACGTCTCGTTCTCTGAGTATACAGTACATGCTGCCTCCTGTTTACCCCGGCACGTGCATGCCCAGTATACCAGAATCTTCATGAGATATATGCACGTTCGTTTTTGGAGCTAAAAACAAACCAAAACGTAGCAATGCAAATGTAGCCTGAGAATAGAGGCCTACATCTTTGCTGTCACTGGCTTTCTGTTACCCACATGGTCGAAGATGCTGTGTTAATTCAGTGGAAACAAATAACTCATGTTGTGTCTGTCTTATAACATGGTTAACATGAAGCATTTTCAGGAAATTGCGAGCTGCCCAGTCCATCCACTTTTTTTGCCAAGACCCAGTGTTGACAACCCCAGAGATGGACAATCTGTTTAGCCATCTCTCGGTGTCCGATGCTGCCTCGGCGGGGAGTAAAACAGATGGACCTTACGTAGGCTCTATGCTGCCGATGGCCCGCTGCTGATTCAGGCATTGCATTTTTGTTGTATGGTATCATAGCAATGACTACGACTCACAGTACCAAAGGATTATTTCAGGTTAAAAAAATGGAGGGGCCATGCATTGCTTTCCCTTGTAGAAAAGAACTTAGGCCTACCAACAAAATTGTGTTTTATTGTTTTTAAGCGTTCCTAGTCTCTAATTAAACTAGGTGGCGTTGTCGGACAACAGTTTTAAGTGAGTCAGCCGGTGCCACGCACACGCTTGGCACCCTGGCCGCACATGTATAAGGGAATCAGGTGGACCATTGCATGGTCTGAGTTTCCCAGTGCAGCGCGGGGGACAGCATGATATGCGTCCAAAATATTCTCCTCTTTGTTTGGACATTTAATAAACTGTCTGTATTTGGGGAGTTCATGGCTGAGATTACCTTTGTTACCTTTGTCACGAGGACAATAACAAGGGAATCTGGGCGGTGAGTGTGCGCTGGGCTTCCTGCACGTTGGCCTGCAGTGGAATGTAAACACCGACCAGGATGAATGAAGCAAACTCACGAGGGGAGTGGAAGGGTTTGCAGTTGATAAAGAAAGTTTCCAGATCAGCAGAACAGTGCTGTAGAATCTCTGTTACATTATTACACCAGCCACTGTTAGTGTAGAAACAGATACCTCCATCTTTCGATTTTCTAGAGAGATCTGTGTCACAGTTCAAGGTTCAAGGTATCTTTATTATCCCCGAAGGGCAATTCGGTTTACAGCCAGCAGTAGGCTACATAGACAGCAAGCACACCCAAAAAACACAACAAAATAATACTAGAGCTACATTTTAAGAGAGTCATTCACAATGCTAATGGAAGCAGGAATAAATGATTTTTTTGAACCTATTCTTTTTGCATCGTGTCGTTTGTATCTGCACCCTGATGGTAGCAACATAAATTCGCACTCCAATGGATGGCTCGGATCGGCCAAGATGGACTTGGCTTTCTTTAAGGACCTGTCCTGATTCAGGTCATGAAGGTTGGTCAACGGTGTTCCAGCAATTTTGCTGCACACTTTGGCAATGCCTTGCAGGCGTTTTTTTCTGTTTGACAGAAAGTGATCCGTGCCAGCAGATAAAAGAGAAGGTAAGAATAAAATTGAATAAAATTTTATTCAATTTTATTTTATTCTTGTGCCAGCAGAAGAATAAAAAAGGTAAGAAAAAATTCAATAAAACAGGAATAAAACATTTTCATTAAAGTGGCGTCGACATTAAAGCTGCGTAGCTTACGATAAAAGTGCATTCGCTGATGTGCTTTTTTACACGCAGCATCAATATGAGGCTCAAAGTTTGTTATCGAGGAGAGTCCCAAGATATTTGTACTGTAGTACAAGTTCAACATCCTGGTTGTCTATCACCATAGGGATGATGGTGTTATGATTCCTCCTGAAATGTCAGGGTTTTGGTATTTTGTTCTGTTTTATTGTGTAGTCTTGTTTCTCTGTTTTGCTTGGTTTCCTGTTTTATTTTGTAGTCTGTCTGGTCTCCCTTGTCTTGTCTAGCTTTCTTCCTGTCTTTGTTTGTTTCCCGCCTTTTTTGATTTGTTCCACCTGTTGTGTCACCTGCCTCTCGTTCCCTCATTACCTTGTGTATTTAGCCTCTCTGTTTTCCCTTGTCTCTTGTCGGATCGTCTCGTTATTTTTGCTGTGCGTTCTGTTCTGTTTGTGTTCCCTGTCTTGGATTTCCTTGTTTTCTGGATTATTGCTCCCAGTAAGTGTTGCTTTTGTTTTATTAAAGCTCTTTAAACTGCATTTGGGTCCCAACCTTGCCTGCCTTCGCACCAGCCGTGACATGAAATCAATACACATCTCCTTCGTTTTTTCCACATTGACGGTCTGCTCTGAACAGTCAGAAACCAGCCAGCTGTAGCGCCGAGTCCACTATCTGACCACAGACCACAAAATCACTGTTTTTTCTCAACAGGAGCTGAAGTTCGTCCAGTGTGTTGCACAGTGAGCGCACGTTGGAGAGAAATATCCCAGGTAGTGCAGTGCAAAATCCCCGGCTGCGAACCCATCCCAGCACACCCAGCTCTTTTCCCTCGTCTCCTTCTTCTGTGCTTCACTCCATGAGCCATGGTTAATACGCCTTTGAACAGAATGTCCAATAAATCCACGGAAGATGGAAGAAAAGTGGGAATTAAGTCCACTGGTGTTTCCCTGATGTTCATGAGCTCATCTCTGGTGAAAGAGCTCCGGGTATCGCAGCAGAAAACTGAATTTACGACCAAAATGAAAAAACGAGCACCAAATTACCCGCTGTTGGTGCCATCTTGGTTCGCATATCAATTTAAGTACATTGTGCTTATATATCTCTATCTATCTATCTATCTATCTATCTATCTATCTATATATATCTCTCTATCTATATCTATCTATCTATCTATCTATCTCTATCTATCTATCTCTATCTATCTATATATATATCTCTATCTATATATATCTCTCTATCTATCTATATATATATATCTCTATCTATCTATCTATATATATATATCTCTATCTATATATCTATATATATATATATATATATATATATATATATATATATATATATATATATATATATATATATATCGCTGTCATTCTTCACTTGAAGAAAACATTTGAATGCAGGACTTGTACTTCAGAGTACTTATTCTACCACTGCCAATACCAACATTCCCAGTTAGAGAAAGGGTGAAAAGTAAAGCAAGACCAGTTTGCCTGGAGCCCCCAAATCACTAAATCCAGCCCTGAAAAACACCCAAGTCACTGCTAATAATTTACATTTTTTTAACTAATATTTTATTTAATTCCTAAACATTGTCCAAAGGCGTATTAGTCAATTGTCTTGACATGATAACGTTAATGTTAAAGAATGGATTTCATTAGCAAAGTAATTTTGCCAGCGTAACATTATTATTGTTATAAGTTTGTATGACGCTGTTCCTGTAGGCTATCCACTCGTGCTCGTTGATTCCAGGGAAGTGAAGAAGAGTTTGGTTGTACGATCAGTATATCCAGCATCGGCGGTCAGACATACAAATGTTGAAATACACTTAACGGAGGTAATTTCCAAATATGCGTTTCAGTCGCTGCTTGACTCATCTGCAAAGCCCCGCCCCCGCTGCTGTGGGCCTCATTGTTCATTCAGTTTAATATTGAACGTGTTGTGTGTTGAAATTACCCCAAATTCGACACAAAGCAAGCCATTGGATACACGTAAATGGACTGCATTTACAGAATATAGCGCATTTCAAGTCGCTAATACTCAAAGACTACTCAAAGGGTCCGCAGCAATACACCCGCCAAGTGTGAAGTAGATCGGATGAAAGGTTCTCGGGGTGTGCGAAGGACAAACAGACAGAGATTCCTTGCTTTATAGTTAGATAACAGTAATCATAATGTTATAAAGAGCTGCCCTCTACTTTAATTAATCTTCATTAAGAGGTATTGAAATAGAGCCTGGCTCTCTCTGTTTCTAGAGTAGCTGGCCTGCAGAGGGATCTCCTGGGAGGATACAAGAATACTATAGTAGTGGAAAATATTGTCCTAAATATTAAATGAGGCACAAATGGTTGTAAAACATATTGCAGGTCAGGGCTAAACCTATGAATCAGTGTTTCCATTTTCAACTCTAATTTTGGCCATTTGTCTACTGCTGTTGTAAAGTGCTGTAGCTTTCATTATTTTTTTTCCCTTCTGCTTTCCTTTGCCGCCCAGCTAACAGAACTGAGAACTTAAATTTTAAAGCCCCCTGCCTGGAACAATTGAAAGACTTAATACATTTAGAAAACACAAACTTATGGAGCAAACAGCACAAGTGCACATTGTGTATGTTAAAGTGCCCATATTATGAAAAAATCACTCATTTTTCTGGGATTTGGGGTGTTATGTTGTGTCTCTGGTGCTTCCACACACATTCAAACTTTGAAAAAAATCCATCCATGCTGTTTAGAGTGAGATACGGTTTCTGAATGTGTCCTGCCTTCAGTCTCTGGGTGAGCTGTTCAAAATCGACACGGCTTGTGACGTCACAAGCCGAAACGAGCAGGCTAACCGCAACCATTAGCTCGTAGCGTTAGCATGCTAACGCTAATGCTAACGCTAGCATACTAACGCTAGCATGAGGTCTCACTCTGTAGCTAAAACAGAGACCAGGTGAAAAGAGGATCTGCAGCAGTGAGAGAGAGCACTGCAGTACAACAAAAATATGGTGTTTTTTGAAGATTAAACCATGTAAACCTATTCTGGTACAACCTTAAAATACAATTATGAACCTGAAAATGAGCATAATATGGCTGCTTTAAATATGTTGCACAGCCACTGTGTGTGCTGCGGTCACATGGTCAAAATGACCAAATAAATATGATCATCCTATCATGATCCTTTTACACACACAGAGGTCAATTGTTCATCAAAAAAAAAAAATATAACAAACTTAAATTTCTAGCAGTTGCTTCAACTTCATCTGCAACTGCAACTCCCAGAAGGAGCGATTGGGTGTGCAGCAGCTGGTATAAAACACATGAAAAGACATAAATATACATACAAGATATACACACAGTGTTTTACTGAACAACAGTAAAAACTGGAACCAACCGTTACCTTATGAGAAATACGAAGACGAAGAAAAAAAGAAGAAATAAAATGATTACTGAGCAAGGTGCGTGGGTAGCAGCATCTAGCCTACACAGGGTAGGAAAAGTGCATATCAGCCTTACAAAGTCAACATAACATAATCAGCAACAACCATTGTTAACATCAACATTAGCATCCATTACATTACCAACCAAGGGCAAGAACTGAAGTTCAGAAATAAGGGGTGAGAACAGCATTAGCTTTCCAAACTATAAAATAAAAATGTAAATGTCCCCCCTGGGGATCAATAAAGTATTTCAAACTATCTGTCTATGCAACAGGTCTGAAAATGTGCACTGTTGAACTCCCAATATCTTGTTGCTCATCCTCCCAACTATGTTTAGTGCAGTTTTGGACTTGATGTTAAGGTTACCGAACCAACAGAGAAGGTCAGGACAGATTGAATATAAGATTGTAGAACAGAATCACAAGGGACTTGTTGACATGAAACAGTTTCCTCAGCCAGTACAGACGTTGCTGGCCTTTTTTGCATAAAGCTTCAGAGTGGAAAGTACATTTAAGCTAGTTATCCACTATAGTCCCAAGATATTTATTTCTATAGTTTTCAGCAGAGCCTACAGTCTGTCCCTTGATCTTGGTTTCTCGGTTTGTGTCTAAGATCAAAGTCCTTAGTTTTCTGCACATTTAGGTGAAGGAATACATTGCCCCATCAATCTACAAATTCATCAACTACAGCACAATGACTGTTTTCTCTGTTGTGTCTGTGGCAAAATGTGGTCCTGGAGACACCTAGTTTAGCGGGAATTACCACAGAGGCGGATTTGTGTATTTTGCGCGGTGTTTATATGTGTCTGTCTGTCTGTCTGCGGACAGATTTTCTCACCGCAATAGCGTCGCAACCGTGCAAGATGCAGTCGCAGAACATTACAGGTGTGTAGTTGGGATGAAAATGAAGGCTATGTGCGATGATCGGTTAGATCCAAGCAAGGGTACCGGAAGTAGGGGGCTGGGAAATAGTGTACTGACTGTCCCACATCAGAGGCAACACACGTTTATGAGTCAGAGGAAATGGGTTGTGTGGTCAGGAACAAAAGGGCACTTCAGAATGAATTAACCTCAGCCTTTCTCTCTTATCTTTGAATAACCTGCTCTATTCAAGAGGATTGTTGACTTTTGCAGTTTTCAGTCAGCATTCTTGAGGCTGTTAATTCACCACACAATGACATGACCATGGCATTTGTGTATTTAGGCACTTTCACTACTTTTAGTTGCATTTTCACTACTTAAAAAGGACAACTCAAATGTTTTCAATGCAGCACAGTTTTATTTATCAGAAGACCATTAATAAAATCCCTCTGTTTACAGTACATTCAGAAGATGGATTTTTTGAGGATGCTGTTTCTGGACAGGTCAGTATAGCAGTCAAACTGCTATGACAAATGGCTCAAGGTTTGAGTAGCCCTCCCTCTCCTCCTGGATCTTGGTGTTGCTGTTTTTATAAGAAAATAAAAGATGATTAGCATTAGGTTTGCACGATAAGAGGAAAATATCGAATTGCAATTATTTTTGACTGATATTGCAATTGCGACATGATTCACAATATTGGAGGGAATGATCATGTTGGATCATTATTCTCATTTTCATAAAGATATATATACAAATAAAAAAAATTAAATGATTAGTGTGATTTTTGCGAGGATTTGTAGGCCGAGGCGTCCCTGCAGCACCACAATACCTTATTCAGAATGGTTTGACACATATTTTTTATATATACAATTTAGATATTGCACTAGTCCAATGGTTCTCAAACTTCTTACACCTCGGTCCTAGGAGGCTCTCACCATTGTGCCGACGGGAGCGCAGGCCTACCCTATTCAGCTACGGACAGTTCACGCAGGACGCAGGTTTATACCTTATAACATATAAATATTTATTGTTGACTGTCCCGCTCCAACTGAATCCAAATTTGAGGTAACTTGGGTCAAATCTCCTTACTGTTTTGCACCATTTGATGCTAGCAGGTGCTGTGGAGACTTCACCACCGCTGCTTAAAGAGTAAATTTGTTTTTTTTAAACCTTGACCCTATTTTTATCAGGGTAACTAACCCTAATCCCCCATTTCACTGATCATAGTTTAAGTATTTTCTTTTGAAATGTTGAAGTATATCATATTATGTTTTGTAATTGATTTATTTCAATTTTTACAATATATCATAGATTCCATCCGCGTACCACTAGAGGGAGCTTGCGTACCACCAGTGGTCCTTGTACCATAGTTTGAGAACCAGTGGCCTAGTCCATATTGCGATTTCAATACATTTGCGATTAATTGTGCAGTCTGAATTAGCATAGAAAAAAATTGCAATATAACACAAGGTAGTGAATTGCTGTAGAACGAATGGATAAAAATGAGACACGTACTTTCCGACTTGAGGCTTGTTATTTCAGTGGAGGGGGGTGGAGCCGTTTGGGTGGAGCTCCTGTTCGTCTCAGTTGGCTCTCCAACCCAGTTGTTGAACAGGGTTTTTCTTTTACTCTGCTCCTGGCCCTTCAGCTTCGAGGTCAGGCTCTTAAAGCTGGATTCATCTTCCACTCTTCGCTGAGCCTCTCCGCACCTCCTCTGCTCCTTTTTCAGATCACTCGGAGCGAATCTGGGCCTTGTGATCGGCTCCTCGTCCACCATCATCACCTTCTTCCACTCAAGCCTCGCTTTCTTCAGTTGCTCCTGTTTTTGTTTCTCAAGGGCCTTTTGCTCATTCTCCCTCCTTTTCTCCTCCTCCCTCTGTTTGGCTTCCGGCCTCCTCCTCTCCTCCTCATATCTCTTTTTCTGACTTTGCAATCTTTCAGTTTCTTTGTCTTTTTCCTCTTTTTCCCTCATTTGCCTCTGAAGCGCTGTGAGAGCAGCTCTCTCTCTGCGCTCCATCTCCATGTTCCTCAACTCTCTAAATATGTCTCTTCTGAGCTCTTTCCTTCTCTCCTCTGGGGTCAGTTTCCTGAAACTCTTAACAATCTCCATTTCATTCTCGAGTTGACTTTGTTGTCTTGACATCATGTTTTTTTCTCTTTGTGTGTTCTCATGCAGGTTGGTTTGCTTTGAGTCTGTCTCTTGTGGAGGTTTTTGGTTAAGTAATGACACCATATATACTGTATATATATATGTTTTATATCTATGTATTAAACTCTAGAAGCAGAAGAGTGATGGAATTATGGAATACTTTCATCACTCCTCTGCTTCTAGAATGCTCAGAGTTCCAGTGTAGATTTCCAATAAGGAGTTGGTATTTTCAAACTTTTACTAAGAAAAGGATTTGAGGCAGAGTAAAAACAGATGCGTTAAACTTCCTTAAATCCAAGAGCAGCACAGACTCTGATATAGCATCCGGGCCCGGTGTTACACCGGCCTCAACCAGCCGCTGTCAGTCCTAAATGGGATATTTTTCTAACTAAGGCCTAGTACACGTTTTTTTTTTTTTTAACTTTGCTTTTTCTGTGCGTTTTGGCATTTTGTCCACACGCAAACTGGGTTTTAGGTCACTGAAAACAGATCTTTTCGAAACCTCTTTGGCTTGTAATGTCAGAGTGTGAGCTGTTATCTCCTTTGTGAGGGTCACAAATGAGAAGACATTTCATTAGTTTGGCATGTTCTTGACAGCACCTCAATGTGTTTTTGCATGGTAATTATGGGTGTCAGGATTTCGATTTTTGAATCAGAGAATTAATCAAAATGAACTTTTGATTACGACTATCAAAATCAAAAGCAGGATCGGTGATTTCCCCTGTATTTTTTTTCTCTTTCCACCCCCACCTACTTGCACAAGAAAAACAGACACATTGTATAGCTTACTGGCTGGTAGCATGCAGCTAAAGACACAGGGTAATGTTAGCTTACCAGTAGCCTGCAGCTGCACTTCAGACAACATGGCCACTGACAGAGTCGGCGTCGATTGAGGAACAACTGAACTGGAAAATCCTCCTGTTTCCCTTAAATCACCGTGTGGCAACTTTTTGCTTTAATGGGGGCATGAAGTGGGGAGTCTAGAATAGTCCAGCCACGGTCTGATGGTCTCCCCCTGAACCTGCTCGGATTTATGCGCGTGCAGTCTGGCCAAAAATTCCGCTTTAGGGAAAACCTACAGATTAGAAAAGTGTCACTGTTGTTGTGTCTCCATGTTTTTTATATTAGTAAAACATATTGTTTCGTTGTGGCATTTTTATGATTGGTTGAACCGACGAGGACAAAATAAAATAGGCTACTCATTTTTTTTTTTTTATTTGGGGTGGAGGGAGGATATTGGTGTTAGTATAACACAAACTGACTGAGGCTACATTTACATTGCTACGTTTTGGTTTAAAAACGAATACCTTTTGCTACGTTTACACCTTGCATTCACACTGCTCTGGCATTTCAGAGCTCCTAAACCGGAGACAATCTGAAAACTCTTCTGACCTTGTTTTGGTTAGGAATCTGCGGGGTTGTGTTGCAGTCTCAACGGCCGCAAACGGAGACCTTTGGCAACACCAACACTGACGCCAACGTTTCGCCGCCTGATTGGGTCATGATGTCTCGATCTCTGAGACTATGCTACTAACATTACCATGGCAACTACCAGCAACGGGCGGAGTATACACGCTGCCTCCTGTTTACCCCGGGCACGCCCATGCCCAGTATAGGAGAATGTTCACGAGTTAGTTTAAATGGAGCTTAGTTCTTCTACTGGACATAAAAAACTTGTGTGCACGGAGATCTCCTTTGGCTCAAAACTCTGCTTAAAAACCAAAACGTAGCAGTGTAAATGTAACCTGACAAGCTGTTATTTCTATCGAGCTATTATTTTCTATTGGCTGTGTTGATACAACAAAAAACTAAACCACTTTTTTGTCTCCAATAGTCTTTCCATCAAGTATTTTTTGTAGCTTGAAGTTTATCATATTGTGGAACTTTCTTTGGTCTGTAATTTAACATATTCATAAAAATAAGCTTAGTCATTGCAGCCTATTCCCTCTCTGTGTGTAAGTTAGTGAAGTATTTCCTTTTATCTGCCTCAGCGTTGATCCACTCATCATACCAGATTTCAAAGATATCGCTTGCCACAGATGACGCATGACTTTCAGTTGAAAGAACACCATTTGAGGCAACATTTTTGAAATAGTTTGATGTCAATTGCATTTCCAAATAATGAATAAAAGTTTTCTGTTTTCTGTTTAAATGTCCACATTCTTTGCGTCCATCAGTGTTTCCCTGGCAACATATAAAACAATGTTTGACGTCAATTATAGTTTCAAATAACCTTTAAAAATGATTAATTGTGCAATTCATATTCTTTGCTTCTGTCAGTCGCCGTATTCTACTTATTTTAGGTTTTTAGATTACCAGATTAAAATCCCCATTCACAGTTCTCAGAGTTGGGTAAAATCTCCCAAAGCATGACTGGCAGAAAGAAATGTTTGGAGGCCGCGAAAGAGGTGCCAAAAGAGGTGTCACTAAGTGCTGACCAACTGCCAACATTTTCAAATGCCACATTTACTATTTTATATTTTTAACTGTAAAACTGAACAACAGATAAATCAAAGTTTGCCAGTTTGTTCTGTGCAATGTTGTGTTAGCATGTCTCATAAGAACAAAACAAAAAGCACACATTTAATCCAGGCTGGCAAAACGTTTGCATGACCACTATTATTTTATTGTTCACAGTAAGACAAAAACATGTAGTCATGTTTAGTGTTCTTACATATATATATATATATATATATATATTTATTTATTTTTTTTAAAGATGTTTTTTGGGGCTTTTATGGCCTTTAATTGATGGGATAGCTTGAGGCAGGAAAGGGGAGAGAGAGGGGGGTCGACATGCAGCAAAAGGCCGCAGGTCGGATTCGAAACCCGGGCCGCTGCCAGTACTTAGCCTACATGGGGCGCACGCACTACTGGGTGAGCTAGAGGTTGCCCCGGTGTGCTTAAGTCTAGTCATCTCTAGGCCACATTTCCGATGACTTGTGTTCAGTGTTGGAAGAAGTATTTAGATCCTTTACTTAAGTCAAAGTACTAATACCCCACTTTAAAAATACTCTGTTACAAGTAAAAGTCATGCACTGAAAATGTTACTTGTTGCACTTGCTTCAGGTGGAGCGTGGAAGTCAGTGTTGAGGCTAGGGCTGTACCGAATGGTCTGCCTCCTAAGAACAAGCTGTGCTGAACAGCGGCTCTTACTCGACTCTCACAAAGATGCCAGCAACGGCAGAGAGAGACAGCTGGGAAAAACAGCGTGTAGAGCCAGAATATTTTCACATCTAACTCAGTAAATTAGGGGTCAATTCATTCACAAAAAACAACAACAACATTGGGTACAGCCTAGTCTCACATTACTAGACCTTCCTCCACAGCGCTGTGGAGGAAGAACAGCAATCGCCATGGGCAGCGCTAAGTGCCAGACGGAGCCACAGTGCCGCTGCAAAATAGCCTCGGGAAGGAACTTGTTTTGGTGGAACATGTGTACGTTCAAAAGTTGTTTTAGTCGTGCAACAGAAAACTCAGATTGGACAGATAGTCTAGCTAGCTGTCTGGATTTACCCTGCGGAGATCTGAGGAGCAGTTAACCATAGTCCTCATAAATCTACCGGAGTTTAGAATGCCAACACAAAGAAAGCGGAAGGTAACGGACATCCGGCCGAAAAGAGTGACATCTGGTGAAATTTCCGACGGGACACCGGAGCAATCCCGGAAGTGGAACGTCGTGGATATAGACTACTTAATATATAACGTTGACATTCAAATTATAAATCAACATTCAAATGCATATTTAATGGTCTGCCTCCGAAGAACAAGCTGCAGCTTTTAGGTCAATTCATTCAAAAACCTCAATAGAAGCTTTGAACGTAAAAAAAAAAACGACATTGGGTACAGCCCTAGTTTCTCGAAGGTTTCTGCTTGATTTTCTGTGGCAAGGATTGTACCTCATTTCTACGTTGCTTTGGACAAGCACGTCTGCCACATGAATATGTAAATTACTGAAACAAACCCCAACTCTACTCTCAAACATGTAAGCATAACTCAACTTTGGTTCCCATTTTTACTTGGAAGAGTTCATAATTTCTTTCAGAGTGAAATTCAACCATTAGTGCCACTATTTGTCTTGTTTCCCTTGTACTGCATCACTGAGCACCTGTGGCTCCATATAAAAAAGACCCAGTAAGTGGCATTTAATAATCAGTCTGCATTAATTATACATTGTTAAGTTTCAATTCATTTTAATTTAATTAACCTGGTCTCTGTAAAGCTGAAACTTTGATATTGTCCCCTTTATCCTAGCCTTACATTGTTTTAAATGCACATTGCTGCTCTGAAAGACTCAACAGATGAAGGGAACAACTACACTATGCTTCTTAGACAGGCACAACACAATAGATAAAATCCACTAGGGGGCAATGTTGGTCTATGAAAGCCACAGCTTTGCCAAGCGGGGAGAGCAGAGTACCTGTCGCTAAGGTTGTCTTAACCATGTGGGTCACAGGAGCCCTGCTTTTTAAATAGATGAACGATGAACAGTGATGGGTAGAGGGGAGAAATAAAACAGAAATAAAAATGTATGCCAAGCAATCAGAATGAAAAATGGTTGTTCTGCAAATCAGTGGAATGAAGGAGGATTTAATGGAAAGGGAGGGCCTGAGCCAGGAAGCTATTACAATTCAAAGACGCTTTGAAATAATTACATATTCAGTACAAGCCGTTAATTGTGCACATTCACACAGTTCTCTGCTGATGTATCATCACTGTCACCTTTGGGGCGTCAACGGAATAGCGTACTGTACAATTCTGATGACAAAAAGCAAGGACAATGTGATGGCATAAAAAGGGCTCGATACCTATGAATGTTATTTTTTAATTTGTCATTCTACCTCAGAGAACAGACACTTTGGAATAGTTGCTTTGATAGGCTGTGGCTCTATTTTTTTTTTACATATGTACATATCCATCTACAGTCCATCCATGATTGAGTCTGTCTCTCCATCCTGCACAACAATTTTAAACTCCAGAACAATTGAGTAAGTAGACCTTGAGTTGAGATTGTCTGTCAGCTGCTGTGTACAAGGTCAATAATAAACCGTCAACTTCAATGAAACTAGCTGTTTTATAGTTTTGTGTCCAGTTTCAACCAAGGATTTTTGCAAATGTCAGCCTTCCCATTTGTGACAGAAAATGTAAAATTTTGTAGCGACTGAAAAACTGTTTTAATGAAAAAAGAGGCTGAATCAGTTCTAATGGTCTTAGGATTTTACATTGAGTAACAAAACCCTGCTGCTTTATAGTTGTGTTCTGCACATCCCAACATCAATACTTTGGTTTGATCCCAAGATCATGTAAGGGCTTGTTCTCATCAGCTGCAGAGTGACCTCTGGAGCATTTACTCCTTTATTTTGGTTCATTTGATCAGGTCATAGCAGTGCCCAGCCGTGCTGCACTGCACCGAGACATTTACAGTAAAGTCTTGGCCTTCAATCAATAATGTGGTGGGGACTACTGCAGTAAGTAAAATGTATTTCAAAGTGACTAAAGGAGAAGCCCCCAGTTATTTCCCTGGAGATAACAGAGGCAAACCATAAGTGATAAACCCTGGTTCATCTAATGTCTGTGGATACATAATTGAATCAACTGTAAAAAAAAAAAAAAAAAAAAAAGTCCACTACAGGGCAGACTACTGTCCCATATTGTTTTATCGCGGCACTAACAACGTGGTGCACTTGTTTCTGGTGGACATCCAAAAATCCTGCCTCGCATATGGTATTACGTCTTGTCCCGTGTCACTTCTTGCAAGTTCAAGTTCAAAGTTCAAGTTACTTTATTAGTACCCAGAGGTAGATTTTGTTTGTAGTAGAGTCCTCATACACACAAATGGGAAAAAAACAAAGAGGCACATATTACACATCATTCAACTTAAGACAATGGAAATTAAGAAATGGCAAAAATTAAAATAAAAAATTAAAAAGTTCTTACCGGTCCAGATTATACTTAAATATTGATGTGAACTAAATACTAATAGTAAAAAGAAAGTAAAACAAAATTAATCAGTAAACATTTTTTTAGGTTATGAAAACATACATAAAGGTTAAATATAATAAATAAATGCATACATAAAAGCAAAAATAATTGAACATCTGTGCAAAGTATAGCTATGACTTATTCCTCAGTGTAATGGCTGCCGGGACAAAACTGTTTTTGTGTCTTTTTGTTCTACACCTAGGGATTGTAAACCTTGCGTGTGTTTTCGTGACAAAAACGTAGTTTGGAGACTAAACTCGGGGATTCCTCCTGGTGAATGATCTTGTAGTGTGTGAGCCGCTGTCACTGATCAGTCAGTTAATGTGAAAACAAGACAGCAAGACAGAAAGTTGTGTAGTGTGAAGAGTACAGCGAACTAGCGACTTTAAAAGTCTTGTAGTGGGAACTTAGCTTAAGTAGTGCCTGACCTTAATGATAGAGAATAGGTTTAGGCAGCAATAACTTACAGGCTACAAAAGTAGGTCTGTGGCCAAATGATTGTTGGATTTGATGGAAGGCACAAAACAGGACAAGAGATAATTCAGAGTAAAGACTTACTCTTCTAGTGAGATGTTGGAGTACAGCACACGGGAGGCGGAGGAATGAGGACCAGACAGGTTGCTGGGGCCGGGCTGGGTTGTCGTCTCAGCTGCCAGCCACCTTTCTGGTATTGACGTCTGGGGCACGATTTCCAGCACCGCCCAGCACCTGAGACACACACACACACACACACACACACACACACACACACACACACACACACACACACACACACACACACACACACACACACACACACACACACAAACACAAACACAAACACACAGAAAGTTGATAGTTGGTAGATGCAAATTAGTATTACATGAATAACATGGCATTCATTGGAGCACATATACCTTCACTTATTTAGCCACTGTCAATACGCAAACTTCAACTAATTTAACAACAAATTAATGTCCTCCCATCACCTATTCTTTCTACATCAGGATGTTTTCGTCACAACAGCTCAAATAAGACATATGTTGATCAAATTCTCAGCACCTTTAAACACTGTAATATCAGCTACTAATGTTACTGCTGCAACACATTTTGGAAAAACATATAAAATATATTTGTTTCGAAAACCAATATGATCTTGTTGTCCTTGGGATATGTGAAGTTCACTATAAAGCTGAGCCTACAAAGAGGTCTTAAATGGTTATTGGTTACTTTATTGGTTAAAAAGGCAAGAATTTGGACAGGATCTAACAACATATAGCAATTTAGTTTTCTGGCAACAAATGATTTGATGGAGCATGTTTCAAAAAAGCTACAGTTTGATGTCCAATCACAGTGCAGTTTTATAACCGCCCAGCATGGGGTGCTCTTAGTATTAATGGCAGTTCTTTGCTCACATGGAGATAAATTAGAGTTGTTCCTAAACGAAACCAGTATCAGAAATGCCTCTGATACTGCCCAAAATGCTGGTATCAGTATCACTGAGTACGAAACTCTACGCACCATTCAAATACCATGTACTTTAGCCCAGAATAAAACTCATCTTTTTAGTTATGACTGACTGTCAAACTACATAATTAAAGAAAGTTATATGGCATTCATTCTCTGTATGTATTTGTTCATGTTTTACAAAGGGTTAAACCTGAGCCAGACCAAACAACAATGATAGCAAACATATAAGATCCAAACAGGGTTAGTCGTATACAGCTGATAATTATATTATATTATATATAATATATATATATATATATATATATATATATATATATATATATTTTTTTTTTTTTTTAATACACTGGTATCAGATCGGTAGGCTACTTGGCATTGGCCGCTACGCAAGTTCAGGTATCGGAATCAGTTCGCAAAGAAAAAAATGGTATCGGAATATCTCTAGATACAATGAGCCAATGTAACCACAAGCCATCCCAAAATTTCTACAAGATCTGGTAAATAATTTTGCCAAAACAATTCAATGCTGGAAGAAGCAGGATTCAATTATTTGCAAACAGGGAAAAAAAGCAGTTTGAGATTAGTTACAAGCTTCCGTTTCTTATAGGAGGAAGTTGCCCTGTCCTGTCCCAAAGCTACACCATGACCTTAAATCTGTAGAACTGCCACTAAGCTGCACTAATCAATATCTTAATGTGAACAATGGATGTGTAATGTGAACGGGGCCCACTGAGCCCACTGAGAATTATCCAACTCTGCAGTTCCCCTGTGTTTTTCAGCTCATTGTTTTGTTTTTTTGGCGCACAACTTTACTATTTTGATCCAGTCTCACCACACACAAGCAGCTGTTTTGAATGAAAAAGCTCTGATACACCCACTGTATACCGCCTGCTCAGAACCAAACTTGGGAAAACAGTCACGACCAGTCAAACGACGAACGCCGTGCAACGTGAGCTGAACTGTAACTAGAAATCTCCCATGGTCCGTGGTTTCATAATGGATCAATAGGAATTACGTTTGTGAAATATAACTACATGGAAATGCATGAATTATATCTGTTTATTAAAATATATGCACGCCGTTCATCGTTCGACTGGTCGGATTTTTTCCCAAAATGGCGCCCGCCTGTATATGTGAAAGGTACTGTCTTTCTAAACTATCTTTTTAATAAACTGTCTGTACACTTACAAAGTTCTCAATACTTCGGTTAAGGGACCCTCATTATGCTACCATGGAAGTGTGGTGCTATTTTGAGTCTTCTTAGTGGTATAGAAATAGCAATTTCTTTTTACTTTACTCGTGCCCCGCAACTAGCGTTATAAGGTAATTAGCGGTTTGCAATAAAACTGGTCACATTCGATTAGCATGAAAACAAATCCCAGAGAACGGACAAACTCGTACACATGCGTTATTAACCCCTAGGTTCATTTTGCGCCGGATTTGTCCTTTAAGTGCGTCTCGAGTCCGAGTCTCAAACTTGAGTTCCGACCAGCGCATGGCAGTCTTACTTCCAAGCCTGGTTTCTCTTTTTCACTTTCGGAGAATGAGACTGTCTCCAAGCCTGACATGGAAACAGAGACTTGCTTGTTTTTTATTTTTAAGATTATTTTTATGGGCATTTTTAGGCCTTTATTATATATGACAGCTGCAGACATGAAAGGGGAGAGAGAGAGAGAGAGAGAGAGGGAACGACATGTAGCAAAGGGCCGCTGGTCGGAGCTGAATCCACGGCCGCTGCGATAAGGACTGAGCCCCTGTATATGAGGCGCACGCTCTGCCAAGTGACCTTTTCAGGCGCCCCAGCCTTGCTACTTTTAAAGGCTTACAAATACACCACCATGAATCAATTACACATTTATCAGGAAGACTGAGCCATACTAAGCCGAAATGAAGCATGACCTTAGTTCTGAAAGCATGCTGAATCACAGAACATGCTCAATCAAAAAGATGAGGCAATCTTTGGAAACTGACAATGTCTCAGTCTTGCTATACTTGACATTGGAAACAATTTCCTTGTGTATTATGTGTACACCATCGCTCAGTGCTGCGTGTCTGCTGGGTTCTCTACTGTATAGCCTGTTAGGTTTATTGTACTGTGCTCCCTGCTGAAGGAAGGGAATTTCAAGAGAAAACCTATTCGGACATTTACATAACTGTGTACGTACAATTTTAACTGTTTTAGCTTGTCCTTTATTTGTCTGAAGTCAATTAGCTTTAACCCTTAATCTTCAATTGTTTTAAGTTCTAGTGTGTAGAGGTGTGTGTAGCTGCCTGGTGTCATTTGCACATGATCTAGTCAAAGTAAACACAGTGGCTCTCTGGTGCAGCACCTTTCAAATCAGAGGCTGCAGATTTATCAACGTGTGTCCTGCTGCCTTCAGATGACTGCAGGGATGAATGCATTCAGATGAATTCACTGAAGGATAAGCTTTTCACACTATATAAAGCAGCTGTGGACAGCAGGTACTGTGAGAATCAATAATATTAATTTATAGATAAATGCAGACTGTTTTACTGACGCTCCCGCTTTACCCACATTAAACCCGTGGAAGACTGTTTTATAAACTACTGTTTCCAAGGCCAAGAATAAATGTACAATCTAATCTACAGCAGATTAACACTGCATCACATACATAATGATATCGTCAACTGCTATGTCAAATGTGCAATTATTAGCAGCTCAGATATGTGTATAAGGAGAGACGATCATGTCTGACTAGCAGTCCCAAATAGGCCCCCAACAGGGATTCCCCCCTGGATTGTCAAAGTGTTTAAGTCAGGTGGAAATCAGCCTGGTAATCCTTTAGGGTTCAGCTAGTCTTTGAAGGTTTTCTTAAAACAAAGTGGGGAACTGAGGGTGAATCACAAGTTCTTTGTTTGAAACCAAAGGCCATAAAGTTAGGCTGCAGGGAAAGAGAGAAAGCAAGTCATGGACAAGTAAGTTTTCTCCTCCCTCTGCGGCACTGGCTGTTGGGTCTCTTTGAATCGGCAGTGCAGAGTGCAGCTCTGAGAGATTTATCCATTCATTTGTTGTGGCTACGCTTGAATGCACCCAACAACACACCATTTCTATTTTATTCTACTAGTCTTTCACTCTGCTGGGTGGCTCAACAGAATTATGTCCCCAACGATAATTATCAATCAAAATTATGGTCTGAAAAATGGAGGCAGAGGAAATTGCTTACCAGGACGTCAAGCAGGAAGAGGACCCAAAAAAAAGTAGTGGGATAAGAGAGAGAGAGAGAGAGAGAGAGCGGTGTGAGAAAGCAAGGCGAGAGAGAGGATTTGCATCCGTGCAGTGTAAGCCATGATTATTTCAGTCAACTTATGGTAACAAACTGCGTCAGACGTCAAGCCTTTTGAAGAACAAATAATGTCAATTCAGATGTTTGGCATAAACTTCCATTCAAATATTCCATCATAGGACTGGGCTATTAGATAAGATGAAATGTTTATGATCTCTGGCAAACAAAAAGGGAACTAGTGGAAAGATGTGTGACACCAATGAGTATTTCTAATGAATGACAGCATATTCCTCAAAGTGTGTGGCTACACTTTATCCACATCTATAAGTGGAAATTAAAAGGTGAATCCAAAAAAAGGAGGCGTAGCGTGAGTAGCACGTCTTTTATACACAGTATGCCTTCAGACACAGTATTTACTCTAGATCACGTTTTGGCAGTGCTCAGATCCCAACACACAATCACTGTAGTTACATGAATAAAACAAAAGAAATTAGACAACAAGTACAGAAATATATTTCAAGCCATGCTCACGCGAATAGCTTGAGTGAAACATGAGCCATTACACGGCCTGCATAGACAGCTGGAATGATTAAAATAAAATAGCTGTTTCGTGTAATGCCCCGTGTAGTTAGTCTGCACAATGTTCTAAAGTGGGTAATAGTTTCATACAGGTAAAACAACCCAGGGCATATTTAAAAATAACTAGAGTGTAGAACGTGTCATATGACAGCATCTGAAGGCAAAACAGCTGTTTACAGCTGTTACAAATGTCAATGCTAAAAGGTGGGGAGAAATACCTGCTGTCAAAGCAAAATGCCATAATTGTTAAAACGATGATAATGGACAGTCTCTCCTTGAAGGCTTCATGGTGTTGCAATTGTTTGTACACATGAAAAGTGACGGAAGTACTTGTGTGACAAATGAAAAAAGAGAGCATGAGTAAGAAGTTCAAATCCTGCCTACTTTCTTTACTCTACATACCGACATATCTACCCAGTTCTGACATTGGAAAGGTTTGGGGGGAAAGGGGGTTTCAAATGCTGTTCAATGACCCGACAAGTACTTCATTTAAAGCATAATGACCTCTTAATGCACACTTTGCAAACCAACCCAACACAAGTCTGTAAATATGAGCCCCATAAAAGGGGGTGTGCACTAGTTTAGTCCCTTGTGAAGTGGCAGGGTAACAAAATGTGTGGACTCTGCCAATGTTCATAGAAACATAACACAGGCTTCTCTAAAAAGGCTGTAAGGGCTTAGATGTTAGGCCTGCTGTGACCCAGACACTATACAGCCAAGGCAGAACCTATGGATCATATGGATGGACCGGTACAGGAGAGGAATGAAACGTAAGAATATGCTGTATTATTGGGCCTTGTTTACTGTGGTCTTAGAAAAAATAAGGCTGCAGTCATAGTATTAGCCTCTATGCACTTAGCTGGTCATCATGCTGAACTTTGACACAGGCAAAAGAAGTTACAAGACTCTACAAACACACTGAGACAAATTGCACCAACTTAGACCAGATCCTCAACTTTCCAGGACCTTAACAATCTCTAACATCTGCACTATGCTTCTAGAGGTGTAAAGCACAGACTAAGGAAAAGGCACATGTGTAACTGTAAATAAAGCCCACTGAAAAAAGGGGAAAGGGGTAGATGGATTCACCTCTCAAAAGTCATTTGAACCACAATTCCAAATAGACATCAAGAGACACCCTGATACATCCACCTGATAGAGCTTGATGGGGGGGCAACCTCTGAGGAGAGCTCTTCCACTAAGGATCCATTGGTTGGGAGCTATCAGTATATCATGCACATTCTCCTGCCTGTCTTTCTTTGGAGCCCCCAGAGTACATGCTGTAGCTAGAGAACAGTTCTGTCTGTCTCAGACAGATTCACCATGGACTGCTTCGTACCTACTCATACTACAGGCGACGCAGCCATAAATATAGATTAAAGAACCTTGTCGCTTCTTTTGAAGGCTGATGACAACAGCTGGTTAGGGATAGATGTCTAGCTGAATGGATGGCTAGCTGGTTTGTAACCAGGGTGAGCAGCAGCGTTCACTTCTCCTCGGCTGCTTGAATGTTTTCAGAAAACAAAGCACAGACAAAAGAGCTCCCTGCAACACCTTCCTGGCACAAAACTGGAGGGTGACAATGCTCAGTCAAACTTGCCGGATTTTAACATGGCTAGGGTTGGAACTCCTTCCATGCCTGTGGCAACAGCCCTGGACAGGTTGCTGAATTGTACAGCCGCACAACACATAAGCTCAATTTTGTTCGCCATCGTGTAGGTCTTCAGAGACTGGGCTCCCAGGAGGTACAGTATTTCTTCTTCAGATATTCCACCACTTTCTTGTCCTTCTCTCTCCTTCATATCTCCTTGTCAGTCATCCAGATAGAGGTCACACATACTCAGTGCCCGGTCACAGCAGACAGTGACACAATGAAATTCATTTGCATGTCTTTAGGATATATTCGGTGGAAGAAGCTTGTTGAAGAAACTACTTTGTTAGATTGCACCGTTGCTAACATTGATTGTGACTAGTTTTGATCTATGTAAAATAGATACAAAGAAGAAAGCTTTATTGATGCTGCTTCTTGTTTGGTAGAGCAAGATTAAATGAAATTGGTAATTGGTAGGACACAGTAACATGATAGCTTTCTCCATTTTAGACTCACAGATTTTACCCATTGCTTGTACTGTCAAGACGTTATGCAGCACTAATGTCCATGTCAAATTTCACCAAAGTTGAACAGTTGCAAAAGCATTTAACCTGTTAATATTAACTGATTTCAAAATGTAACAAACTTTGACTGCTTAAATACTCAGTCTGGGAAAAGTAATCTCATTTCGGCTTATGCCAGATCACCTAGAGGACCTGACAGTGCAAACAAGTCATCCAATGTAGAAACCTGGGCATAACATGATCTGGCTCCAAGCTGAAAATGCTAACTAGCAGGAACAGGAGGGTGACAAAACACAAGAAAGGAAGGCCGACCTTCCCACCATCTAGTGTACACCACATTTCACCCACCTTCCACGTGAATCCACATGGATGAAAAGTTAAACACATAGAGCCCTGTTAGAGGGCGGAATCCATGTGAAATAGAGCACTTAGTTGAAGGCTCATCTAACCGCGCATTTACTAAACTAAAAGTAAAAGCACAGTTTGGGTTCTTTGCAGTGCATGTGTTGACCTAAGAACTCTGTATATGTGGGGAGAGAATGTAAAGCCTGTTTACTGCGCATTGAAATAACTTTGAAATGTTATCATGAATCGATAAATGGAGCTCCCCTGTGAAATAAACCTGCCACGGAACACTGCTTTCAGAATCTGGTGTGTAGGTTGGACACAAAACAAAAAAAGCAGCCTGAAGCTCATAAATCTCAGAGAAGTATCCCAGAGGAGAGAGAGTTACTATGTGGAGCTGCTGTAAGTTGTTTTGCCAGAAGCTGATCAGTAAAGTACACCAAAGGTCAGATACAGCCAATTGTTGGGTATAGCTCAGTGAAATTTGTCATGAGTGTGGATCTCGTTTAGCAGTGCAGCAGTGTATTTTATTTATTGTGCTTGCTTGCTCATTTTTTAGTCCAACATTTTTGCCTTTTTTTATCTGATAGAAACAAGGTGCACATGGATATTGCATCATATATACAGTACCTGCCGCATTTGGATTAAAATTCAAAGATTGTGTTGCCAGTCTTGCTTAGGCTGGGGTTGATATGAAGGATATACACATGTGTCAGAATATCAAAAATACATTCATTGAAGTGTGTTATCAGTATTGCTGTGGTAGAGAAGTTGTAAAATGTGTTGACAATAGATATGTCACGATTCTCCAATTCCACAATGATGATTCAATTTTCGATTTTTTAACAGGGACGGCAATGCCACAATAAGAGCCACTAGATGGCGGAAGGTACTTAACAGTTTGAGTTTTTAAAAATTAACAAAGTGCAATTGCCATAATGCTTACCATAATGCAACTGGATAGCATATTGTCTTAAGACCTTGCCTGTCTGCTAAATGGTGATGTCTTTTAAACTCCACACTGAGAGTTAGTAATGCAAGCTCTCCATTAAAACTTTAATGTCTCCAAGCCGAAGCTGAGATTCCAGGGTCACTTGAGTAATTCTAGCAGACTTGACAAAGCTTCTGGAGAACTACATAAGACATTATGAAACAGTTTTCATAGGCTGGGTAGGACAACCCATATTTGGTAAATTGACTGTAAAATCGGGGGAGTAGAGTTGAATTTTGTCTATCCATTTGTGTCTTTATCTCTCTTATGAAACTCGCTCTCTTTCTCACTGATTGAAACAGACACACAAGCCACAAATAAAGTGTGTCTAAATGTTCTTGTCTAATACTCTGGTAGAGTTGGAAGTTTTTGTTCCGATTCTGATATGGTGGGCAGCTGCAACTCTAAGTGTGTGTGAGTATAATGAAGAGATGCAAGTCTAATGTGTATGATTTCTCCTTGTCACTAAAACTATAGATGCAGCCAGTTTATCTAATGAAAATGAAGGTTCTAAAGAACATTCACAAAAACATACTTTATATTCACAAACAAAATCACAGAAAATATCAGCCTCACTGTAGCAGCCTTCATCACTGGAGACACATTTGTTATGTTCATATGGCCGCTGCTTAGGATTGCTAACCATATTTACTGAAGAGTGAGGTTTGACTCCAAACTCCATACCCCTGAGGCTTCTTTCTATGTCAAAGGAAATCACCGGTTAAATGTTCTCCCAAAATGCACCTGTCTTTGACTCTTTCTTCTGCAAAAAAACACTCAAGAGATTGTGGATGATCTGCACTGTACGGTGCATCTGGAGTCTTCTGTCAATGGTTGTTATGCCAGATGACCGATGCTGTTACTGCCCGCTCTCCTCAAACCTTTGCTGATGGTCTCAGAGGGTCCTGCCTCTTTAGCCAATGTCAAAGCTCTCTGTCTCCCACATTGTCCAGCAGTGTGGTCACATGTGATCATCTGACCACAGTGCTCAATGTCAACCATGGTCTACCACATATTAGCTTATAAAAAGCTGATTTGAATGACTTTTACATTTTATTGGTTTAAATGGTACTTTTGGAACACAATCACACTTTCTAGGCATGACAGGCTTCAGCCTTAATTCCACCCAAGCGGTTTCACATCTGTTATCTGCAAAGCAGCCTGCTACTCTACATTTACCTCATATGGACATTTCGCACAAAACCCTACCGTTATTACATCGCACAGTCGCATCGCACAAGATTCTTATTCCTTTTAGAATCATCGAATAAAACCTTGTCTATAACAATCCACCTATTGACAAAAGTACAACAACATTTTTACTTGCAAGAATTTCAACACATGGTTCCCAACCTATTCTGTCCGTGGTTAGTCTATATAAATGCGTTTCGCTTCCGGGATTGTTCAGGTGCTGTCGGAAATTCCACCGGACGTCACTCTTTTCGGCCAGATGAACACCTTCTGCTTTCTTTGTGTTGGCATTCTAAACTCCAGGTGATTTATGAGGTCTATGGTTAACTCCTCCTCAGATCTCTGCAGGGTAAATCCAGACAGCTAGCTAGACTATCTGTCCAATCTGAGTTTTCTGTTGCACGACTAAAACAACCTTTGAACGTACACGTTCCACCAAAACAAATTCCTTCCCGAGGCTATTTTGCAGCGTTGCTCCGTCCGTCTTAGCGCCACCAAAGACAATTGTGATTGGTTTAAAGAAATAAATAAATAAACCACAGCACGTTTTTCTCCCATCCCGGAATGCTGTGTGGACTAGCCAGACCCTCCTTCACAGCGCTGTGGAGAAAGGTCTGGCAATGCGAGAGTAGTCCGAGGTATACCCAAAACCCTGTTTTTTCATACAATTGAACTGTCAATATTAAGGTTAGTTTGGTCATCAATTGTACTACTACTAGTCTAGGCTACTACTACTTGGAGTGAAGCTAGATTTTTTTCAACCATTTATCCAGTACTTTTAGCTAACTATTTTAACTGTTTCTCCACTTGTAGCTAATTATTTGAGCAGTTTTTCCTTACTTTTAGCTTTTTTTCTATGATTTATTCATTACTTTTAGCTAACTGTTCAAACTTCTGTGCTCACTTGCTAACTAGTTTTTTACGTACTCTTATATAACTGCAACACATAGTGTTTAGGTATTACTGTTTAGGTGTTACTGTTGACTTAGTCCATATCCTTGCCGGATGCATGTATTTTCCGTTTCCTTCCGCTTTTTTTGTGTTGGCATTTTAAACTCCAGTGGATTTATGAGGACTATGGTTAACTGCTCCTCAGATCTCTGCAGGGTAAATCCAGACAGCTAGCTAGACTATCTGTCCAATCTGAGTTTTCTCTCGCACAACTATTTTACAGTGGCTCCGTGAGGAGCTTAGCGCCGCCCATGACGATTGTGATTGGTTTAAAGAAATGGCAATAACAAGAGCACGTTTTTCTCCCATCCCGGAATGCTGTGTGGACTCGGCAGACGTTCCTCCGCTCCGCAGCATGTGGATTGTCTGGAAAAGCAAGACTACTGTTGACTTAATGTCAATATGTGGATACAAATCAGTTGAGCTACTCTACGATATTTCCACGAACCCCCTTGCTACTGCAGAAGTACCCCCTGGGCTACAAGTACCCCTAGTTGGGAATTACTGCATTAAACAATCGAGACCCCCTTATGATGGCTAGCACACACAGTAGCTTAAACCTAATGATTACTGTGACCCCCCTCCTTCCCCCTGAATGCCCTGCCTCTATAATCCCTAACCCTCTGCCTGTGGAGAGGTTGTGGCAGTTCTTCACAGAAATAGCCCAGTGTCCTGTGGTGCTCTCTCCTGGGAGAATATATACCAGATGCTCTCCTGGGGTAATAAGTCTCTGCAATGGTACAAGAGTAGATTCAGAGGTGTTTTTTTCTCTCTCTCGCAATTTCCAGAGAACATGGCTGCATGACTCTTAAGGATAATGACACCTGAAAAGGTGTAGAAGCTAATAACTATTACTTGTCTGAAGGTTATTATTATATGGTGTTGCACTGACCACTGCAGGAAATCATTCCTACCATAGGCAATCAAATGTTTATCACTGAGTGTTAGATAAGACTCATATACATCACAATACTGCACTAAGTGCAACTTTACATCTTTATAAATGCTATTTAAGTAGTACATTTTTATTCCCAACTTGTTCATACATTCTTTCCTGAGTATTTTATATTTAATAATAATTATTTAATTATATTTGTTCTTGTATTCTATCCTATTTATTATTTCATGTATATTCTGTATGTGTGCTGTGTGTCTGATATTTTGCTGCTGTAGCACTGAAATTTCCCTATTCTATCTATCTATCTATCTATAAAGAAGTTAAAGAGTAGGGCAATAAGAGAATGATGTGCTTACCAGAGGATGTTGAGCACAGTGCAGGTTGTCAGGCCTGCGAGCACTGCTCTCCGAAACCACAGGATCTGGACATGAAGGAAATACAGTACTTGGTGACTGACATCCTGCTCAAGCAGAGTTACAGCATAATTTTGTAAAGCTACGACACAGTATGATTACATCAACAAAACACGAAGCCAGTGAAACTCCTAAACAATCAGCCAGGCTTAGTCTTCCATAAAATGCACACTTCAATTTGCTGCACCCTCCATTTGCATCCTTTGTCTACTCAGACATCTGAACCATAGACTGTATAAAATATGGACGCAGTCTCCGTGACATCACCCATAGGTTTCTTAAGGTTTCTTTCGCCTAACTCTCGGCTAATCCACAAATGGGCAAAGAGGTGGAGTGTGGATGGAGCTGAGGCGGTGCAAATGAAGCCTACAGTTTTCTGTGACGGCACCTAAACTATAAACCTCAATATAACTGAAATGCGTGAGGTATAAAAACATCCAAGCCCCAAAGTTGTCATGATGGGGAAAACTGGCTATAGATTTGATTGCTTCTGGCAACATGTTTATTTTTGCTATAAAGTTGGGCAATTTAACATGGGGGTCTATAGGGATTGACTCCTTTTTTGGGCCAGCCTCAAGTGGCCATTGGAGGAACTGCAGTTTTTAGCACTTCCTCTGAACACTGCTGAAGAGAAGTCTAAAGGCCGTTTTATGCTTCTGCGTCGAATTGACGTGCACCTCTCGAAAAATTTAACTACACGTTGCAGCGACGCACGTCGCACGGCCGTGGCTGGGTAGCCTTGCATTTCCCCCGACTCATTTCCTGGTATTCCTTCTCCATAAACAACATGAAATCAAGGCGAGGGTTAACTTTTCCTGCTACAGATTTCCCACCGTGGTCAGAAAGAACAGGGGAGACACTTTGTTTCTCTCACTATGACTCTAGAGTCGGTACTCGCTCCGAAGCTAATTGCCGTCACTCTCTCACTTCTCCCTCGTTTTATCACCCACTCCCCACACACAGACACATGCCGTCTCGACGCACACACCAGTGCACAAGTATAAACATCAGGCCACTTACGCAGGCTACGGTGAAAGCTCTGCGTGGAGCCTCCGCAGAACCGTAAAACAGGCTTAAGGCATGTCAGTGACGGTGACACACTTCCCTTAAACCACTACACTTCTCACCTTGTCTTTGTATGTTTTATGCAAAATATCTGTGTTTAATGCAAAATATCTTTCTTCAAAGACAATGACCCCAAAACATATAAATCATGCTGGGGGATAATGATACATTTAGCTAAGACGGATGCGGGTGGTTATTTATATTAGGCAGAGTTATTCAGACAAAGGCATTGAGAAATTGCAGCAGCAGAAAGGCAGGCTTGCAGTCAGTGATAATGGGGCAGGAGGACATATACATGCTACTTGTTTGCTTTAAGGCCTCCACTTTGTTTTTATGCGCATTTTGAACCTGCACATAAAAGAATCTGAGTGGAAATGCTAGACTGGAAATTTGATAAAAAACTGTTGAAATATTTCAAAAAAGTCTTTACACTTGGCTGAGGTGGAAAAGTTGGTCTATCAATCAAATTGATATCAATGATAAGAAAAAGCTACAAAAATGCAATTGAAACTGACTTAAATAAATCATGATGTACATGGCGCACACGTAGCATGCTTAAACGTCACTCAAGCTTCCACTGAAGGGACTAAATCTTTGCTAAATTTCTGTAAATTTGGTTATAATACTTTTAGATGTAAACTTGGCTGGTTACACTGCTTAACCCAGAATTTCAATCGGACATGGCTTGATTGTGTCTACTGGAAGTGTTTCTCAAGCATCTTCAATTATCCTATTCTTCAGTAACCAGATTCTGTTGTTCTGTTCATTGGTGTTAGAACGTAATTCACAAGTGTCACTTAATTAAAAAAAGGCCATTTTAAATGTTTAGTTGATGTTATTCAGAACAGTTATTGCCTACATACACATTACATACATGCAGCTTTGTCGACAATATAGCTACTTCTTTTCTGTATTCAACTCTTATCGGATAAATAAATATATGTATAAATAAAGATATGCTTTTGCATGTATCCATGCATTATTCAGACACATGAGCCTGTCTAACAAAACCCTGACCATGTGCCTAAGAAAGTGCCCCCTTACCAGCAGCACTTCTGACCTGACCAATAAGAACTGACCCAGCCAGTGGGCAGGGTTAGTCGCCCAGCAGGAATGGTAAGACCAAGCCAGTGGGAACCAGCGGTGCTCACCAAATGTGTGTGATGCTTTAAATTCGATACCAAGCATGGAATTCATGTACCATATCAGTGTCCACAATATTTTCAAATAATACTCGTCCAGGTCATCTTATACTCATGGAGTACTACAGATTAACACCAGGGTAGGCCTATAACAATTGTAAACATAACATAATTGTCTAAATGCAATTTTACAGAGTAGCCGTTTCTTTGTTAACCTCAATTAATTGCTAACATTAATTAAGGTCCGAGGGGTATGACTGTTGATGGTAATTGTCAGTTTTATGTTCATTTATAAATACTATGTTTTATGATAATAAAGAGATGTGGTTTACTTCATAGGCTGTGTCCATTTTCTTATTACATTATCTGGGTCACATAACAGTGATATAACCAAAAGATGTATCCTAGGATTCATTCAATACTTTCATTTGTTTGGAAAAGTAATACATAAATATATATAATTTTTAAATTTGACTTAAGAGAAAATTATATTGTTAATCACAATTATTTCTGAGACAATTTATTTATTTTAGCTCTAACCCGGAGCTGCCAAAGTACTGTTCTGCACTCAACTGGACCTGCTCAGCCTATTGACCAGTTTGCCTGGTGTAACAAGATAGCTGATAGAGATCGGTCTTTCAGCCTTTCACCGCTCCCCTTAATGTTACAGTCTCTCTCAGTGTACTAATGCAAATAATAACAATACAGTGCCTCAGTGGTGCTGGCAGGACTCTATCTATCCTAGCATAGTTTTATCATATCATAATGACCAGATCATGAAAATATTTTTACTGAAGCATTTTGTAAAAGAGAGAGACAGCAGTCGGCGAGCCTGTATGGAGATATGAATAACCCGATTCCTCTGTGTGCCATGTAAACATCATATCCCCAATATGATCAAAAACAGGACAAGCCTCATAACCCCAATATTCATGTCCATGTTAACACATGATTCAAACAACATGCTAGCTTCGTCCGTGGGTTTCTCATTGTCCAGCAACCAATTTATCTCTGGATCGAGTTATAAAAATGCATTCTGATTAATAGTTAATAGGTTATTGGTGAAGTAACGTATAGGCCTAATTAATGTGAAAAGTATTACTGTGAACAGAGCAGAGAGCAGAACAGAGCTGTTGCTGCTCCTGTGCACATTTACGCATTGTTATAATTAGATGCGATTGTCTCACAGAATTTTTTTTACGCACAGTGCATACAGGATTACAGCTGCCAGCGCCAATGCAGTGCCTCTTAAGCTATTTCGGAATTCAGTACAGTGAGCATACAGATCAGAAGTCATGCAGGACATAGTAGAGGACTAGATTTACCTGTGTTTTGTTGTGTGAGATCTGCGAGAAGAGCAGAGGCATCACGTTTACAATCCCTCCTGTTTGGAACAAAAACAGAACAGCAGGTCAATTGCACAGACAATGTGAAATTTGGCATTTTTTGGGTTAACACCTTATTTGAAGAGGTGTGCATAAGCATAAACTGTCATTAAGTGGTTGGTTTTTAAATTGGCTGTCATGTGACCATCATAATTGTCATGAATATTTTTCCTTGACCTTAGGTAAAGTGAAACAATTTGGACTTGTCATGAAGTTTGATTTCACCATGAAATGCTTTTCTAAAGGTGTCATGAATAATACATATGGCCTGAAATAAGATGTCATAAAAGTTATAAGACCAGTGAATGCCGTACCGAGGGGATTTAAAGAGTTTTCGACAGATAACGTTAGCTTTAGGCTAACGTTACTTGTTGCTAAAGTATCCGCTAACTGTAGTTAAAAAATATTCATGACACCATTATAATGGGCCAATGTAAAAACCAACCACTTAATGAAATTTTGTGGTAAATAGTGGTAAAATAGTTTCTTAAAGATTGATAATTAGGCCTGCCATGACATATTTATGACAGGTTATGTTGTCTAGGTTAATATCAAGTTGTCATAACAAAGACATTGACAGGTTATATTGTCTTGCTTATGTAATGTCAAGTTGTCATAACACAAACATCTCAAACAATGATAACTTTGAATTAAGTGTCATCATTTAACGAATGACACTTAATGACAACAGTCATAAAGATTCAAAGACTCCTTCATGTTCATGACATGTGTCATATCAGTCTTATGCACACCCCTTCAAATAAAATGTTACCATTTCTTCTTTACAGCATGCAGACAAAACTTTATAAAAATATGTTTCTGCAATCTTCATTCATATCTGTGGGCTTCTGTTACTGTACCACACCTTAATTTCACGCTGTACCAGCAGCACACCAGTGTGTCATCACTGTCCTCTATGCTCTTAGAGTTCATATAAGTAGGCCTGTGTTTAAAAAAATAGATTTTCCAATTTACATCAATCTTCATTTGAATGATCCGAAATCGATTCATAAAATTCTGAGATTGATCTTTTAACCCTAGGAGACCGATCTCGGCCGACATTACTGGCTGAAGCGGGCTCTGTTTATAAGATAGATTGAAGATATTGGTATTATATGAAACTAGACAACATAAGGCATCCATTGGTACCAACCATGTCATGGGGGGTTAAATAACGCTCATAAGTTGCAAAGTGTCATGGCCATTTTCAGGGCCATCAATGAGATGTAGGGGAACATTGTCAGGGTGTTTGGCAAGATCGGAGTCATACAGTACAGCTTTGTTCATGGTTACATTACTTTAAATATGTCTTCAGCAAAATCTTTATACTTTAAAGTCTCCTTTACTAGCAGTTAAATCACCACATTTCTTTATGTCCACAGTTTTTTCACATTGAACAAATGAGCTACTGTGCCTTTTTATTTTCTAATGGAGCAGTAAGTTTTGGCCAATTTGCTGTGAACTTGTTGCAATAGTTTTCCAAATCTGGTTGGCAACTTTAATTCCAGGTGTCCCGTGCACTGTGGAGTAAGTCCATCATGGGCCTTCATTATTCTGGGCCAGGAAAAAAGGGATGGTAGAAGAAGGAGCATGAACTGATAAAAAAAAAAAAAAAAAACAGGGCCAGAAAGGTGAAAAGATGAAGAGAAAGAAAGAAAGAGAGCAATATTGTACAAAGCTGATTCTCACCCAGAGCCACAGTGCCCATTAGGAAAGGTTTTCCCATCTGACTGAAGTCACTGCTGCTCTGAAGGCCGACCTCTGACCCCACTGCAAATGTCACAGCCACCTGAGACACACACACACACACACACACACACACACACACACAGTTCAGTTCAGTTCAGTTATTTTGTAGCACAATTGCTATTTTCCGCCCGTAGTCCCTGGGCAGGTAGGTAAAATAATAAATATTCAAAGCAAGTGAAGAACAAAACATCAGAATATACAATTTTACAAACACATTCACACCTAATTTACAATAATCCAAATATGTGCTAAGTTGCATCAATACAATTTTCACGGGCTCAACCCACATCCTAAAACCAGTCCCCCCACTCCTGCTCAAAAAAGTCCTAACCCCTACCATTACACACACACACACACACACACACACACACACACACACACACACACACACACACACACATCATAGCATAGCATAGCATAGACAGTAGATTTGAAAGAGGGTTATGAAGCTCAGCGCAAATTCTTTCAGGAAGACTTCAAATAACCCAATCACTGCTCCTTCTTCCTAAATCAAATCAGCTGTTTAGAGGCGTTCACCTTTTAGTTAAACCAATCAGAATTGGCCATGAAATTCAAGGACCAATCACAGCATTACAACCCTGCTTTAAATCTGTTTCTCTCCCTGCGCTGTCAGCTGTCGTTTCAGGCAAAGTGCTCAACCCTCCACCTCCCCTTCCGCCTCTGGTCATCGTCTTCCTCCGGCTGACCGCTCCGTTGCCTCCTTCGGTCTGGTCTCCGGGCTCCTTCTCTGCCGTCACCAGTGTCTAGATTCCATCGGTGGTTATGTCCCGTTTCTCTACCCCTCTAAAAATATTATTAAAACGATGGAGTCTAATCTCCAAAGACTCTGTACATTTTATAATGCATTTGTACAATAAACCTTTTGCATGCAACAAAGTCTCTCCTGATTGAAATAACCTCTTTGTCTCCTAATTTCTTACATACGATTTAGTTCATACTTTCTGTCATTTGATATGTTAATCTGTGATTGACTAATTTTGTGCGACAACAATGATAACGTGTTGATAGTTTCTGTCTATTTCTGTCTAAAGTGTCAATTGGCTGCAAAAAGGAGACAGGATCTGTATTGAAAAGGACAAAATCCACAGTGGAAGCTTTGGTGAAGAACTCAACTACTACAGTGAAGTCTGGAACCTGTGCAACATTTAGGGAAATAAGTGTTTGCAATCTGTGTGTCTGGCCAAAAAGAGAGTGCCCAAAAAACACAGTAAAGTAAAAAGTAAGTGTTTTGACTTTTAGTGCAACAAAAACACACTGTGGTCTGTTTCCGGAGAGATGTGAAAACTCCATTTCAAACCATTTCACAGCCACAGTTAAGACATGGAGGTGAAGGAGGAAAAGACGAGAGAGGAGTCGAGTGAACAAACTAAATAACAGCAAGACAGTGTGATTAGGAAGAGGAAGGATGAAAGCAAGGAGAGAAGAGAGTTGAGTAGGGGGAAAACAGTGAGGACGAGGAAACAAGACAAAAAAATTTGACAAAAAGGATGAAGAGTAATGGGAGAAAAGTAGCAGGGAGGGGTGTTGAGTAGAGGATAGGATGATTGGTTCTAATGACTTCTACTAGAAAATACCGTTTGCAAACTAATTCTTTTTAGATGGACTGAAACATCGCAGAGGATTCTTTTAAAATCTATAAGTAATTGTCCAATCATCTAACAATGGACTGGTTTCGATTGCAGCTTGGATGAAGAATGGACCACATTCACACACACGCAGCACGCATGCACGCACGCACGCACGCACGCACACGCACACAGCGCGCCATAAACTTGGCTGCATTATCCTCTTTCAAATGATTTGACTGACCCTGCACCAGGCTGCAATATACCCCTGCTGTCATGGGCACCAGCAGCATTAAAGGTTCAATGACAACTTTATTAGAGGTGAGGGTCTGGAGTCTTAACCAATTATAAAGCCTGAATAAATGTCACGCTAATTATTTCCAGAAAGCCGTGAAATTGTAGTCGATTCTCCGTGAATAATCTACCTTTTAACACAATTCCACAGCCCAGTGCATAAGATTCATTTAAAAAGTGTGTGGTGTGTGTGTGTGTGTGTGTGTGTGTGTGTGTGTGCGCGGCCAAAGCATCATTCAGGCCTATTTCACAATGACTGACTAGAGCTCTTATCAAGATGTATCAACTTCATTTGGGCGTCACTGTTATTCTATTTAGCTGCAGATTTTTGTGTGTAGCAATCAGTCAGATGTCAGGCCAATAGGAGCTGCCGGGGCAACACATTGCTTTAGATGAGGAGAGAAGAGAAAAGAAGATTAGAGGAGATGAAGTGAGGAGAGAAGAAGAGGAGAGCATATATTTTCATAAGAGAAGCAGGTGTGACTTTATTCTTAACTTAGCATGTGTGAGATGCCTATAGAGATCTCCATAATAATGGTAGTTAACCTCGGAAATTCTTAATTTATGCACTAACCCTAAAATCATTTTGATTTACCTGATATTGTATGATAGATAATGCGATAATGTTATATTTGCTTGATTATCTTTGACTTATATTCAAATCTTATTTTTATTATCTGTAAATATAGATATCGACATGATTCATATCTATTCTGTGGTCCACTTTCTTCCCCAGAGTTGGCTGAAAAGATTAATACAACGCTTGTATCCTTTAATTATGGAGCTAGAGCCATGGAGACAATAACAGTGGCATAGCTTAGCATAAAGACTGGAAGATGGGTGGAACAAAGCTAACCTTGCCAAAACAAAATGTGAGATATTCAAGAAATATATGTGAGATATATATATATATATATACAATTGGTGAGCATTAGGTTTGGCATACTATTTAAGCTTTGGACGAAGCAGGGCAGCTGCTTCTCCCTGTTTCCAGTCTTTATGCTAAGCTTATCACCTCCTGGCTCTAGCTCCACACTTAACAGACAGACATGAGATCTGTTTATCATACATACGAGATAAACTTAGGTTTTGGCCAACAATGCCAGAAAAAACAGTTCTTCATATTGCCCTTCAGGGCTTCCGTAGGAATCAGTTTTGACTTAATAGGAAAAAACGCATAATGGCTGACTTATGGCGACAGCAGCTATAATTAGGTAATGAGGTGGGAACTGCTGGAACGTTGGACAAAAACAAGTTCAAAAAAGGGTTTTAGTCAGGTCAGCAGATGGGCCTCATAGTTGCAAGTTTGATTACTCAAACTTGACCCTGCACACCCATGGTCCACCCACACAGGTGATTTTAAATATTTTGGCTTATTAGACTTTACCCAGTTCTGTGTACAGACTAAGGCTGCTCAGAATCACTGAGAACAAGTGAGGGGTTCTATACCGGCATACACAGGCATACCCAAACTGACAGGTAGGGATCATTAAAACAGATACACAGAAACAGACACTCTACAAATCACACTCAGACATGGGACATTTGCTAATGACCTCAAACTCCCCAAAATTAAATTTTAACTGTGACCATCACTGCTACGGACATGTAAAAGTTGCAGTGATGTGAATGGGTTCCACTATTAGTGTCCTACAAGAAAACAAAGTGCTGATGTGTCTATCTGTCTGAACTATCAGGTTGCTTACATTGGCCTTTGTTTCATCAGAATCAATCCTAATCAACAAAGCTGCTCTTGGGGCTGCTTTCATGTCTCCCACTCTGCCTCTCAATAGACCTCCAACAAACTCTTATTTAAATCCTGCTTTAAACATCAGTCAACTTCATAAGTTGTTTACAGCCAAGGTTTCACATTTACTTTTCATAAAGTTGACTTAAATGGGCTAGATGCAGCTATCTAACTTTGGCTAAAGTGGTTTGTGCAGAGGAGAAACATCTCCCTGAGGCCAGTGTTTGGAGATTGGAATAAATTATGGGCTGCTTTTTTTAGGATTATGTTCCTGTGAAGGGAGGTAATCAAAGAGACACCAACATTGATTTTGTTTTTAAAATGTTCGGAAATCCTGGAAAATCCTGTAAAGGCCTTTTCTGACTTTAAATGTGGAAAAAGAAAATAAATAAAACATAGTATACATTTTAGGCTTCTGACGGAGCTTCTGAAAAGTGAAGCCAATGCGGAAATGCTTTAAACCTGCAGTCTGTCTAATTTCCAGCAGGGGGCGACTCCACTGGTTGTAAGAAGAAGTCTGTTTTTATAGAAGTCTATGGGAAAATGACCCTACTTCTCACTTGATTTATTACCTCAGTAAACATTTTTATAATGAGTTTATGGTCAGAATCACTAGTTTCAAGTCTTTTTCAATACAGCATGATGTTCATTTTGCAAATGATGGTGCCATTCATTTTAAAATTGACAATAAAGCTTGATTTCTAGCTAAGAAGACAATACGTGAGTAACACAACCTTGGGTTTACTGAAGTTGTTTTGTCAGAAGCTTGTCCCACAAAATCAACCTTATATCCAGCAGTGTAGAATTGGAGAAATTAATGCTAACACTAGCTCAAGCCCTGACAACTGTAAGTGGCGGAGCAGCTACTCTGCCCGGCATAGGCGTAGATTTCGGGGGGGATGCAAGGGATATGTCCCCTACAATATTTCGAAGAGGTAGATTTGTCCCCCTCAAAACTATGAAAGACAAACCCACTCCGGTAAATATAATCGTTCAGGGGGCTCAAAACATGTACGGAAAACAAGAACTGTGTCTACTTTGCAACATCGGGGGGTTAAAGCACACAACAGGAGAATGAAAAACAAAGATGTAAATTCTTGTGATATTGTTGTCTTTTATGTAGCTTTAAACTCTGCAGCTTCTGGCGTTAACAAGGTCTCATTCTCTCATACATGTAGATTTGTTGAGATGTACATGATTCATTAAAAAAAAAAAAAAACATCCCGAAACGTGTGATGTTTTGAATATGCAGAAAGTTTTGAACAATACAGGCGAATAATAATTACCTGTACATAAATAAATATTTACATACATATTTGCCCCATGAATTGTTGCATAAAAATTCCCCAGAATGCAGGAAATGAAGTGTTTGACGCTCATAATTTTCTGGTGGATGACCCCTCCAAATCCCCTGTTTATAATGTGTTGAAACGAAACCAATGCCCTTGCTGTCCAGACTCAAAACTGGTGGCAATGGCGTCTGCTACTACCTCCCTTAAAAAGTATGTAGAGAAAATGGGACCACATCTAACAAATGACTAGCCAGGTGGAGGAGGGATTCGTCTGCTCTGTTTGACTGATGGTACCCTTTGCTTTACATAATGAATCATTTCATTATGTAACTAGAAGGGCACTCGGAAAGCGCAGATCTTCTCCAAGGCCATGCAATGTTAAGGAAATTGAAAAATAATTTGTGTATGGCTTCCTTGGTCCATGCTACACTCTTCCACAAAGTTTCATAATAAATCAGGCCAGTATTTTTTTTCCCCCGTAATCCAAGACAGACGGACAAACAAACCAAACTGAAAAACATACCCTTCTTGGCGGAGTTAATGATGTAAGTCATAAATACTAGGGTACATCAATGAAAGCTTTTCTTGTAAAATGGTACAAAATGGGATTAAAATAATCTTTGAAAACATTTATGTCTGTTACATTGGCTTTGATGCTTTACAGTAGTCGCTGACTGAAGGTCATACTTTCCCCACCCTTTTTATTTGCCATGACATCACTTATTAAATTCCCCTGTCTCTCTCTCTCTCTCTCTCTCTACCCCCTCTATATTGGCAGCTCAGAGCCTGGAAACTGCTGTTTTCTTTCTAAGTATACCCAGATAGAAACATTAATATTTCAGCCATAAAGAGAAAAATCGCATTTGCTGGGCCATAAATGGCTGGTGCTTGACGATAGTGTGTTTTATTCTGGTGCAGTCGGCCTTGCCTGGCCGGCTCTCTCTCATATTGATGCAGAGTACAGGGAATGGCTCTCAGTGCCCTGCTCCACAACTGAACCTCTAAATCTTAACACCTCCCCCTGTTTGGGACTTAGCTCTAGGACACATTTCTCTCCTATTGTGTGTGTGCATGTTGATACAAATGAAAGCGTTTCTGTGTAAAAGTCGCCATCTACAGGGTGCAGATGAAACAACAACCTCCCCAAAACAATACCGTACTTTTTGTGGTGTTAGGATTATATGGTCAACCTTCTTCTGAAACTTGGCCTCAGAAATAACTACATAATTGAACATCTATGGCCCAGAATCAGTTGAGATTAGACAACTGAGTGAGAGTGTGTTTCAGTTTGTGCATGAAAGCATGTGTAGTGTTTTAAATCCCTGAGGGATGAAGCCATTGATCTGATGTTGCTGTATGGATAGATGTTTTCCTACAGCTTCAACAGCTACTCATTCATTTACACTCATGGCTGTATCTACCATTGAGCACACTGAGGTCCAGACCTCAGTATTATTTTCCACAGCGTTGTGGAGGAGGGTCTGACCAGCCCACACAGCGTTCCAGGATGGGAGAAAAACGTGCTCTGGTTTAATGGCATTTCTTTAAACCAATCACAATCGTCGAGCCACGGTGCCTCTGCAAAATAGCCTCGGGAAGGAATTTGTTTTGGTGGAACGTACCAAAAGTGGTGTATGTCCAAAAGTTGTTTTAGTCGTGCAACAGAAAACTCAGATTGGACAGATAGTCTAGCTAGCTGTCTGGATTTACCCTGCAGAGATCTGAGGAGCAGTTAGCCATCCTCATAAATCCACCGGAGTTTAAAATAACAACACAAAGAAAGTGGAAGATAGCGGACATCCAGCCGAAAAGAGTGACATCCGGTGGAATTTCCAGCGTCACTGGAGCAATCCCGGAAGTGGAACGTCGTGGATATGGACTACTGATTGACCTAATATTACATGGTGATGTGTCTGTGCACAGTTTGTTGGCTTTATATGCACAATCATGTTTTATTTTGAATTTAAAATGTATCATTCACTCATTGAGATTCAAAATCTCCTTTACAAGTGTTTCCTGGCCAAGACAGGCATCGGGCAGAGTTTTGGTCAAGCAGTAATATGACAGGTTACTTAATCATAATCAATATTACTACTTCTACTGTAGTGGTATCATTCATTCAATCAATCAATCAAATTTTATTTGAAGTGTAAAATCACCATTAAATATGGTCTCAGTGCCCTTTACAATTAAAGGAGCACAGAAATAACAGACAGCAACAAAACAATTGAACAGCATTAAAGCAGTAATTATAAACAATACAAAACCAGCAACATAAGAGAATAAGTGAAAACAGGTTTTTTGTTAAGGAAGCAGAAAGGATGGTGTGTTATGGTTGGCTGTAGTATAATGAGTCAAGATACTAGACTAGATTTAAAAATGTCAACTGAGTGATCTTCTTACTCAGTTGTCTTCTTAAAATCAGCTCTAGCTTGCACTGGGAGCCAGCGAAGAAAGGCCAGATGTTATGTTATGTCATCATATTTTGTAGTTTTTGCCAGGATTCTGGCTGCAATGTTCTGAGCAAGTTGAAGGCCTCTCGACGCACAATTTGGAAGACCAGAAAAAAGGACATTGCAGTAAACAAGTTGGGAAGACACAAATGCATGGATTACAGTTTCAGCATCATGAAATGATAAGATGGATCGAATTTGTGCAATGTTACTGAGATGGAAAAAGACATTACAGAGTAACACACTGAAATATTCTCTTGGTCGCTGTAATTATTCCTCTGGTCCATATTGGCTGTGAAGTGATTCATATGTGAGAGATAGAGGTCAATTCTCTCAATGAACATCCAAGATTGTTATGTGAACATTTCATTACGGTAAGATAGACTTACTGAGACAGACTTGAAAATGTAACATGTCCTTTTAATATTGTGTGAGTAGTGTCAGAAAGAGGGTGTCGATCAAAGTGTTAACAGCTTACACAGCAGACGTAGCAGTTAGCTGTACAATTCTTGGAGGCAGTGTAACCTTGTGGAATGTGATGGTGTTAAATGTACTCGGGCCCGAGCCTAAAGACTGCCTTCAAGAGCTCCTGCTGAGCTGCTGACACTCAACTGATGTTAGCAGGCGCTGACCTGGAAAAGCCCAAAGCCACCGCACACAGAGTGGGGGCTCAATGAGCACTACAGCTTCTGTATGAGGGGACCAGCGCACAATGACACTTCTATCCATTTTGCCAGCATGACCTCGCACGGAATTGCGGCCGTCATGGCAACATGACATCGATCAAAAATGGCCAATGGATATATACTTTTAGGGAGTGAATAAAGATGAAGCCGAAAAGCCCATAAAGTGTGAAGCGTGAAGGTTAGAGAAGACTGTTGAAAGATTTCCATTTAGTTCTTCTTTAGAAGACAGAGGGTAAAACACTTGAGGATAAATATATACTCATATACTACAGTATGTTATTTCTAAGAAATTATATTTTCTAATTTCCCTAATTCTTAAGGACAGGGAGGTCTTTGGTAATTGAACTGCTAAGCCTGCTAACGTTTTCTGAACCTCAAAAATTCGTGACATAATGTCAAACATACATCGCTGTCAGCACTGTCAAGGGTAAATCTTACTTTCACATGGTTTTTGAAAACTTGGCAGGGATTTAAATCAAGCAGTGTACAGGCACACAAATGTAAGATCAGTTCAAGATCAATCCTAGAAATCTTAACTACTGTATGTCTGAGGGCAGCCCAGTAATCAACCCAACTTGATCCATGTTTAAGTAGCTAAAAGTGGATCATCAACTATCATTTAGATGACAAAAGTAGTACATATTCTGTTCATTTGGACCTGTAGCTACTATATATCCCCATTATTAAAAAAATACTTTCTAAAAAAGGACCATCTAAAACTAAAAACAGTGATCTTCTAGCTGCTGCTACTTTCACAAATATTACACTGAAAAAGGTAAAAATGTATAGAACTTATTGATAACTGGCCACAATATTTTAACAGCAGAAATTGCCAAAGTTGACATGATGCAAAGGATCATAATTCTAAGATAATAAATAGTTCACTGACAGTATTTTGTTTTATTGTACTGATCTGTGTGTTTTGATTTTGTTTTGTATTGCTGTATTCCCTGGCATAAAGAGAAGAGTGGAAGATGATATCTAAATATAATATATACTTTTTATTCCCTTCAGCCAGTATATTGGAGTGGTGCTAGATACATTCATTACGCCTGGATACATCCCATTTATGTTTAAATCTCCAAAGAAGGCACTGAAATGTATACAGAGATGTATCACAATACATAATCTACACAATCCTTTTAAAAGATACCATAATACCGTGTTAGTACAATGCTATAAGAAAAGATAAAAGCTCTTAAAGCAGGAAACCCTGATATGTTAAATATAACTAACGCTCATGTGATCGGTTGAATGTAGGATTTGAATACATTTGATAAAATGGGCACGACCAATCACAGTCAACGCAACATATAAAAGGTACTGTAGAATGAAACCAAATAAACCCTGTTGGTAAAGAACCCCATGAATTCATGTTAGCATTGCTGAAAATAATTTGTTTCATTATTGGGAACAAATAGTGAAAATTATCAAATAAAATAGAATAATGGTTACCGTGACAATGAGCAGCATTCCTTTCAGCAGGGTAAGCAGCGAAGTGATTGGCTGGATAATTGTGTAGGCGAGTAAGATAGCAAGAGATAGAATCCAAGTGAAGGCCGGGATCACATAGATGTGGCTGTGGAGAAAACACACAAGCAGTCACACATTGGAACGCTTTTATTCATGTTCACATTTCATTACAACTGAACAACACACACTTCTGTCTGGACCTCTGTCATGACCAAATGGGTTGAAGGGCGGTGATTGCCAACACAGAACAGAACCTTTCAAATGATTCCGTTTTTTTTCTTGAATATCCGGTCCCCTGCACACTCCTGGTCAACAAACTACCAACATGACATAGATAAACACAATCAGTAAGCATTCACATCCAAGATGTGAGAAAAATAAAGTCTGGTACTTCGTAACCTTGGTGAGGAATACCTCCTCCAAACTGTGGCCAAAGTACAGCCACATTCCAAAATAAAACCTGTCTAAGGCAACATCTGGTGGGTTAGCTGTAAGGCTTGAAAATACATCAAAATACCCGTTGCACAGTTTGGAGATGGAAGAAAACCCAGGAATGTACATGCATTCTCACAGGTGAAGAGGTAAGTCCTTGACTCTCCTTGTATCTGTATACATTTATTTGCACATATAACAACCATTTAATAGAGATTCAATCACAGAGGCAGTACATTTATTCAAGTGCCATACTTCAGAACAATTTTGAGGTACTTCCACCTCACTTGAGTTGAGGGGTGAAGTTGCAACATTGTTGCATTTTTCATTTGGATGGGTTTGCGTTCACACTGCACTTTATCAAATGCACCAAACATGGTAAACACACGTTACGCGATCGACACGGTCGCTTATGTATTGGACAGAATATCCTAAACTCGCCGACACTTCTTGACTATATGGAGCAACACCATATTCATAACGTCTTGGGTTTTCTGGCTTGCTTTAGTGTTTCTAATATTTTAGAAGAAGGCGAACAGGCAGCGAGTGAAGGAGAGAGATGATGATCACACAGACGACCAGCGATGTGTGCTCAGTCAGAACAGCTTATGGATCTGAAAGTTATCATCCCTTAAATCATATATAAGTCCGTAAATTGTGTGCAAGGTTGCAATTGCAGGCTAGTAAATGCTCTGTTTTTGGTTCCCTTCCTGTATTTGGGTCAGATCGCTCGGTTACGTTGTAACCTTGGTTCTCTGAGTGAAGAGACTCTCTCCACCGTTACATATTCCATATGTACGGGGATGATCCCCCTGAGATCAGGTACGTGGATACTACTTTAAGCCACACCAGCTTGCCCGGCCACGCCCTATGCTATCTCCTATAAAGTACCTGTGCTGGCATGGAATCACTGATAGTTTGATCGGAACCGTCTCCAAGCGGCCTACAGCTGGAGAGATAGTCTCTTCACTCAGAGAACCAGTACAAGTGTTTCTGTTACAATTTTTTTTTCAGTGGAGGGTGGCAGGGATGAAGAGCTGGAAAAAGTTGTCAATAGTAAGTGAATACAGCGTGTAGTTCCTTTTTAAGTTCTGTTTGCTTTTATGCAATTGTTTCTCAAAAGCATCATACTGTATGTCTTACAATTACATTCCAGGATATAATGTTAGTGTCCTGTCTTTCAAAGAAAGAGTCTTTGGATCAGAATAAAATCTGTTTTACTACTGTGAGTCCGTTCAGCTTTACAAATATCACACATATCTAATGAACAATTTAAGATACATAACACATTTTGCAATGTGCATCTCACATCGCATTTGAGAGGAAGTGGATGACTGTTCACTTGAGTTCAGTGGAGAAGACGGCTTTGCAGAGTCATGTAATCACGACTGAAGGAGCGGTGGCAACAATTTTGGCGGTGAGCTGCTGCTAAATGTATAGCGGAAACACTGCTATCATCTTCCTGCTGTTGCTTCGTATGAAAAGCTTTCCATCGGTGAAACAGCGGTACGCTTTTATTTGTTGGAAAGCAGGTCGAGGAAATGCTCTGTTTACATGCGAGTAATAACAGGTAGGTTTAAAGCTTTAGTGTGTAACTTTTTGATATTAATGAACATCTATTACATTGAAGCCATTGCCAAATGAGTTGATACAAAGCTGATTAAGACTACCAGCTCCACTAAACTCTCTCTGTATATCTCAGTATGGCTGTGTTAAGAAAATGGTGTCGTCCGGCGACTTTCGCTCGCAGAAACTCGAGTGAAGATAATTACCTCTCCTGAAGAGTCCGTCATGTTTTTTTTAATCCTCTGTGTCCTCCTTGGCTACTAGCAACTGGGTGGAGGAGAGGTGATGGGGGCGGTGTGCGATTATGGAAGATGTGTGTCATGTGAATGCAACAACAGTTTTGTTGTCATTACTTAGAATTCTTCAAGGGGGCGAGATAAATTACGCACTATATCTTTAAACAACCACATATTTTGGGCTATTCGTGTAGGGGACCAAAGTAACGTTACCACCTCACATTTCGCTCACGTCGCTGGGCCAAGGCAAAATGAGCACTTTCTAAACTCCAAACTCTGATGAAGGAATAATTTAGAGACAGTAATCTGGTCTCTGTGTTATAAAACTGAATCTCTTTAATGCTTTAAACCTTGCAGAGCTCTGAGGGGTTTGTTTCCAAGACACTCACTATCCTCCAGCAGTGGGACTGAGAGGAGAGTTTATGTGCACAGACCTGCAGTAACCTATTGATTGCAGCCCCCGGGGAGGGGGAATAACATGGTTTATCCAAAGAAGCCTGCCCAAGCTTTTTTCACTCCAGTAACCCTGCCTTCCCACTCCCACAACGCATCGCAGCATCTCCCCTGGCGCTGACAAGGCCGATAATGAAGCACCCAGGCGTGCCAATGAAGCGGTCCAACCGACCCCCAGAGTTTAAATAATACTATTTACGTTAAGTATTTACTGGGGCATGACAAAATAAATTAGTCCTGTTAACTGATAAAGATAATTACAGGCTTGGGAGAGGGAAAGAGGAGGTGTGAGCTGGGGGTGGAGGGGCAACAATCAGTTGAAGAGATGGCTGACGGTGCCGCATTGATTCTTGCTTCAGTGACTTGAGACTGCTATAGGAGTTAGTCAACGACACCAGTATGATAACGCACTGTTCAGTTTGAACAACGGAACACCTTTAAATACAGAGGCATTTTAGCTTTTGCAAGCCTGATGAATTATTTTTTAATGTATTTTAGGACGTTTTTAAAATGGTTGGAAACTTAGACGTAGTCATATTTTCTCCAGTTAGCCTTTAACACTGACTTAATGTAGGGCCCTATGAAATCTGTTTCATAGCTTTTTTTAATTCTCAATTTTGCGATTCCATCCATGATTCTGTTATCACAGCTCTACATTAATGCTGCCATCAGTCTGTGACTGTCGGGGGGAAAAAAGACACTTGCCACCAGGCTAAACAACTTTTCTGGGGAAAACCCAGTATATACACAGTATTACCCTGATGACGTATGTGGGGATCACCTTCATGATAAAGGAAGACCAAAGCTTTGCGTTGGGAGAAGACAGGTCAAGACAGCTATAATCCGTGCTACAACAAGAAGTCAGTTATCAGAAAAAAAAACCTTTTTAGCTGTAAACAAATGATGTTGTCATTTTTCTGGTGGGGACAACCTATCGGCAAATATTGGAAATGTTTTAAACTATAAAGGCTACAGGTTACAGTTAGCGCATGGACTTACATGTGTCATGCATTATCACTGTATAATACAACATATTGCATCTTGTACTGTCTTTTCAAGAAAGAAAATATCAGCAGTGTTGGGCAAGTTAATTGGAGTTACTGGCAGTCCATCCTAAAACAAGGGAGTTGAATGGAATTTAGTTTTTGCTGCTCACAATATTGAAACTTAAAATGAAAAACCTATTTTTATAAGATTATTAGTGCAGCTTAGCCTGGCTCCGCCCTCCTACTTACTTCCGCTCAATTTTCATTTTCATTTTATGATGATGTTGCCATCCTCCCCACGGGGTTCAGGAAAAGTTTGATTTTCCAGCTCGCTCTGTTAGTGGTGAAGAAGTTGGCTAAGGCTAACGCTAGCGATGCTAATGCTAAATATAAGCCGATAGTTGTTGTCGGTCTCCCCTCTTGTTGCACATGCGCATGACACAAGTCACGACCAAACGTTAGCGATTGGTTATGGCAGATCCAGAGTGGCTCTGGGCTGATCCAATAGTTTTAAACTTCAACAGAGTACCCGCCTTCAAGGAAGTTAACACTTGTCAATGGAGAGAGGCCAGACTCTCTGTACAAATGAAATGTACGAGAGTCTGGTAGGACCAGGCTAAGTGCAGCATGCATTTAATGCAACATTTGTTTATACAACAATCAGTCTATGTTCTAACTGTCTAACATTTGCATTGCTAATGTTTAACATGTTACAAAGCTGCACCTAAATAATATGCTTTACATATTTACTCTCCTTTTATTGTACAGGCTAAAATGTTTTCAATGACTACTGGGCAAACTCCTGCCTCACAGTACAGTAAAATATACAATACAATACAATCATTTGATTTATTTAGAAGTACATGAATGCACTTAGAAATACTGATTAATGTCGGCTAATTAAGCCAGTTATACCCTCTTAAAAGGTAGTGGCCACATATTTTTTTATTCATCTAGTATTCATTAGTGAAGATTTCAATTTCAGACGAGGGTCAGTCACCTAACAGAGAACACTTAAAAATAAATAAATAAATCCTCATCATCTGACAATAGAATATTTTGCCTAAGGAAACATCTCTGCCGTGTGTGTGTGTGTGTGTGTGTGTGTGTGTGTGTGTGTGTATGTGTGTTTTTACTTTAATTAAAAAGAATGCTGTAAGTTCATGCAATGCTTTCAGAGCCTCCGACTCTAGTGGGCAGCTATCATCTCTCATGGTTGCATCAGTTTAAAACTTTTTTTTTTTACTGCGCAAACATAACAATTCATTGAAATCAATGTTGTTGCTAATCTTTGACCCCAGAACAGGGGTCACCAACACGGTGCCCACGGGCACCAGGTAGCCCCCAAGGACCACATGAGTAGCCCTCAGGCCTGTTCTAAAAATGAAAATTGAATATTGATATTATCTGTTTCCCACCTTGTTAAGTCAGTGTTGATAATTATTGATAATGAGAAATTATTAACGCGATCAGTGTCTTCACATAAATGACTATCATTAATCATTAATAATCATATATAACTAAAGGCAAACTGAGCAAATTTGTTATTTCCGAAGAGTGTATCAAACTGGTAGCCCTTCGTATGACTCAGTACACATGAAGTAGCTCTCAGTTTCAAAAAGGTTGGTGACCCCTGCCCCAGACTGTGTAAAAAGAAAAGAAAAAGAATATTCCCCCTAGCATTTAGTAGCATATACATATATTATTTTTTGTGCAAACTGGAATTTAAAGGGTTACAATTCTGGAAATGAATACATATTTGGTAGTTGTGATCAGGACAGAAGTTGGTTAAAATATTTAACCCAGTGAAAGTGGAAATTAATATTAATATATAATATTTTATGGCAGTTTTTTAGGCGGACATTTTTGTCTTATAAAGTAACAAGAAGGAGATTATTTTAAATCTGACACTACACACAAAATCAAAATCAAAAGACTGTTCAGACTGCGAGAAGAAGTAAAAAAAAAAATTCCCCTAGCATTTAGTACACAGAAAACATTTCATTTTTGTGTTTTTTAAAATAAAAAAAATAAAAAATAAATAAAAACAGGCTAAACAAACTGGCAATTAAAGGATTAAATTCTAAAAAATGAAAGAATATTTGGTAAGTTATGATCAGGCTGTAATTCATAATAGTTCAGGGGGACATTTTTGTCCTCTAATGCCCCCCCCCCATTAGAGGACAAATCCAGATTTGATACTGGATTCAGATTTGATAAAATGCTGCTGAACTCCAACCCATACAACCTTAAGTTACTCAAGATATTAAGGAAAAAAATGTTTACAGTAATTGCAGTAATTCCATAGAGTCTTTGTGTATGTGTAAGACTTACCTGACATTAAGAAGAGCAGCATAGGCCTCACTGCCAGCTAAGACATAACTTATTCCAATAGAAATGCTGGAGAAAGATTAAGAATTAGACAAGAGAAAGAAAAAGAAGAGGAAGAGAGGTTGTTAGGTATTGGGTACTACTGGTAACTTCTCTCTAACTATAAAGTTGAAGTTGAACAAGCAGTCCCCCGTTGAATTAAACATAAGGATATTGCCTCATTTTAGCATCTGAGGCTATGAACAGCTTAGGGATTTGATTTAAAATAATTTCTTGTTTGCAGCGCAGTGCCTTTATCCTCCACAACTTCTCTATTTCATATCTGCTCAAAACAAAAATTGCCTTTGGGGGCTAAAAAAAGAGTTTGGTACACACATACATTTCATATGTACTTTGAGCATCACACACTCATATCAAGCCAGAAATCTGTTGGCAAAATGTGCTTTCATAAAGGAACTGGATGTTGCTGAACATTAGAAATGAGTGTTTTTACTGAAGGCTTCAATCCAAAGTGAATGCCAAGACAAGGTTTTTGTAGCTCCACATCTGTTCCATTCCCTATAACTCTAAGCTTTTGTAATCTCTCAACAGTTGGTTGTTGAGAGAGTAAATCCATTAGCAGTTTCTTCAGACAGACAAGTGTTATTTTGGAGAGCTGAGTTACACCCACTCTTTCAAATCTTCTCTCTCTCAAATCTTAAAAGGAAATATCAACAAATTTAGGAATTTTCACGCAGGCTAGTCCTCTCATCTAAAGCAGTCAAAGCCATATTTTTGAACAAGAATAACTAACCAAAGCAAAGAACAGAGAATGCGTGATTCAAGGAAGCTGTAAGATGATTCAGACTTGAGATATTAACTACGCATATTTAAATAGCACTAAAATCATCCGGGATTAAGGGCATGTTTTCAGCTAATATGAATAGAAACTCTCCCTCTCCTACTCTCCTATGCGTATGTAACTTTGTCCCCCCAAAAATGAGCTGCAAAAATATCAACACACCACACATATCAACAGCTTGTTTGTATTTGTGCTGCTTATGCCGACCTTACACCAAACGACTTTTCAAGCGATTCCACTGTCGCAGACTAATTTCCAATATCGGAATGATATCATGAGAGTCTCGCTAGTCTTGCTAGAGTTGGGCGTGCTCCCATCGCCTCAATTGTTTGTTTTGGTGTAAGGTGGTCATAAAACTCAGTCCAAGTCTGGACGTTCCAACAAAATCGAACGTGTTTGATATTGTCGTAAGTTTTAAGTCTTGGTAGTGAAGTTAAATCATGTGAACATTGTCAACAACCAATGGGTGCGCTCCCTCCAGCACCAAACACTAAGCAGAAAACGGCTAGAGCCAGTGTTGTTTATGGTTGCTATAATGGTCGCTACGGTGCGCTAAGCTAAATGCTAAAGTTGCCGATTTTCAACCATTCTGAAGCGCGTCATCCAACGGGAGCTTTACCAGTGGATAAACGCAGACCTCTGGGTACTGGAGACATTCATCTGCATGTACGGCAGAACAGAAAATTGGCAAACTTTCCCTTAAGTTACCAGCTGACGCTAGTGGTAGCTAGCTAGCTTGGTTACATTTTTCAAAACAAATCTAGTTGTAGTCTTGCAATGTGTGACCCTGCAAGATCCCCAGTCTTTACATATTATGACAAGCTTTACTGTTAGATGTGAGATGACTGTCTTTAGATGTGAGATGGTGTCAGACTTTAGTCTTTTTTTAAAGTCTGTTCAAAGTCTTCTAGTGTACGGTAGGCATTATTTGTCATCTCAGACTCTACGCAATACTATTGGTCAACGACCACATACTACACATACCATCTTGGTAAACTGTCCCTTTAACTTTTATGCAAACTCTAAACCTAGTAGTACTGTAGTAGAAAGTAGAATAGCAGTGTAAGAGTTAACCCACATTGATACACATTTTTATCAATAAAGAATCTAATGCCCTGGCTGGCATAGCTGTTGTTGAAAATCTTGGCCGAAAATGATATTAACATTGCTGTTATGGCCATAACCGATATTTCATTGTCAGTATAATCTGTATAAAACAAGTTTCCATTAAAATCATATTTTGAACATATTACATCCTACCAACCAACAATATATTATATTATAGATATGACAGAAAATACCGAAAAGCATAATAACATAAATAACATAATCTGCTCTGCTTCTCTTCATAGTCGTCAGATTCATCTACCAACCCTTCGGTTTGCCTTGCACCAGCTCTTAATTATGCTGTTATAGTTTTAGACTGCCGGGGGACTTCCTTTGACACACTGAGCTCCTCTCTCCTCTCTCTTTCCATTTGTGTGCATCCATGCCCAAAAAATGCTTGTTACTAACTTAGCTCTGGGGAGCTTATTCCCCAGAGTCCTTATGTTTTTTCTCGCCTCACAGTTTTCCTTGGAATACGGTGGCACCTAAATCATGGTTGCAGCTGTCGCCGTGGTCCTGCTCGGCGCCCTGCTACACCCTGCTACGCCCTGCAGTGCCCTGCTATGCTATGGACTCCTACAACTACTATTTCTAGTCACAGCTCCATTATCTTTATTGTGACTATAATTGCCACTGTTCATCGTACCCCCAACCAGCACCGTCAGACAAACAAGAGTCTGTCCAAGGTTTTTCCCTAAAAGGAAGTTTTCCTCACCACTGGAGGTTTGTGTCTAAAAAGAAGTTTTTCCTCACCACTGTCACACTAAATGCTTGCTCTTGGGGGTTAATACTGGAATTGTTGGGTCTTTGTAAATTATAGTGTAGTCTAGACCTAATCTATCTGTAAGGTGTCTTGAGAATTGAATTTAACAATAGGTCTCCTTTAAAGACACAGTTTCTGAATACGGGCTGTGTGCATCTCTGTGGATTGAGCGTTTTGATACGTTCACAGTATTTATATAGCACCTCGACCTGCTTTATAATAAGAAACAACATGGAAATCTCACTTTTTACAAAATGGGACCTTTAAAGCATTACATTAAGCATTCATTATTACATTTATGGTCAACAAACAGCTGGTTTTGGTATCTCTTGACTTATCGAAAATGCATGGTCTCTTTGAATTATGTGCATTCACTGAATTTTCTGTTGTACAACAGCTCCACCGTGTAGGAAAGCACATAAAGACCAAGGGTCGGCAAGGGTAAAAGCTGCAGGTCATGTTTTGTGTGGTGTGCGTGTGTGTGTGTGTGTGTGTGTGCGTGCGTGTGTGTGTGTGTGTGTGTGGACGGTCGAGCCTTGGCATTGATCGACCACTAAGCCTCCTTGAACACAATGAGGGAACTATTGATTGGCCAGGTGTTACAGAGCTGCTCTCACACTGATAACAAGACCTTCCACCAGCAAAGCTAAAAGCCCAGTCCCCTTCCTCTGTGCCCAAAAGGACACACAGACATACACGCACACATCGACACAGAATCCTGTCGATGCTGCAAGCATAACAAACAACACACGTCTATACCGACTATGCTACACCATTGTAAAAATAAATAATTACTGTGTTGTAGGCAGTGGTGTAATGCAACTAAGTATACTTACTCAAGTACTGTACTTAAGTACACATTTGAGGTACTTGTACTTTAGTTGAGTCTTTTCATGCCACTTTCTACTTCTACTCCGCTACATTTCAGAGAGAAATATTGTACTTTTTACTCCACTTCATTCATCTGACAGCTTTAGTTACTAGTTACTAGTTACATACATAGTTTATAAAATACGATGTTTTATTAAAAATTAAACTACCCAACAATACACAGGCCTACAAGTCCAGCTGAAACGATTAGACCATTAAACACACAACAGTTTGGATTGTTTCCATTTTCTAAAATGTGAGGATTTTTCTGCATTGAGTAATTTTATTTTTACTACTTTAAAAACATTTTCCTGATGACAGTTACATACTTGTAATAGAGTATTTTGACAGTGTGGTACAAGTACTTTAAAGGACTTGAATACTTCTTCCAACACTGGTTGTAGGGCTGCACGATATGAGGAAAATATGTAATTGTGATTATTTTGACTGATATTGCGATATGATTCATGATATTGGAGGGAATGATATTTTTGGTGTCATTATTCTCATTTTCATTGAAAAATAAAAAGATTTTAAAGTGGGATTTTTGGGGGGGATCTGTACCAAACAAAGATTTTTCTTTAGTCTGTAGTATAGGATTTGTAGGCTGGGACGTCTCTCAGCAGCACCACGATACTTCATTCAGAATGGTTTCACACATATTTTGCCTTTAACAAATATTGCGCCCCCCTGCGATTTGGATATTGCACAAGTCCATATTGTGATTTCGATAAAAATGTGATTAACTGTGCAGATCTAGTGTGTTGCATTTAACATGGTGACTGTCCCAGTAGCCACAGCTGGTCCTAATCCTAGTTAAAGTCATGTTTGTGGGTGATGCATCCGTGTTTTTCTCAAGTAAAACAAAAAAAAAATCAATCGGATGCTTACTTGAAATAAAAATCAAGCAATCATCAGCCTGTATAATGACCTTTACAGACCATCACTTTTACTGAGTGACACAGACATAATGGCGTTCTCCATGTGGAAAATCAAACAGTGTTTGCTTTTATAGCAGGGTATATGGTGTGTTCCTTTAAACTACAGTATGTTTGTAATTAACAACAATGTACAGTATGTTTGTGTCAGCAGTAATTGCATTGTGTGTCCTTACATAATGAAAACAGTGACTGAAAACAGGATGGTCATCTTAAAAGGTTGGTGGGCTGCAGATTCTGCAGCAAAGCAGATCATATTTTATAAGCATTTGGCTCAGGCTTGTAACTCTCAATATCTCAAGACTGTGCAGCAGAAGCCAAAGATATTACGTCTGAACCTCAAGGACAGTTTTTATACTTTATACTATGTCTGTGCAGCCTGACTCAGTTGAGAGTAGTTGAACACTGAAAGTGAAGTGACTTGGCAAGTTTCTCTCCAACAGTCTGACTCTGAGGCCGGCTGCACACTGGCTGTGTGGCGTGAGCAGGGTTTCCCACAGCACTTTGCAGTTTAGGCGGCCGCCTTAACAACAGCCGCCTGCCGCCTTAACTAAGTTTTCAACAACAAAAAAATGTCGCATCAACACAGTCTGTAGGAAACAAGGTAACGGCGAGTTGTCAAGATACCACCAATCACAACGGAAAGAGCATTTGCTGGCGGTGAGTGTAACTGTCGTTTATTCACATTTAAAGGGATAACACGCCATTTCACCGCCGCATGCGTCGTTGTTTGTGGGAGTTTGTCAACAAATGTGCGGGCAGCTGGGGCATGCCCGGGCAGAGACAGGGTGAGTGGACTTACTGGAGCTTTGGCATATGGCAGGCAGAGAGCATTTATATATGTATCTCTGATCTGTTCTTCACATCAGTGAGGCTTTCTTCTCTTGTTTCAACAAAGTGAATACATGACAAAGTTACTGGAACTATCCATCACCTCTCGCGCGTGGATTCTCGACGTCCCGGCTGCTGTTGCCCGGTCTGTTTTTTTTTTAATCACTACACACGGTTTGTTAACACTACACACAGTGAAATTACATGTCCTGTTTTTATTTCACGCATACTATCTGCTTTGAGTGGGTGAAGCTATGGGCTAAGCTCTAAATTCTAACTAATTTCACTGAATTTTGGTGAATATTGTTCAAAGAAAATTGAGTCCTGCATCCATATAAATTGTCTTTTCAGGAAACCGTGACCTGTAGTAAGTAGCAGTGAGTGATTGGGAAGTAGCCTACTACAGCAATCAGAATGAGAGAATGAGATTTTTATTTCATATTTTCCAGAAATAATATTAGGAAGTAATGCAATCATCATGAAAACTTTAAAAAAAATATTTTTTCAAGAAATAGCCAACGTTTTGCATCCCTACTGTCATTGCTGATCTACCAAAACGGTAATTTGTCGTGGGTCCCTTACACAGAACCTAGCGACAGAACAGACGATGAAGTGCTATGAAGCTTTATGTCGGATACAAATCTCTAACGATAATAATTGTAGTTGTTTTCTCTTGATACTCTGTAATAATGTCAACTTTCTTTGACCCTGAACACGTCATTGACCTGAATTGCCTTGTCGATCGGGAAGGGGAAGTTAAAATTGAATATCAACTGAATATAAAACGTCCAGCCAACTTCACCGCACTTAAAAAGCAACAGATAAGAAGAGGCATTGCAACAATGTTTACAAAGACATTGCGCTGGCTGCACAGATTATGCAGAGCGCTACGATTGACTGACACACACACACACACACACACACACACACACACACACACACACATTGTTAAAATCATCCGCTGGATGCTTTATTAGTCTTTCTACATGGGTTTAGTTAATGCTCGGGCTGTAATAAGACCACGCCGGCTATGTAATCGCTGACAACTGGGACAATTTTATAGTGGTTGGTGTAAACCGGGACATTTTAGCGTCCCGACAGGCTTTTGTCGGGACTCGGGACACGCAACTGAAAATCAGGACTGTCCCGGTCAAACCGGGACGTCTGGTCACCCTACGTCCGTCGTTACTTTACCCGTGCCCCGACAACTAGCATTATAAGCTAATTAGCGGTTTGCGCTAAAACTGGTCACATTCGCATAGCATGAAAACAAATCCGAGAGAACGGTCGACTCAGTACACATGTGTTATTAACCCCTAGGTTCATTTTGCGTCGGATTTGTCCTTTAAGTAAAAGTATGTAAGTATCGTCAGGAAAATGTAAATAAAGTACTAAAAGTAAAAGTAGTCAATGCAGTCACATTTTAGAAACTGGAAAGGATCCAAACAGTTGTGTGTTTAATGGTCTAATGATTGCTCAAGCGGAGTAGAAGTAGAAAGTGGCATGAAAAGAAAAGACTCAAGTAAAGTACAAGTACCTCAACATTTGTACTTAAGTACAGTACTTCAGTAAATGTACTTAGTTACATTACACCACTGCATGCTAGGATGTTGGTTATAATTGAGACAATGTGATGGACGTCAGGTGACAGTATTTTAGCTTCAGTCTGTACTGATCTTAGTACACAGAAAAATCTGTGGTATGTTTTTCCACATGCTGTCGAAAATCAAGTCATGGAAGAATATATCCATCTTTTGTAATGATTGTGTTTATGACTTGTGTAAAAAATTCGAGAAAATATTCTAATATAAGACTTTATGTCATAAATATATATTCGACAGTAAGTCATAAATTAGTAGTCTAGTAAATTAGACTTTGTATCCTATAAATAAAAGAAAGTATCTCTTAGTTAGATGGCACCTTATAATTATGTCTTAGTTCATTAATTAGTCCCACTGTAAGACATATTAAAGGGAAAAACATGCAAAGGCAAAAAGATAGGTGGCAGTCATGACTTTCTTGTAATCGAAAACTTTATAAGCACAGAGTGTGGGTGTCTACCATTTGTCTTTGTTGTTTTTTTCTGTTTTTGAACTGTGTATGCTATTGATGTGTATGTAAATTTAGTTTTGTCATGGTAGCTTGGAGGCAGTGCAACAAGCTGTAAATGCAACAATAACGTATCATCTATAAAGCCAATATGACGAATGTATTAAACAGGTGCATATTTTCACAGCACACACAAAGCAACATTAGCATATATTTGGCATCATGTTTCTGGACACTTGATGAATGCAAATCCAGTATTCACTCTCTTACCAGCTAGTCGCTAACTTTGTCTACTGTTTGGTACCAGGCAGGTAGTGAACAGTGGGAAAACACCTGCGTGCTGCAGCTGGAAAAAAGTCTAATGACAGCTTTTTACTTTAAACCAGGGGTTCTTTAACGTTTTTTAAAACCAAGGACCCCTTAACTTAAATAGAGACAGAGCAGGGACCCCTACTACTAATATTGTATAACATTAAGTTCCATATTAAACTGGTCCTACACTAACATGTGGGGCGGCCTAAAGCCTTTATACATACCTTTTTAGTGCATAGAAAACTAAGCTAGTAGTATTATTATTACTAATAATTGTCAGCATCATTTTATAAATCATCTTTTAATATTTCACATACATGTGGCACAGTGAATCCTTAGATATACTGTATCTGTGGATGGCTGTCTTATCTCTTACCTATAGGCAGAGGTGGAAAAAGTACTAAAATATTGTACTCAAGTAAAAGTACGAATACTTTGATGAAATATTGTATGCAAGTGCAAGTGAAATGATCTATCTGAAAAATTACTCAAGTAAAATGAATAAGTAGTTCATTTAAAATGTACTTTAAGTAAAAGTTACTTAGTTACAAAAAACTGTAAAACGGGGCGGGAGGATCTCACTCATGTAGTGAAAATAGGAAAAGGGGTCATAAATCCAAAAATTTTTTGTTTTTAATTAAAGAAAAATCTATACAAATGTATAAACATCTATACAAATGTATACACATGTAATAACAACATACCATATGTCACACATGACATTTAAGACCCTTAGAAAGGTAATGTCCAATTTTAGTTCAAAAACACTACCACCCACATACTCTCCTACACTGAGTGTTATTTATTGTAGCATTTGTAAATGTTGCAATGCTGAGATCCTGCAAAAATGATGGGCTCCTTCATTACCATGGTAACTTACAACTGGAAGAGGAGGATGCAGTTGAAGGCGTAGCTCATGGGCCGGGAGAGGAAGAGATAGCCAAGCAGGTGAAGGTTGGGCTGCAGGCTCTCTGCTTGGTTGTGCAGAGCTACTGCATCCGACTGTAGTAAACCTGTATCTGAGAGACACAGACAGACAGATGGACAAGGCTGTCAATATACTGAACTCCAACTTACTGCAAATTCCTCTCGCTCTTTTAAATAATATTAAAGCTTCCTTAAGGCGGTTTACGATAGATAGATAGATAGATAGATAGATAGATAGATAGATAGATAATCATTTATACTTTTTATTAATTCCCAATGGGGAAATTACAATTTTTTCAGAACACACTAACACAGGCCTGAAATACACACACATGCTCAGGTCCCATACATGCACAAAATGGAGAGATGTCAGAGTGAGGGGCCTGCAAGTGCTGGACAGGCACCCCAAGTGCTGGACAGGAACCCCAAGCAGTTGCCTTGCTCAAGAGCACCTTGGCAGGGCCCAGGAGATGAACTGGCACCTCTCTAGCTACAGTCCACATTCCATACTGGGGTCTTGAACCAGCAACCCTCCAGTTCCCAACCAAACTACCTAAGGACTGAGCTACTGCCACACCGATGGATGGATGGATGGATGGATGGATGGATGGATGGATGGATGGATGGATGGATGGATGGATGGATGGATGGATGGATGGATGGATGGATGGATGGATGGATGGATGGATGGATGGATGGATGGAGGGATGGAGGGATTGGGAAATTACTCTGTTACAGCAGCAATTTACAGGGACATACACACATACTCACTCACACACATACATAAAATACAAGAAATATACTAGAAATAATAAATAAGATACAATAAAATGAGATAACTTAAGATCCAAATGCCAGAACAACTACAGAAAAAATATATACTTAAAGGAATTAGAAGAATGTACATTTATGTACAAGTGTAGAATACAATTTACAACTTACTTACATAGTATATATAACAAAATAAAATATTTATAATATTTTACACCTATAGTTTGGTAGATGTGTGCGATTCTGGGGATGAAGTTGCAACATTGTTGCATTTTTCCAATGGTACGGTTTGCGTTCAAACACCCCACACTTTGTAAACAAATGTCTCGCGGTTGCTCCAAAAGATCCAGGTTATCCAACCAAACGCTCCAGGGTTTGGTTAAAGCTGACCAAACTGCTCAGGTGTGAATTATCTGAACTTGAACAACGTTATAGCTGTTGCAACAAGGTCTGGGGGTTTATTAGTCTATATCGATGTTGATTCATTTTAGAGATTGTTCAGGGGCCAGAAATTCTGCCGGATGTCGGTAATTTTCGGGCGGATGTCCGTCACCTTCCTCTTTCTTTGTGTTGGCATTCTAAACGCTGGTTGATTTATGAGGACTATGGTTAACTGCTTCTTAAATCTCTGCAGGGTAAATCCAGACAGTTAACAAGACTATCTGCCCAATCTGAGTTTTCTAAAAGTTTTGAACGTACATGTTCCACCAAAACAAGTTCCTTCCCGAGGCTATTTTGCAGTGGACAGCATGGACAGGCGGGGCAGCCAGAACCATACAGCCAATCATAAATAAACCGCCTGTTTATGATGCAATAACTTTGATGTGAGTGGTCCTGGTAGAGTGTACATTATTAAACATGATAGTCAAAACAAGCATGTTAAATTAATGGCAATGCAGAAGTCCATAATATAAGAGTACGGCATTGACACACATACAATTGAACACACCATCATTGCCATCTGTGCTGGTGCGTGAGTTTAAATAAAGAAGGTGCCAGTCCTCTACACCAGCAACTGCTCAGCATACACATGCAGCTTTTATGGGTAAGAGGTGTTTTTGTCTCATTTGATTATATAATGATGGGTTGTTTATACTAGCGGACACAATTATCAATCTATAATGTATGTAAAAGCAGTGGTGGAAGAAATATTTAGATCTTTTACTGCATTACAAATTGTACTTGTAAAAATGATATTGTTACATATTGGATTATGTTTTACCGATGCATTAATGTATAAGAGTCATTCAATGTTGTAGCTGGTTGAGACATTGCAAACTTCAATTTCCTTCTATATTGCTGAGGAATTTAATCCAAAATCCATCCATTTGTTTTGTATGTAAATCTTAATCTACAAAGTAACTAGTAACTAAATAGCTGTTAGATAAATGAAGTGTAGTTTGACAATACTTCCCTTTAAAATAGGTCTTCAGTATATGAGTGAACAAATCTTAATTTTTGTATTTGTTTGACCAGGAGATAGTGTAATTGAGATTAAAAATGTCCTTTTCAAGAGTGCCTGGGTAGCTCACCTGGTAGAGCGCGCGCCCATATATAGAGTTTTTCTCCTTGACAAAGCGACCTGCGGCCCTTTGCTCTATGTCATTCCCCCCTCTCTCACCCTTTTCACATCTTCAGCTGTCCTATACAAATAAAGGCCTAAAAATGCCCAACAAATAATCTTAATTTTTTTTTCCTTTTCAAGAGTGTCTTGGCCAAGACAGCCAGCGCAATTAATGTTGTTAATTGCGATAATTAACAATGTTGCAGACACAAAAACAAAACACAACAACTTAAAATGAAAAACAAAGAACACATTTCAGAATCATGAAATAATAATTAAAAACATTCATCAACATTCTTCACAAGTCATCAACATCAGGGATCAATCAATCAATCAATCAAAACATATACAGCCATATTTAAAATTCATTTAAATGCATCCAGAGTCAAGCTCCCCAAAACTCAGATATATTTACCAAGGTATTTTCACAGTGAAATGACTACACTGAATCAAGATAGTCACAGACCAAATCAGTATATTTTCACAGTGCAGCTCCTCTCACTGGTGACTGAGTAGTAAACCGTTGTCAGCTCAGCTGTGATTCACATTACGTTAATTACGTTAAGAGGACGAAAATGTTGGCAAACTACGGTAAAAACCCTGATTGAGATGCATATTCTGAATGCGCTGTATACATGTTTCTGTTATGCTAACCTTTGCAGCTGCGACCATGGGATGCGCAGACAGACACTCAGCAGCAACGTTTAGATGGTGAGTTATTTTGTTTTCTTGTGATTGATTATCACGCTATAATTATAGTATTGGCGTTACACAGCATCACCCTCAAATCGTGCGTTATGCAACACAACTTTAATAGTGATGACTGCTGGTTTTTCTGATAAATAGTTAGGAATCACAATGACGGTAACCTGTGGATGTATGTGAGTATTTAACTCCTTGCTGTGATATGGAGGTCATATTATGTGCTGTGCTTGGTATTCCTGTACACTAAATCTGTTGCGTTCATCATGTTATTTCAGTCTAAGCATTTGATATTTGTACATATGTGCATGATAGTAGTGTTTCCTGGTTTTCACAAATGTATGTTAAGTACGTGAAATATTTCCAATCACTAGTACATAATAAATGCACAGCTGAGATGATGAGGCTTCAGCTAAGCACAACCATATTTCAACAGAATTTTAATAGTTTACATATAGTTGATAGTAATATAATCTAACAGTTATATTGTACATATTTGTTTCTGTATTTGTTTATTTCGTATTATTGTTCAATATATTTAAGTATGCACCAACCACAGAGGCAAATTTCTTGTAAGTGTTACTTACTTGGCAACAAATCCTCTTCTGATTCTGAGTTTCAGAAATCTATCCAGACATATATAGTGGTTGCATATCCCAGAAGACTGGACTATTGGCATGGAGAAGGTCTGCACTCTCCGAGTGCCCTTCTAGTTACAAATGTGTTTGTATGTGTTTAGTGACTTTTACTGTACCAGCACAATGTGCAGGTTGTTAATAAAAAATAATTCTATTTTGTGTGCCTTGCAGAGCATGTGATCGGAAGGGAAGATTTTGGATGGAGCGCAGAGCGGATTTTTAAAAAGTTGGAGCGCCGCCCTATCTCCAGCTCCGTCCCGCTCCAATTTCACTTGGTTACCGCTCACACTATAAGTTTGAGGTATGCCCGATCCCGTCTCTGTGTGTCTCTGCCCGGCGCAGGCAGTACACACAGATGAATGGCACCCGCCCTTGCTACATGCCGCCAGTGTCCACCATCTGGCGGACTTTTTGCTGGCGGAGCTCCGGGGCATTGGAGGCGCGGAGGGAGAGAGGCGCCATTCATCTGATGAATACCACTCAGCATTTTATACTAATACTGTATCAAAGTTTAAAATTCAGAGATTGTGACAACCTTAGAGGCCATATACCTATAAATCATTTCTTAAATTGTGGTTTAAACCCTTTGTGGAGCTTTCAGCATTAATCGTTTGATTTACCTGTAGGCTACGCTAGAGCCAAATAGAAACTTGAAAAAATGATTTCAAACACCAGCCAATTATCCTGTCAAAGTCTGTGAGTAATTTAATGAGTAAAGCCCACTTTCTTTCCAGTTGCTCTTTGTGCTTTTATGTGTGAATATGCTTCAAAGATGCAGTAGGTGACATACACATCCTGCTTAAGTACTTGGACAGTCTGTTATTTCGCTTTTCCTTTTCATTTCCAGAGTTTGCATTTACACCCTATGGACACGCATAAAGTACTTGGAGAGGTCAGTCAAAGATTTAAGGGTTCATTGTGTGATTGTCTTAATCCTCAAGTGACATATCTGCAGTTTTTTTTTATTCCAGGTAGCATGGTAAAGGAATGTTAGCAATTGTCAGCATTGTTGATATGTGCAATGTGTTTCTTTCAACACATACACCTGTGAAAATAAACAGTTATATGTGTCCATTCAGCAGTGTAATGAGATCCTTTGACACTTTATCAGTGAATAACAGGATCAGCTTGAAATAAGGCTCATCACTAATCCACCAATAATCATGGCTGAAAGATTTTCTGCATATTGTCTGATATCCCTGAGGGTCTAAAAGTGTAAATACACCTGTTAGTGTTTGGCCACATGATGCCTGTAATGGTAATGATAAAAATAGTTAAGTGTGCAGGGGAGATTAAACCTTTGAAATACAAAATATTAGTTGGCTATTCTTCTTCAGCAGACCTTCTCACATTCAGGGAAAAACACATTTTGTTATTCAGTATTTGAAAGATGGCTTTGTCATGCTGGTTGCTCATCCAAACCAAGGGCAAGCAGTAGCTACAGTGGTGTACGCACACACACACAAACACACACATATGATAAATGTGCACCTTTGGTGACTATGAAATGCAACAGGAGACAAAGAGCCACTGGACAGAAGAGCAATCGAACCCAACCACACATTCACACACAATAAAGTCTAATGCGCCATAGATATTGACAATGCTAGGATATAATTTTTCCGTCCAAAAGCTTTTGGTGTATAAAAACAACAAAATAGTACTTAGTTGTACTTATTGACTTGTATTACCACAAATGCAACACCACCTAGGCAAAAACAACATACACACAAACCTTTAAAGCTTTAGTGCGTAACTGTTTTATATTAATAAAGGTCTGTTACATTCAAGCCATTGCCAGATGAGTTGATACGAAGCTGATTAAGACGATCCGCTCCACACAACTCTCTCTGTATTTCTCATTATGGCTATGTTCTGAAAATGGTGTCGTCCGGCAATTTTCTTCTGAAGAGTTCATCATGTTTTTTTAATCCTCATGTCCTCCTTGGCTACTAGCAACTACGTGGGGGGGCTGTGCGCGATCACGGAAGGCTTGTAACATGTAGATGCACTGATAGTTTTGTTGTCATTACTTAGAATTCCTCATGGGGGAAACAAAAACTATGCACTATAGCTTTAACTTTTAGAAGGTGGTATTTTAAAATCCGAAACATCTAGTTAACAGATCGCTATAAATCAAATCAGCCCTGTCCTGATGCAGCAGGTTATGGTGCAATATGATGCAGTTCAATACTGTGTGTTGAAATAGTGTGGTCATTTGCACTGTAGTCTCGCATTGCCAGACCTTCCTCCACAGTGCTGCGGAGCAGGGTCTGGCTAGTCCACACAACATTCCGGGATGGGAGAAAACATCCTCTGGTTTATTCACAATTTTTAATCACAATTGTCTTGGGCAGTAGTGAAACGTCGTCGATATAGACTATTTGTACTTTATTTACCTTATAGTGTTGAAACACTGATAAGTTTAATTAATTTCTAATACCATATGATTTGAATATAAAATAAATCAATAATAATCGAATGCTGACATTACAATTCAAATGGTTATTTTTTTAATAAATGTGTTGGCTAAGGTTAGTGATTCTTGCCCTTTTCGCCTTGGCCTACCCGCATGTTAAAATAAAATGCTTTTGAATCAAATGAAGGATGAGAAATACTGTTTTAACATGAAATAAAAATGTTCATCCACTGAGTCAAAATGCTGTATTCTCATTAACGTGACAATCTGCAAGAAAAAGTGTGCTAATAAACCGTTTGGCAAAGTAATCTATGCTGTTAGCATGGTGGCTAACACAAACGTTACTTTGTTTATGACATATCGTTTTGGCTGTGCTTGCTGTACATGCTGTCAGTGTGCTAAACGAGCACCGTTAGTTCTATTTCGTATAGGCTTCGCCCTCTAAGGCTACGCCTATACTCATAGAATCTGGAGTTACAATACGTAACTATCGTCGTTACAACCGAACGTATAACACCACATGCTTATAATGGCATTGACAATGCATAAGCGTTGAGTAGAGTAGTAAATATTAATAATAGGCTCAATTTGAGCAGTTAATATTCAAATATAATTTTATTATTAAAGATACAGAATGAAATTCAAATGGTATTACAGAGGGAAATTGAGAGCTCTAATTTCTACAGTATAATCACTTCTTTAGATTTTCTAACACAAGCGTAAATCATCTCTCACTGTGAAATGTCTATCTTTTAAAAGCTGAATCACTTAAAATATATTAAGGGCATATGACACATGTTAACAACTACCGACTAATAACAGTGTGATTCTACACAGTTAATCGCATTTTCAGATGGGTTGGACTGTAAATGCAGAGTGACAGGAGTCAATAACGCCCTGATGAATGTAAAAGTAGACTAAGAAGATATCATTCTAACACTTAACAAAAAGGTTTCTTACCTGCTTGTGCATTTTCATCATCATCCTCATCCTCATCCTCTGTGGGGGCTGGATCCTCAACGCCCACCTGATCCATCACAATACACTCTGCGACACCTGTCTAAGATCAACATTTGTTGAAATTAAAGAATGTTCTCCTTGTTGTCTGTCAACATGTATTACTAATATTAACGAGACATAATATTAGCTAAATTAAAGAATCATAAGGAAGAAGTTAGCTGTCGTTAGCATGTATGGTACATTGTATCCTATTGAAAAAGACCTTTTTCACAGCAGACATTTTGGCATGTCATAGCAGGAAAAGCACAAGTGTAATTGATAACACTGAAAATGACTGCATTCCAGGGTTCCAGTTTTGTTCATGCTTACTCACCAGTGATGAGACTAACGGCGTTATAAATAACGGCGTTACTAACGGCGTTACTTTTTTCAGTAACGAGTAATCTAATCTAATTACTCTTCCCATCTTAATAACGCTGTTACCGTTACTGCCAAAAAATGCGGCGTGCTACTATAATTGAAGCTGTTTTTTTCATCAGACCAACTAGATCTGTGAGCCGAGAGGCAAAGACTTTTTTTACTGTTCTTCCTTGGTTAGTGGGCAGTGCACGAGACAAGCGCATAAATGCTGACGATTGGCTGAGGTTGAGTAAAATTTCATGGTAAGCCAATCAGAGGTAGAATTGGGCGGGTGTTCGAAAGCACGCATAGTTGCAGGTGATTGGACGAACGCGTCTGGCTGCTCCCAGATGTTACAAACGGGCATTAATGGCTGCTCATTCAGAATACGATCTCATATTTTACGAAGATAGTTCACCGAAACGTGTTTCTGAAAACATTTTAAGCGAGAAATAGGCCATACAGTTGCTGAATCTGTCTTCGTTTCAGATCGACAAAGGTCAGTTTAAAAGATTTTGGTCAGATTTTGAGAGGCTGTTCGCCGTGCCATTTCAGGGTTACCACGTCCGACTGCCCGCCCTCCGACCAAGCATGTCAGATTGGCCAAAACCCTAATAATTTTGCCCAGTTGTGGCCTGTTGAGGGGCAATAAATATCAAAAGTTCCAAAACATCTATTGTGTTATTTGTATCGATCCACTATATAAACATAATATCTACATACATGGCATTTGATTGGAGGCTACTCTCACTTTGTCCCACAGCAAAGATTAAAATAGTTTAGATGTGTGTACATTGTTTCTGTTAATAATGTATTGTATTAAGTGTGCATTTCATTATAATATTCAGATTTATCATAAATAAGTTCTGTTAAAGAGGGGTGGAGGTGGGGTCACATTTGAGCATTTAAAAATGTACTTGAAAGTAACGCAATAGTTACTTTCTGAAGTAACTAGTTACTTTTATAATTTGTAACTGAGTAACTAATTTAGTTACTTTTTGAAAGAAGTAACTAGTAACTGTAATTACTTTTTAAAAGTAACTTGCCCAACACTGTTACTCACTGTCATGGCTTACTGGGACTTAATTTAAATGAGCCATTGTTAACTAAATATGTTTGAACTGTGCCTTTCCTGTTATGACAAGTCAAAACATCTGAAAACGATATATTTTTCTGAAGTTTAGCAGTACATCATACAGACACCCATTCTATTCAGTCAAAAGAAATTGAGAATGACACATCAGTTAAAGAACTGGCATTAAATTTTCTGGTCTGATTTTCAAGAGCTTACTGCCCTATATCATCTTTTTAGATGCACTTTTGTCACTTTTGTGCCAAAGCCTGCTCTCAGTGTTACCAATGGAGTCTAAAAAGTCCAATGCAGGAACAGGTTTCTTCAGCTGCTTACCTTAAGAGATTCTAGCTGCACCACCTGACATTTCTGAAGGAGTTCCACAAACAAGTAGATAAGCAAGGCCTGCATAGGATAGAAAATATATATTATTATGTTTTGTTTTTTAAATGGATGTAGTCAGTTCATGCTATTGCCTTCTCTATTCATTCTATTCATTTATGTAGGCTGGCTTTCAAGTCTTAACAGGAAAAAATTAGGCCCATTCGAGAAGAAATGTGAAAAGTGGATGAGAGCGGTTATCGGAAGCGGGGTGCAATGACAAAAAGCTGCAGTCAAAACAGAATTTCCAGCAGTCTTTGCAGTTTATACAGAAAGTTGTAAATTGTTTTGTGTATAAGTTAATTAATTACAAGTCATAGAAACACTCACATCCCATTTGAGCCCATCCCTATTCAATAAAATGTTTTCAGATCAATCTTCAGCTGGTACTCAGTCTCCAATAATTGTTGTTTTATTCCTGTGTATGACATTGAAGCCTTTTAAAATACTATAGACCCAATCACAATAATGTCCAGATAGAAAACTCCTCGCCCCGTACATTTTAAAGGACAATTCCGGCGCAAAATGAATCTAGGGGTTAATAACACATGGGTACCGAGTCGCTAGTAGTCAGGGCACTGGTAGAGTAAAAGGAAATCGCTATTTTATACCACTAACAAGGCTCAAAATAGCACCACACTTCCACTGTAGCATAATGAGGGTCCCTACATGTAAACCGAAGCATTGAGAACTTTGTAAGTGTACAGACAGTTTATTAAAAAGATAGTTTATAAAGACAGTACCGTTCACGTATACAGGCAGGCGCCATCTTGGGAAAACAGTCATGACCAGTCGAACCATGTCACATTCGATTAGCATGAAAACATGTCCCAGAGAACGGTCGACTAGGTACCCATGTGTTATTAACCCCTATAGGTTCATTTTGCGCCGGAATTGTCCTTTAATTTAACGACGCTGAGCCAATGGGGCGGGTCAGTGAACAAGTCAGTGGAGATGAGGACTTGTGACTCTGGAGTCAGTAGAAACAGTTGTTCGCTTCAAACGATTCACTCATGACTCACACATCACTAGTGCTCATTATTGATCCTATCAGATATTAAGACTGTACAGATGTTATTTTAAGAATCCTCACATCTCACGAGTTACCAAAAGGTTTTGTGTTGCTTCATGACATGACAACATTACTTACTAAAAAAGTAAGTAATGTTCATATTGTAGAACAATAGTTACGTATTGTAACTCCAGATTCTATGAGTATAGGCATAGCCCTCTAAGAGCTGTTGCTATTGGGTTTATCCCTTTGCGCATGCGCAGACGTGAAGATTTCTTTCGCGCCCTTGTGCCCTGCACGGGCCTCTATTACGTCCGCAGTTACTGTATATCACAGTTGCGCGACCATAGATCTGCTCCCATCAGCATTTTTCTTCAGCCAACATTGGTGAAGCAGGTGGCCTGAATCTTAGAAGGCTATGCCTATACTCATAGAATCTGGAGTTACAATACTTAACTATCGTTCTATTTTGTATAGGCTTCGCACTCTAAGAGCTGTTGCTATTGGGTCAAGGGCGAAGCTCATGTAGCTCAATGCCACCTGCGACACAAGGTCCACAATTTTTAATTAATTAATTTTTTTTAATCGCATTAATCGCATGCCGGCATTTATTCATTTATTTTACACTTCACTCGGCTTTGCGTCGTGCCTAACAGGCTACTATTTTGACCCTTTGCAGCACCGTTACTTATCATCAAGCTGCCACTTCCTCGTAACACAACCTGGATGGAGATCTTTTGAGAAGGTGGAGGAACAAAGCGACGCTTGGTCAGGTGCCTTTGGCGTTTGTTATTGACGCAAAAAGTCTCCTTTAGCGTCATATTTAGACGCGCCTGTTCAGGACTCTTGGCATCGCTTTTTGACGCTCTGGGTCGGAGCTATTAGCGCCACTATTTGATGCTCTGGGTCGGGACCATTGGCGTCACTATTTGACGCTCTCGGGACTTGCGTCTATACCTCTGGCGTCATATTTAGACGTGCTTGATTGGGACTCTTGGCGTCACTTGACACTCTGGGTCGGGAGTACGTTTAACTTGACATGCAGCTTGTGACAGTTAAGCCTGTTTTATGGTTCTGCGGAGGCTCCACGCAGAGCTTTCGCCGTAGCCTACGTAAGGGGCCTGATGTTTATACTTGTGCGCTGGTGTGTGCGTCGAGCCGGCATGTGTGTGTGTGTGTGTGGTTAGTGGGTGATAGAGCGAGGGAGAAGTGAGAGAGTGACGGCGTTTAGCTTTGGAGTGAGTACCAACTCTAGAGTCATAGTGAGAGAAACAAAGTGTCGTCCCTGTGCTTTCTGACCACGGTGGGAAATCTTTAGCAAGAAAAGTTAACCCTCTCCTTGATTTCATGTTGTTTATGGAGAAGGAGAACCAGGAAACGAGTCGGGGGAAATGCAACACTACCTAGCCACGGCCGAGCGACGTGTGTCGCTGCGACATGCGTCACTGCGACGTGTAGTTACATTTTTCGAGAGGTGCACGGCGTAGGGTCCGGTGTAGACGCAGAGGGGTCTGCGGGGGTATGCCGTCGATTCGACGCAGAAGTATAAAACGGCCTTTAGGTTTAGGAAAAGATCGTGGGACACATGGGACAAGACAGGTCACGAACCCTGGTCTCCTGGGTGAAAGTCCTGTGTTGTTTATCCATTCACCACCCCAACCAACCTCCTTGTGTGGATTTTTGGTCTTTCATATTACTCGCTACCGTTGTCACTCTTAATACGTCATCTTACAGCTCCGCGGTCAAGCTGCTGCTCTCCCCGGTGTGTTCCATACATACGCTACAGGGTGATTTTTGCGTCGGTATCTGAGAGCCACTGACTATTTTACGAGTTGGAAGTGGGAACGGGTTGACCAATGCTACACCACAAACATGCTGAAGAAACACACTGGGAGAACGACTGTTCAAACAAACAAAGGCTTTGCTTTCTTGTTTTTACACAACCAGTTTTTCGTAAATACACCTATTTAAAACAACCTGAACGAACTCAACGAGGAAACGCTGGGGCTGGCCATGACCGGAGAGAGATGACTGGAGCAGCTCACGAGGAAGCTGTTCGCTGTTCGCTGTCGGCTGCCAGAGGATACCGAGGCCAACAAGCAGCAGTGTTTTGTTGTTTAACGAGCACGGTTAGCTTAGCCGCCCGTAACACTGACTAATAAAATCAGTATCTGTATCTCTACAATTAAATGAAAAATTAAAGACAACATTGTTGCTTCAACATCCTATCCAATCAGCTCTTAGTTTAGGTGACAGCCAGGCGTTTCCCATAATTAAAGATACCAGTATTAGAAAAGCCTCAGATACTGTCTTAAATGCTGGCATCGGTATTGGCAAGTACTGGAGTTTATGCACCGATCCGATACCATGTAATTTAGCCCAGAAGAAGATCTACTTCAAAGTAGTTTATTTATGTTCTTTTTTTTCGTTATGACTCACTGTCAAACTGGATAATAAAAAAAAAAAAAGTTCTGCGGCGTTCATTGTTTGTGTTTGTTCATGTTTCACAAAGAGTTTAACCCAAGCCAGGCCTTACAACAATGATATAAATCACATCACATCCATACAGGGATAGTAGGATACAGCTGTTAAAACCTAATAAAAAAGTATATGTATTTTTGCTGATGATACCCAGCTATATGTACCTGTACAGCCAAACAACCTTTCCATTTAGAGGCATGTATATCAGACATAAAAAGATGGATGGGTATGAACTTTCTGCTGTTGAATGCTGATAAAAACAAAGCTATTAGTAGTACAACCAGCCAAACATGATCACTTGTTTAATAATCTGTGTATTAATATTGGACTATAAAGCTCGAGCATCAAAAACCTCGCTGTGATTTTTGATCCTCGCCTGACATTCCAGTCTCACGTCACGGCTATTACTAACAGCATTTTTCCATCTCAGAAACATTGCAAACATTCGACCCATCTTATCATTTTGTGATGCTGAAACTGTAATCCATGCATTTGTGTCTTCCCAACTTGATTACTGCAATGTCAGTGTTGCAATGTGTTTTTCTGGTCTTCCAAATTGTGTCACAGCAGCCAGAATACTGACAAAAACTAGAAAATATGATCAAATATCTCTGTCCTCTCTTCACTGGCTTCACTGCACAGCTGATTTTAAGGTTCTTCTTTTAACATATAAGGCCCAGCATGGACTCGCACCACCTTATTTATCTAAGCTTATTACACCAGGGTTTCCCGCAGCACTTTGCAGCTTAGGCGGCCGCCTAAGCAAAACACGCCTACCGCCTAAACTACGTCGTCAAAAAAATAAAATAAAAATAAAAAGTGAATGATCTAAATCTAATGAAGCAGAAACGCTTAATGTTAGATAACGTTCATAATAATTGGACTTTGGGTTAGATTTTTTGACAGTTTTCAGTGGTTATGAGGAGCATATGAGAGAGAAATTTGGTGATCACTGATCGTTGTTTAGGTACAACCAAACCACGTTAAGCTTTTTCACGTTAGGACTTATAAAGCCCATGAGAACAGTGGAGAGTCAACCCACAGTTGCTCCGCTCCCCTAGTGTTGCTGTTATTTAGTACAGTTGACCATATTGTGTTTTATGTTTCACGTTTACTCCCGTTTATTCAGTGGTGGTAACAGGAGTAGCCAAAGTGCGTGCTGGTTTATATAATATAGCTGTCACACAGTTAATCAGCAGTATGATAGAGTTAGTTGGTCAGTTGTATTGTGGTTGTGAGCGGCACCTTTCTTCAGAGTGTGCGTAAATGAGAAGAGTAAGTATATCTGCTGCATTTACTCATGATATTGTATTTCTTTGTTAAAACCAGCTGTTATTTCCGCTATTTAATGTGGATGAGAGTTAGGAGTTTAAGGGGTCGCCACGCTACGCGACCATTGTGCTAATTATATCCACGTTCGTATGCTAGTTTATCGCCTTCGGCTCACCCGACTCAGTAGGTCGGGTCAAAATATGTAACTTTGTGTTTAAACATGTTTATACTTTTACTACTTGTTGTTGGATCGTTGAGTACAATGTGGTTGGATAAAATAAGAAGTGGTGTTAAATATCGTTATCTGTACCGCTATCGAAGTTTCTCTATCGAGGCGTTGCTAGCTCGAACGGAACATAGCATCCGGTCCGGGGTTTTCACAATAAAAGCATCCAGCCGTTTAGTTAGTTGGAAGCTTTAAAGCATATCATTAGATAACAGGAAGTGTTGTCTTCGTTAGCGTTAACTTAACGGATGGGAGAAAATCTCTGAGAATCCCATATAATAAGTGTTTGAATCCTTTTTTCTCTGCTTACATTATTGGGGTTTAAGAGATATAGCTATATTCTGACTATTGTTTATATTACATGTAATTGTAATGTATATTACTGCTTAAGGAGGAATGAGTGTATACATATGTTTCCTTTATTTATTTGTATTTTGTTTCTCTCTTTATAGAAACCACACTCAAACTCACACACACACACACACACACACACACACACACACACACACAAGAAAGAGGAAGAAATACACAGAATAAGGATCATCTATCAGCTCTTCATTTCATACTGTGGAATATTTGGCCTTAAGTGGTGTTCTGGCCTAGCCTGGGTAAACCCTGACGAACTTCCGGCAAATTTGAGATTTGCTCTGCAAGTCAGTCTGGCGAAGAGCCCATTCAAACCCATTTCCAATGTCCCCAAAATCGAGGCACCAATCACAACCGCTGAGGCGGGCTTTACACCAATCACAACCGGTGAGGCGGGCTTTACGCAACGACGATAGCGCAACGACGGCGATCGGCTTTTTGTTTACATTCAACATGACGGCTAACGAAGCGCAGCGTCACCCGGATCGTTGGTCTGATTGGTTGGACTATCCAATGCGCCCAGAGGCATTTGAGCGGTGTCCGTTGGTGACGCCCCTTTGGAAATGAACCTTTCCCAGGCCCACCCACACTCAGTTACAACTGAGAAGGGTCTGGTGTCAACCAGGCTAGTTCTGGCCGGCACACCTGAGTGAACCTGGTGATAAAACCAGAACTAGCACCTAGACTGAGCTTCTACCCATTATCTTCACTACAGATAGCGTCCATAATAATTATTAGATTACATTTTTGGGCAACCCTAACACCGGTCTGACGGCAAACCCCAACCTACCACCTTAACTAACACATTTTCTGCGGGAAACCCTGTACACCATATACACCGGCACGCACTCTCCGCTCCCTTGACGCTGGTCTCCTGGTCATTCCCCTAGTAAAAACAAAATCAGATGGTTATAGAGCATTCTACTACCGTGCCCCTCATCTGTGGAATGGCCTCCCACTACATGTTAAAGAAGCTCACATAGTAGTCATTTTTACATCTAGATTGAAAACCCACCTCTACTTTTTATACTACAGCCAACCATAACACACCATCCTTTCTGCTTCCTTCACAAACCTTTTTCACTTATTCTCTCGTGTTGCTGGTTTTGTATTGTTTATTATTGCTGCTTTAATGCTGTTCAATTGTTTTGTTGTTGTCTGTTATTTCTGTGTTCCTTTGTTTGTAAAGTGCACTGAGACCATTTTTAATGTTGATTTTACACTTACATAAAATTTGATTGATTGATTGATTGATCTGTTAACAAACTGGTATTGGATCGGTACTCGGTATCAGCCAATACTCAAGTTCAGGTATCGGAATCGGTATCGGGAAGGTAAAAAATGGTATCGGACCATCTCTACCCATAACGCATTTAAGTTTTGCATTCGATGTAGAGCAACTGCAGCATGATTGGTGTTGTCTTTTCCTGGTTTTAGAGGCTGCATTACAGTAAAGCGATGTAATTTTCTGAACTTACCAGACTTACTAGCTGTTTTATTTTTACCTTTAACCACTTAGTCATTGTATCCACATTATGTTGCTTATTTATCAAAACTCTCATTGTGGTAATATTTTGTGAAAGCACCAATAGTCAACCCTACACTATCGCCGCAATATCGACATAGATGTATTTGGTTAAAAATATCGTAATATTTGATTTTTCCATATCGCCCAGCTCTATTTAAAGGCATTAGGGCAAGCTCCAATAGTCTTACTAACTAGAAGTGAATGGGTAATCTTTGTTATAATAGCTGCATCTGTAAATCCATATGATAATTTCTAAGGATCTCATTTTGGAGACAGTTGAGACTAATTTGTGCTTATTTCACAGTAATAATAATTATATATGTTACTTGTCAGCTCCTTTCAAGACACCCAAGGGCACCTTACAAAACATTTAAAAAAAAAAAAAAATAAATAAAAGCACAACAAATGTATCAATAGTAAAATCAAGGTGACTAGTTAACAGTATCTTACATTCCCATAGACCATGCCAGTCTTTTTAGAAAATACGAGTCCATTGAGGCTATGAATTACTTACCTGGACAAAGAAGCCAATGAGAAAGGAGACAAGGAAAGGCACCAGTCCAGCATGGGCTATCGTTACTGGAAGACCTAGAAATTTAAATGAGGTGGAGCTGTTTGTGAATTTGATTCCAACCTAAGAAGATTTGAAGGCATGTCTGACTTTTTCTCAGCGTATTTACCTGCCTGTCTATCACTGTCTCTACTCGTTTTTCTCTCTCACAGCACTCCTGTCCACTCTGGATTAAACGTACCATAACATTTTATGGATATGGGCTGATTTCAATATGAGATTTAAGTGATTCAACAAGTATTAACTTGGCAGGGCTCCACCTTTGTGGAACTACATGAAGACCCTGCTCAAAACAAAGTAGTTAAATGTAATGTCCCATGTAATTTCCACCTCTACAAAAAAACCTGTGGTGTTAACTACACTTCATAAACCACAGCTAAATTTGCTCTGGCAATGAAAACCAAGAGATGGACAGAGCCTTAATTATGTTCAACATTAACTGATATTATAAAAAGGTGGTCTTGTAGAAAGAATAAATATAGGCCTAGCTCACCAAGGTTTTCACCATCATATTAGTTGAGTCAAACATGCCTATACACACATTTCACTGCAATTACCTTATAATACCAATTATGTTAATTCTACTCAACAGTATATTTTCAGGACAGTTATTTTGTCCTATTCCTAACTGTTTAGGGAATAGGACAAAAGAGACAGGACCTACCTCATCAAGTATTTGTTTTCAATCTTATTTGTCATTTAATTTTATTATTTATCTCGAACAATCAACAATGTTGCAAAAGAAAACAAAAAAAATTAAAACCACAAAAATAAAACACAAACAACCAGAATTTACCAAAAACCAAAAAAATAAAATAAAAAAGGATTATAAAATAAAAAGGATTTTTTTATTTCATCAAATGTATTCCCTTATTCAAACTAGTCGTCAGGTATGTAGGCCTGTAACAATTTATACATAATTGTCTAATTGTCAATTTATTTACATAATCGTGGTTTCTTTGTTTAACCGCAATTAATTGCTTACATTAGCTAAGGTCTTAAAGCTATAGTGCGTAGTTTTTGCTGCCCCCATGAGGAATTCTAAGTAATGACAATAATGTCTGCACTCCCACATGATACAAGCCTTACGTGATTGCACAGTGCCCCCTCCTCCACGCAGTTGCTAGTAGCCAAGGAGGACATGGAGGATTAAACGAACATGATGGACTCTTCAGAAGAGGTAATTATCTTTACTTGAGTTTCTGAGCAGTAAAGTCACCGGACGCCACAATCATCTGAACATAGTCATACTGAGAAATACAGAGAGAGTTGTGTGGAGCTGATAGTCTTAATTCGCTTTGTAGCAACTAATTTGGCAATGGCTTGAATGTAACGGACGTTTACTAATATCAAAAAGTTACGCACTAAAGCTTTAAGGCGTATGATTGGTAATTGTTGATTTTGTTTAGATATGTCACATTTTTATTATATAAGTGATTATTGGTCAGACTATATATATTTTTTTATATTATTTCAATTGTAAGTTGTTGGCACTTGACCCTATACAGGTTCATAGCAACACAAATGACAAAGGGGGAATACAGTTAGAAAACATGTTTGATGATAATAAAGAGGCGTTGTTTACTTCATAGGCTGTGTATTTGTGTTATTACATTATCTGGGTCACATAACAGGGACATAACCAACATATGTATGCTGGAATTCATGTTCAGTTGAATTTGTTTAAATAAGTAATACATAAATAATATATTTTAAATATTTGACTGAAAGAAACAATTATATTGTTAATCACAATTATTTCTGAGACAATGCATTGTACAGTAAAATTGTTACTGCTCTACAGGTATGTTTTCCTGGAATCATAATTGGTCTGGTTTCCGCAGACGTAATGTGTAGTTTTTGTTGTGCAAGAAATACAAACAGGAAATGTATTCCCCAAATCCACCAAAGTTTCTACTAGTGTGTGTGTGTGTGTGTGTGTGTGTGTGTGTGTGTGTGTGTGATATTGAGGTTTTTGGACTGTCAGTTAACTTTTGTGATTTCTGTATCTTGAGTAAAAAGTTAAAAGTACTCACCTAAGATTCCAGTTCCCAATATTGTTGCAACTGTCAAGAAATCTAGATAGACAAACAGAGCTTGGTCAGATCAATCAAAGTATTAAGAAAGGCGCAAAATTCAGACCAACCTAAGGGTAACTATGTTTTTGTGTCTAAGTGACTGATGGGAACAACAATCTTTGACATTGATCAGTATTAAGCAAGATCGCTGCAGTCTGCAAGGATGAAACAAGCTACAATGTAAGTTAATAGGGCAATTGTCCAGCTTGTATTTATCTTCACAAAAGTGCTCGTTTTGCCATTGACAGGCTAGTCAATAGTTTATCGATTTACATGTGAAAATAGGTTGGCTCTATACACGCTAAAAGTATTTTTCAAATGGAGTCTGGTGAGTTTAGCGCTAGCAACTTTAGAGCTGTTTCTGGTTAAACAGAAAGGACTCAAAGAGGTTTTAAAGGTCTATATCTAAAGGGATCCTTTCCATTATGTTGTCAGACACTTTTTATTATTTCCTAATCTGAGCCTCTAAGTGGCAAAACGAGCACTTTTGTGAAGGTAAATACAAGATGGACAATTGTCCTATTAACTTACATTGTAGCTTGTTTCGCCGCTGCCAACTGCAGCAATACTGGACCAATGTCAAAGATTGTTGTTCCCATCAGTCACTAAGACACAAAAACATAGGAAGAAAAAAACTACCACAAATAGCGCTGCAGACAAAACGTCAACAGGTACTCTTCAGAAAAAATAATAATTAAAATGAAGAGAGTCTGATTCAATGATATGACTGCAATGTGATGAAGTCATGAGCCACTGGCATCCAGTCAAAGTAGAGTTGCAAGTCTAATGTCATACTCTCATAAATCCGGATTTTATAAACGTCAGTAATAAAAAACAAAACAATCTATGAGTTATTGATACTGTGTCAAAGAGGTGTTGAGTCAACTATACAGCAATTTTTAAAGGCTGTGTGAAAATTACCAAAGCTTCTGATTGACACCTTCAATTTCCAGGTCAGAGAAGGTTTAAAAAAGCAGATATAGGCAGGATTGCAGTGGAAGGTAAAATGACAAACCCACATTACCAACAGCCAGCACAAACTCAAAAAACTTTAGATATCTCAGCTGAGCTTTCACTGTAACTGGTCCCCCTCTACTGATCCATCTGCTTTTTCAATTTACTCTCAGTTGTAGAATGAAATACATTTCTCAACACTGCCCACATCATCTCTGAGATCGTTCATTCTCACACAATCAACTAAACGTGTCCTACCTCGCTGATATCGCTCTTGGATTCAAAGCCAACATTATAGCACATACCCCTGACCACCCGCTCCGCCTCGCCTACCTTAAAACTCATCCCTTCCAGCTGCAGATATCAACATACACTACTTTTTGAGATATCAAAAGGCATGATAAAAAAGGTTACCATTAGGCATGGGCCGGTATGAGATTCTGACGGTATGATAACCTTTGGGAAAAATATCACGGTTTCACGCTATTGCGGTTAGAGCTTTAAAATGTATTATTTTGAAATGTCTGGGTAAAAAACTTTTTTCCATTGAACACAATGTATTTTATTATGAAACATACTGCACACTGGCAGGGAAAGGGATTTCTAAACTACACTTTTTGTTGTTGGCGAATGCATCACAAATGCCCTATCGCGCAACATTAATGTAAGTGAAAAATAATTTGTGTATCCGCCTCGTGTTTCGGATCCCCTGCAAAAAATATAATGGGTTCTTCTTTGACTATTGCTACACCCTTCCACCAAGTTTTATAAAAATTGGGCTGGTAGTTTTTCCGTAACCCCTCCTGACATTCAGACAAAGAAACCAACAAACCAAACAAACAAACAAACCTAACCCAAAACATAGCCTCCTTAGCGGAGGTAATAATTAATATTAATGTCAATGGTACATTAATGTCATACCTTTGGAAACTTAATGAACTCTGAAAACAGCATTCAATTAAAAAAGGTCTTTCTGAAGACTTACTTTGATGCTAAAGCTTTCATGCATCCACTACTTATTTCCAGACAGTTCATTCCTATACACTGCAAGACAGCTGACAGACCCTTTATTGTGATGACAATAAACACCATTAACCGCCGCTCTGTCACCACATGTTGATAGCTGTATTGATGAGGCAGGTCACTTTTCTGTCGCATTCAAATCAATCACTTGCACTCCACGGACCTCCCATCATCACTAGAAATAAGCTGTCATTTTGAATCAACCTGAAAGTGTTTCATGATTCTCTTATCAATCTTCTTCTGTGCTCTCCCACCACCCCTCTAAAGATGGCTGTGGGACATATGGCGTCAGTAATTAGACATGTCATCATAATCTTTTTTGTATTGTCTGTGTTCTCACAGCTGGCGAGGCATGTAATATAGTCAGACTCAATAACTTGTGTTACAGATAGACAGATAAACAGACAGACAAAAAGACGGACAGCATTATAAGAGTGAACATTAAAATAGACCTGAACTTGTTTTTAGGTGGTGTCCAGTTTTTCGTCTTAAACTTTAACCCTTTAATGCCACGATCAGATTACACATATTTTTGTCTTTCACGACAGTCACTGTGTCAGACTAGATAGACATAATGCCATAAATTCTTGGTGTGTCTAGGACGGAAGAGTGGCAATACTACAAGTATGACACCGACCAGTCCCCCCACCGATTATCACGTGCTGTCGTCAAGTTCATAGGTCGCCAAGGAGGTGGGACAAGCAGTTGTAGCTGGTCGGTGTCCACTGCCAAGCGTCATTTCATGCTTCCTATTTATTGGGTACATCCCAGTTCCCTTATCTAATAGCTCCTCGATCTTGGCTGAACCGGAAGCTGTTCTCGCCGTCCTTAGTGAAGGCCGTCTCAAAGCTTTTATTTCTGCCCCGAGGAGCGAGGAGCGAGCATTGAGGAGGGATCGCCAAGGAGCTATAGGCGAGGATACACACGAGAGCAGCCTTCCCGGAAGCCGTACAGCTGAAGGAGTTGCTCACTCTGCCCAAACAGCTGACAAATTAATGTGATGCTTCAGAAAACATTCTAAATATAGTGTAAACTTAAACTGATTTTGATTTTTTTAGGTGGTCCTTTTTTATGTGGCTAAAATTCATTTAGCTGGTACCCTGCCCACAGCATTTCAATATTCAAAGCCACCAGACTCCTTTGACAAAAACAGTACTTTTACCTTGCAGAACACAGGAGTTGCTAGCGCTGCCTTGATTGGTTAGTGTCGTTGTGTGACTTTAGATACTTGGTTGTTTGGTCTCCAGTAGGCATGGGCCAGTAAACGATTCTGATGGTATGATAACCTTCAGCGAAAATATCACGGTTTCACAGTATTGCGTAATCACAATTACAGCTTTAAAATGTATTATTTTGAAATGTCTGGGTAAAAAACAATTTTTTTTCCCATTGAACACAATGTATTTTATTTTTAAACACACTGCACACTGGCAGGGAGAGGGATTTCTAAAGTGCACTTTCTGTCCTTGAAGACATTTTCTGAGGGAGGACCCCTAGACCCCTCAGCCAAATATGCGTAAGTCTTTGACAAACCCAGGGAAAACACTGGAGTCTACCAGAGGCGCATACATTATCATCCCCACCGCGGCAGCACCCATACAGCATCACTGTAAGCCCTCGGACAAAGTCACGGGGAGCGCGTCGACGATTTTTTTTGTTTTGTGCGACTTTAGGATTCGACCTAACGTGGCATCCACAGCAGTACATTGTTTAGCTTCCTGTCTGCTTCTGCAAACGTTACTGTACTGTTACTGTACTGAAGCAATGTCATCATACAAAAACCTACATCAGGTTTTTAGAAGGGCTTGGGAAAACAGTATTTCGACACTAAAACACACACCAAAATGTGAATGTTTGGATTTGAATCCATAAGGAACACTACTGGGAAGCTACAGAATGATATAAAAACCTCAAAAATAAATAAATAATGATCTCGCCCTTCAAGTAAAACTAAAGACACATTAAAAGCAGTAGGCTAAAGTAGAGGCAGTGTAATTGTAAAAGTAGCTTAGCTTGAGAGAACTGTCACTGTAAGCTAATTAATCAGCTTCTTCATTTATTCCTATGTTTCTCCTTTAACTGCCATATTATATTGATAGCCCATTTGCCATTAAGTTAGCCTGTAGGCCAGAACTAAACTTTACTGATAGGGACATTAGCTTGTTTGAGAACATTAAAGACAGCATGCTATGTTTCGTGTTAGCAAACAATCAGATATTATTGACGGGAAAAACCAAGCGGCAGTAAGATACTTCAATACAATGTCAACTTTTGGAAACACAGGAGCATGACGTTAGTAATTAAAAAAAAATTTAGATAATTGAGCTTGTCGGTTTAATAAATGCATGCCGAATTAAATGGTAAATCCGAATGATTCATCGAAGATCATGTTTTAGTAGGTATGTTACCTGTACTGGTATCTTTATTGCAGTATGAGCAAAAAACACACACGCGCGCGCGCGCGCACACACACACACACACACACACACACACACACACACACACACACACACACACACACACACACACACACACACACGCACATACACACACACACACACACACACACACACACAAAAACACAAACACTCACACGCACATACACACACACACACACACACACACAGAGAGTTTTTCCACGTCTGTCCTCGCGAGCGTTGTATGGCGATGTTGTAACGTTAGTGTTTCCCTCCTGTTAAAATGATTAGCGCCCCCATCCGTGGTTACGGAGTTTGGTTCAGGTTTAGGGAGGGGGAAATCATATCGACAGGGGACCAGTATTCGACTAAATACGTGCCGGTCCACCCCCTACACTCCTTCGTAACACGTCAAATGCCTTCATTCATTTCGGTTCTTCTAATGTAGTCCTATATATGTGTAGGCTACATGTATTCTGTTGTCGTGACGAACCAAATGTCGTTAAATCTAGTGTGGCAGCACATTTCCAATATATTCTGACCAGGCTAGTGAACGTTAGCCTGCTGGTGTTTGGCTGTAAACGTCGTGATGTATGTCGGTACTCACAGCACTGCAGGTAAATAAACCGCAACTTCCAGTGTCTATCTTGGTTTTTCCGCGTAATTTTGATGGACAGAGTGCTGAGACTGTTGTCGGGGATGGGACAGGGGCTTGTTTGGATTCTTATCTCCTCTGCATCGGTCGCCATCATTTTCATTACCCTATCTCTCCCCCCGCCCCCCCTTCAACTCCTCTTTCACTCTCTCTTTCGCGACGCGTGGACGCGCACGGTCCTCTGGATGCTGCAGGCGCCCGATGAATCATCCGCGATGCTCTCTGTGTTTGAAGATGAGCACCATTCAGCTTCAGCACAGTCTTTAATTAAACATTCATGGTTAAAATGAGCACAGACAGGAAGCAGTCTCTTGGGGCAAATGCAACAGCCACAGCTACATATTATACAGGCGACTATGTGCAACACCTATAGGGACTTCAATTTACTAAACCAGAAAGTAGGCTATAAAGCATTTGTTTAGACAGAAGTACACAAATTCAGCAATTTTCAATTTAAATTGTATTGCAACTCATGAGGTGGAATAAACCTTAATGGTCCCACAATGCTCCATAAAAACATCTCAGAAATTACAGGAAACTACTGTATGGGGGCTCATAAGTGACATTTTATTACATAATTGATAATATTTTATTATATAGGCTATATTTTTTAATTCAATTTCTCATTTATATGTATTCCTATTTTTATTGTTACTTATCTTCCACACATATACAATTGCTCCTGTCATGATGTCATCATGGCAGCCCGTGCTTCTTTTTTGTTCTGTGTGTTTTTGTTTGTTTTCTCTCATGTCCCTCCCTCCTGTGCCAATTACTGTGAGCTGTGGGCGCGGCTTAGCTGGCAGGTGGCACCAGGTGAAGCTCATTCCCTAATCAACCTCCTGCAGTATTTAAGGCTAGCTCTGTGATCCACTCATTGCCAGATCGTACGTCTACCAGTGTGGTATAGTTGCACTCCTGGCTCCCTGTGTTATAGCTTGTGTAGCTAAAGTATTATCTGTGTCTTTCTCTTGTTGCAGCCTGCCTTGCTTGCTCCTACTCCTGCCTGCCTTCCTGCCTGCTTGCTCACCCCGCCTGCTCCTCTCTCTGTAAGGATTGGACTCAAACTCAATTGTTTGTTGGACTCTGGAGGAGGCCTTAGCACATGATCAACGCCACCACTTCACTGGGTACGCTCTAGAGAGCGCACTGCACCCACCACTCACCACTGGATTCCCTCGACACAACCCTCCTTTTTGCCACCAGCACAATTATTGTATATATTTCACTCATTAAACACTTAATCTTGATTATTGTGTTTTCCGTCTGCTTTTGGGTTCCACCTCCTGTGCCGTTCCGTAACAGAACGATCTGGCCAAAAAGAATGGACCCAGCAGATTCTGACTCTAACCCTCAAGGTTTTTCGCTCCACCATGCGGTGGCCTCTCAAGGCATCCTGCTCGGCCAACACTCTCAGTTGCTACAAGGAATCATGGAATCCCTTCAACAGCTCTCAACCAACATGCCTCGTGTGGAAAACCATTCCCCTCAGCTTCCAGCTCAGTCTCCACCGGTTTTTTCACCTTCCCAAGCTGTACCCGTGAGTAATTTTCAACCCTGTCAACCTTTTGTGCCCGCTCCTGAACGCTATAGTGGAAAGTTAGGAGAATGTAAATCTTTCCTGTTTCAATGTTCACTAGTGTTCAGTCAGCAGCCTCTAACCTATTCTCTTGATGCTACTAAGATAGCTTATGTACTCGGGTTACTTTCTGGGAGGGCGAGAGACGGGGGGGGTAGCTTTTTGGAACAGCCCAGTGACAACTAACGCCACATCAACAATTTGTGTCTGAAATTACCACAGTTTTTGATCACCCAGTTACTAGCAGTGATACCAGTAACCGCCTGCTAAGCCTACGTCAGGGAACCCTCAGTGCTGCTGACTATTCTGTTGAGTTCAGAACATTAGCGGCAGAATTGGGATGGGATGATAGGGCGTTACAAAGCATTTTCTTTAAGGGTCTCAATGAGAATGTCAAGGACAGTTTAGTGGGTCGGCCCGAATCAAGTACTCTACCAGATTTAATCTCCCTAGCCATCCGTATTGACAACCGGTTAAGAGACGTAGAGAGAGCGGCCAGTTCAAACCCCTTTGCCTACCCGCCTGTACCCAGTCCAGCTTCTCGGATTGCTTCCAGTTCTTCTTCTGCCTGTGCTAACTCTGCTTCCGTGTTACCCAAGGAGGAACCCATGCAGCTGGGACGCAATCGGCTTACCCCTGTTGAGAGGAACCGGCGGTTCAAAGAGAAACTGTGCTTATACTGTGGGGAGAATAATCACCAACTGGTCTCCTGTCCTTCCTGTCCGAACCATTTAAACACTCAAGCTCACCAGCCAAGGACCGGGTCCTGGTTAGTCAATCAGTAATTTCCGATATTCCCTGTAGACAGCATTAACATAAAGGCTGTGTTAATGGTAAAGAGATTCCTCTCCAAGCTCTAGTTGATTCAGGTTCTGATGCTAACATTATGGATTCTGAGTTAGTCAACCATCACCAGATTCCCCTAGCCTCACTTGAGACACCCCTAGTGGTCAGAACACTCAATGGGGAGATTTTAGCTCGAGTCTCTCATGAAACATTTCCTCTGCCCTTGTTAGCTAGCAACCATCACGAGCAACTCAGCTTCCATGTTTTGCCCTCAACTAATGCCCCCATTGTTTTGGGTCTCCCCTGGTTACAGCTCCACAATCCCATTATTGACTGGTCAGCTGGTAAAATTACCAGCTTGAGCTCTTTTTGTTATTCCACCTGACTCAAGTCAGCCCAAACAACATGCATTAACACGCTCAGATCTCAACCACCAGAACCTACGGATTTGTCTACTGTTCCTATCTATCATGACCTGGCAGAGGTGGTCAGTAAAGAAAAGGCCTTATCTTTACCACCTCATCAACCTTATGACTGCTCCATCGACCTGCTGCCCGGGGCTCCACTTCCCACCAGTAGGTTGTACAATCTCTCTGCGCCTGAACGCGAAGCAATGGAGCAGTACATTGGTGAGTCCCTCAAGTCTGGCATTATTCGTTCCTCCTCGTCTCCTGTGGGTGCTGGATTTTTCTTCTATCAAAGAAAGATAAGACTCTCAGACCTTGTATTGATTTTTGTGGTTTGAATAACATAACTGTAAAGAACAAATATCCCCTGCCTCTGCTTAGTTCTGCTTTTGAGCCTCTGGTGGGAGCCACCGTTTTCACCAAGCTGGACCTACGGAATGCCTACCACCTGGTCAGAATCAAGGAGGGGGACGAATGGAAGACGGCCTTCAACACTCCTCTCGGCCACTTCGAATATCTGGTCATGCCATTCGGACTCACCAACGCTCCCGCTGTGTTCCAGGCGCTAGTCAATGATGTTCTCCGTGATCTGCTCAACCGTCAGTCGTGTACCTTGACGACATACTTATCTTCAAGAACATGGAGGACCATGTCCAGCATGTTCGACAAGTTTTGATGAGACTACTGGAAAACAAACTGTACGTCAAGGCTGAGAAATGCGAGTTCCACTCTTCTGTTTCCTTCCTGGGATATGTTGTGGAGAGCGGGCAGGTGAAGACGGACCCGAGCAAGGTACAGGCTGTAACTGAGTGGCCAGTTCCCACCACCAGGAAACAGTTACAGCGGTTCTTAAGTTTTGCTAACTTTTACTGCCGTTTTATTCGGAACTACAGTTCTCTGGTTGCTCCTATGACAAGACTAACCTCTCCCTCTATTCCCTTTGTGTGGTCTGCAGCAGCTGCCAAGGCTTTCATGGAACTCAAGGACCGTTTCTCCTCTGCCCCCATTCTCGTTCAGCCCGATTCCTCCAGCCAGTTCGTGGTGGAGGTGGACGCATCGAACGTTGGGGTTGGAGCTGTTCTCTCCCAATGTTCAGCAGGTGATAACAAGCTACACCCCTGTGCATTCTTCTCCAAGAAGTTAGCGCCTGCTGAGAGGAACTATGACGTTGGGAATCGGGAGTTGCTGGCTGTAAAACTAGCTTTGGAGGAGTGGAGACACTGGCTGGAGGGGGCCGTTGTTTCGTTCCTGGTTTGGACCAATCATAAAAACCTTGCATATATTCAGACGGCTAAGCGCCTGAACTCCCGCCAGGCCCGGTGGGCCTTGTTTTTTTGGTCGATTCAACTTCTCCCTCACCTACCGTCCCGGCAGTAAGAATGTCAAGCCCGATGCCCTCTCGAGACAGTTCTGCTCGGTTCTGGAGGAACCCATCACTCCCGACACATCATCCCTTCTACCTGCTTGGTGGCCCTGACCTGGGAGGTGGAATCTAGGGTAAGACAAGCACTCCGCACTAACCCTGACCATGGTGGTGGCCCACCGAGGTGTATGTTTGTTCCCGATTCTGTTCGCTCCCAGGTCCTCCAGTGGGGTCACACCTCCAAGTTTTCCTGCCATCCTGGAGTGGCTCGTACTCTCGCCCTCATCCGGAGACACTTCTGGTGGTCCATGGCGGTGGACGTACGGGAGTTCGTCGGGGCCTGTACCATCTGCGCCAGGGGCAAGGCGTCTCATCGCCCACTGACTGGTCTTCTCCGTCCCCTCCCTCTACCTGGTCAACCCTGGTCACATATTGCTCTGGACTTTGTCACGGGACTACCGCCCTCAAGAGGTAACGACACAATTTTGACCATTGTTGATCTTTTTTCTAAGGCAGTCCATTTCGTGGCTCTCCCTAAACTGCCGTTGGCTGCAGAGACGGCCGACCTCATGGTGAACCACGTCTTCAGAATCCACGGTATTCCTCTGGACGTCGTTTCCGACCGTGGTCCCCAGTTCACCTCAAGTGTGGAAAGCGTTTTGCCAGGCTCTGGGCGCCAAGGTTAGTTTCTCCTCTGGTTATCACCCTCATTCCAATGGTCAGACGGAGAGGGCTAACCAGGATCTCGAGTCTGCGGTGCGTATGTGCCCGCAATCCCTCTGCCTGGAGGTCACAACTTGCATGGATTGAATACGCTCACAATTCACTTACCTGCTCGGCTACCGGTCTGTCTCCATTTGAAGTTTCTCTGGGCTACTCTCCTCCTCTTTCCTGTTCAGCAGTCGGAGATTGCAGTTCCCTCCGTTCAACATCACTACCGCCGGATGCGGAGAATATGGAGGGAGACTCGGCAGGCCCTTCGAACACAACCAGCGGGTGGCCGACCGCCATCGCATCCCTGCTCCTGTTTACAGACTCAGTCAGCAGGTATGGCTCAGTTCCAAGGACATTCACTTCAGTGGTACCTCTACAAAGTTGGTCCATTTGAGGTTGAGAAGGTTAACCCCTGTGCTGTTCGCCTCAAGCTTCCTCCTGCTCTCAGGATTCATCCCACCTTTCACATTTCCCAACTGAAACCTGTTTCCACCAGCACTCTGAGCCCTCCTACCGTCGCCCCACCACCCACCCGGGTCATTGATGGACATCCTGCCTATATTGTTCGGCGGATTATGGATGTCAGACGTCGGGGTAGGGGATTCCAGTTTCTGGTCGATTGGGAGGGGTACGGTCCTGAGGAGAGGAGCTGGGTTTCCCGGGCTCTCATTCTCGACCCCTCTCTCCTCAGTGACTTTTACCGGGCCCATCCTGGGAAGCCCGGTGGTCCGCCTGGAGGTGGTCGTTGAGGGGGGGTACTGTCATGATGTCATCATGGCAGCCCGTGCTTCTTTTTTGTTCTGTGTTTTTGTTTTCTCTCATGTCCCTCCCTCCTGTGCCAATTACTGTGAGCTGTGGGTGCGGCTTAGCTGGCAGGTGGCACCAGGTGAAGCTCATTCCCTAATCAACCTCCTGCAGTATTTAAGGCTAGCTCTGTGATCCACTCATTGCCAGATCGTACGTCTACCAGTGTGGTATAGTTGCACTCCTGGCTCCCTGTGTTATTTGTTTTCCTGGTGTTTTAGCTTGTGTAGCTAAAGTATTATCTGTGTTTTTCTCTTGTTGCAGCCTGCCTTGCTTGCTCACCCCGTCTCTCTCTGTCTCTGTCTCTCTGTGTGTGTGCTCGACTCTGGAGGAGGCCTTAGCACATGGTCAACGCCACCACTTCACTGGGTACGCTCTGGAGAGCACACTGGATTCCCTCGACACAACCCTCCTTTTTGCCACCAGCACAATTATTGTATATATTTCACTCATTAAACACTTAATCTTATTGTGTTTTCCGTCTGCTTTTGGGTTCCACCTCCTGTGCCGTTCCGTAACAGCTCCATTTCTCATTATAACAAAATGAGTTTCTCATAACAAAATATGCATCATGCTATAATGAGCAACTATCAAATTATTACCACTGATGAGTACTAAAGTGGATAGTTTGTAAAGTTAGACTGTGAAAAATAATCCAAGGCTGGTACAGTATATTTTAAGAGTAACTTAATTCCAGTGATGTGCACCTCTGACTAGTCTGGTGTAGACAGTCCACCCTTTTCAAATGTAAGTAGTCTATTGGGCTTGGGTGTTATTGCTTATTACGTGCATTCTACGGTCTGTATTCAGACTTTTACAATGTATAACACTCCGTTGCCATGGACGGAGTTCTGATCATAGACTCTAGGGCAGTGGTTATCAACCTTTTTGGTCTGATCTACCCCCACAGCCATGTCTAAAGAAACTCACCCCTTCATCAATTACCAATGTATTTTCCAAATGTATAACCCTATTCATTATATAAAAGTGGTTATTAAGTTTTTCATACAATTGGACTATCAATATTAAGGTTGGTTTGGTCAGCAATCGTACTAATACTAGTCTACTTCGCTACTATTACTTAGACTGAAACTGAATATTTGACCATTTATCCACTAACATTACTTTTAGCTAACAATGTCAACCGTTTATTCAGTACTTATAACTATTTGAACTGTTTAAAGCTTTAGTGGGTAACTTTTTGATATTAATAAACATCTGTTACATTCAAGCCATTGCCAAATGAGGTTACTACTAAGCTAATTAAGACTATCAGCACCACACAACTCTCTCTGTATTTCTCAGTATGGCTATGTTCAGAAGATTGTGTCGTCAGAAACTCGAGTGAAGATAATTACCTCTTCTGAAGAGTCCATCGTGTTTATTTAATCCTCCGTGTCCTCCTTGACTACTAGCAACTGGGGGGAGGGGGGGTTGTGCGGTCACAGAAGGCTTGTATCATGTGAACGCGCCGACAGTTTTGTTGTCATTACTTAGAATTTCTCATGGGGGGTGGCAGAAACTGCGCACTAGCTTTAACCATTACTTTCAGATGTTTATTTCTACCATTTAGTCAGTCCTTCCAGAAAAATGCTGAGTTTTTTTGTGATTGTTGCGGGCAAATGCATGTGTGAAGTAAACGCAACATTTTTCAACTTTCTGCTAAAATATGACTTTTTTTGCAACGAAAATGCAGGGATTATGAAATCATGCAAGCCCCGCATATTTTGCACGGAAATCGGCAATTTATGCGGCGAAAGTGCGACATATTTGAAAAAATGCGGCCCCCGCATAAATATGCCGACTTTGGCTGATTATGCATTGAATTATGCGATCGCATAATTGCGTTTTTCTGGAGGGACTGTTTAGTCAATCATATTAACTACCTGTTTAAACTCATGCAGTTTTCTCCTACATAACTGCAACATGTAGTGTTCAGGTGTTACAGTTGACTTAATGTTGACTTCATGTTAATATGTAGATATTGTGGATTCTATTTATAAAAACATCATTTCAAAATTTTCAAATTACAGTATAGTTGGATACAATCTTTCCATGTACCCCCTAGCAACTGCAGACATACAACCTGGGGTACACGTAGGCCTACCCCTGGTTGGGAATCACTGCTCCAGAGGACCATTTTTAAAATAAAATTGTTTTTAAATCACTTTGTGCTCATGCAGTGCTCATACCGCTGATCAGTGGATCACAAAGGAAGAGAGAGGGTGAGGGAAACGTGGATCACTAACAGTGCTAATGGCAAACTGTTTAGCTTACTGGGGCAACCTGGCTTCTGCCGGAGAGCAATGCTCATCAACGGTAAAGTTAACAGTCCTGACCGGAAGGCAGGCATTATCAGTGGGTGATCTCTGTATGAACAGCCGCGTAATAAGCCATGTAATAGGTGGGATAATGTAGAGCGAGCCGGTAATTAAAGAGACAGAGCACATTGCGTCATACTCTGAAAGCCACGCCCACTGGAGGGGAAAACAAATGTACAGTATGTCCTTTTGAATTGTCTTTACAGTTGTCTGTGACAGAAGGAACATAGACAGGTGCTTAAATGTTCTTTATTGCATTAAATATTCAAAACTTGAACAGTTTAGAGGACAAAAAAAAACATGCCAGAAAAATCCCTGCTTAAGCTACCGAAGGAATCATGTCATGCATACAGAAACCAGGCCATACTGAATCATCAGATGATTAAAATAAGTGTGTTCAATTTGAGCATCAGAGTCATCTTCTATTCAAAAGTTACATTTTAAAACGTTTCACAGATTTTCAAACAAGACATTTTCAACTGGTTTTATTTTAAAGTACAATTCAGAAAACTAATAATAGTGTCATGTGAGCATTAGTTCTGGGTAAACGCAAAGGTTTGGAGAATTCATTTGAAATAGAAACATAACAGAGAACATTCACAATTTTGTGCAAATTCCACAATACAGCAATTTCCAGTTGTGTTATTCTATTAAAAATGACGTAACATTGCATATTAGGTCAACCTGAACATCCACATTTTCAAATAAATAACTGTACATAGTAAACAACTCATGGTTCAACCAAGCAACACATTCTCATGAACGGGTCTGTATGATATAGTACGAAAATGTAGGCGCACTAATTCGTATGATAGCATAGTCATTACAGTAAAGTTTAGGCGACAAATAGTAAGCACTATGGCACGATGACAGTTAATCTTAGGCAGCAAAACGACTTGTAAAGTTTAGGAAAAAGATAATGGTTTGGATTAAAACACTCCCAAGAAACACACATTTCCTGGGTGAAAGTCTTTAGTTTTCCCCTGGAAGTGAATGCGGCCAATAGTGTTCTTATACAGCAGCAGTCATTGGGGTCCATACAGCAAAAAATACGTGGAATGCTTACGGATTACAGTGCTTCACGTTTCGTAGATATATGAACGTATGGTTCATGAGAACATGCAGCCTGAACCAAGTCAAGTATTTTTCATCCTGTGAATTGAGACCTCTTTAGTCCCTGGTTGTGCAATGATGACTTTTGTACTGCAATCAAATCATCACATTTATGTAATGTTATGCTTTTCTCACATTAAAGTAGTGAAGGCCTGTACCTCTAGGTTACCATTAGTCATTGATGAAGCCAACTCACACAACAAGAGATAATGAAACATTTTTAAGCAAAAAAAAAAAAAAGAAAAAAGGTTGAGAACCACTTTAAATCTTTATGTACAACAGTTTAACATACAGTACAAGCATGAAGTCAAAGCACAATGAGTGAGTAATGATGAAGTTCTGTGTGGATGTACAATATTATCATGCAAGTGTAAAACAAAACCGAAGCATGCTGTGAGGCAGACTTGTCCTACTGTCACACATCAGGCCAAGGGGATCAAATTCACTTTTCAACATATCAGAAATCTGTAAGTAAGTAATGTGCCACATATTGATATTTGTGTCAGTGCTACATTGTGTGCAGCAATGTCTTACATGGTTGACTGATGACTGATACAGAAATCGGTGATCATCAGACTTTACTGACAGCATGTCAGGTACATGTCTGCCAGGATAGTCTGCCATGTCATCTAGGTGCTGCTGACAGTGTGTTAAGTTTGTGTCACGATGACACACTCATTATACAGTAGGCTATGTCTCAACATTAGACAATACACAATCTACATTGGTTTTATAAAATGTACAAAGACCAACCAACAATGGAACTTTTCTCTCAAATGGGAAATGTTCAAGACGGTGATTTGAAATCAGTAGGACTTCAGACCTGGAAATGGTGACTGACATGCACAATATTTAACCTAGCCAACATTATTATGTCAAATTCAAGCACCTGGGCCATTTTTAACTAACTGAATTTCTGGAATTATATGACACAGTATCATTATTTTGTTTTGTTCAAAGCCTCTTGTTATTTGTAACATAAAGGTGCGTTCAGATTCAATTTAAGGCAACATTTCACCTTGCCTTATTCGTGCAATTTCAAAGGTGCAATTTCAAAGGTTGTAGTGTTTTTGCTGTCCGTGTTTATTTAACCACAAGCAGCCAATGCACAAACTGAAGCTTGGTTAGCTGTAGCTACCTAACTACGCCACTAAAATTCACTGTGCGTGCAGTCGGAATGGACTTTAATGCAAGCATCAACTAGTTATAGTGAAAACCACATGTACAATAACAACACAGTGGTGGGTAATTGATCTGATTCTAAAAACGGAAATCTGGAGCTTGATCAATTTTTGGTATAGCTTACAGTTTGACATTTTATTTTTAAATTAAAGCATTTTTTTTGATAAAAGGCACATGATTTAAAGCAATGAGCATTTATATTTTTGATCCCTGAAAAGCTTTCATTTTCTAAAATCAGTATTGCATGTCTGCTTATTTACAAACTCGACAATCAAATACAAATTGACAATTTACCTTACAAAATGTGTATCAAATCTTTCCTGCAAATTGAGATGTAATTAATAGAAAAAACACCACATGTTCGAGACTAAAAATTACGTATTTGAAAGCATCATTATGACAGTGGAAGCACTACAATAAACAGATTATCTGGGAAAGTAAAGAAGCAATTGTAGATAATGTTGGTGTCTTTCTATCCTCAATCATTTCTCAGAACATTTCAAAAGTGTGTTAACTTTACAAAATTCAGATTTAATAAGAAATTACAAGCTGCAAAATCTCAGCCCATCCCATGCCCTCCCACCCTTCCATCATGCTAAAAAAGTCTATCACATTTAAACTATTACAAATAAATTAAGGTATTACATTGTTTTTTTCATATTATAAAATAGTACTTTACTCACTTCTTTTCACAAAAACACTATTCTAGCAAACATCATGCCTAACTACAAAAAAACCTGAAGCACCACTTACCAATAGTTTTTTTTTAATATAAATGTTGAATCACGACTTCCTGGACTTTGAAAGGATTGCTAAAGCTGCTGATCTGTGGTTTGCAGCTTTGGTAGGCTAGATTGAGCAAGTTGGTTACAGCTTGAGAACCATAATCTAACATGTACTATTGCTCTTCCTCGCAATAATAATGTTTTTTTTTTTAAATACCATTTCACAATGTTAATAAGGTATTAAGCAGTAACAAAAACGTATTGCTCAGGTCTCTTTGGGCCTGTGCAGGCTATTAAAGCCATCACCTCAGCCTTAGACTTCTAAATGTCTTGTCATGAGCAGAGCAAACTGCTGCACAATGAGCGAGATCGCTGGATGGTGGCGTTAATTAGTTAGAGAACGTGAGGAGAATAAAGACAGAGAGAAGGCAGAGAGATACAACCGACTGTTGCCACTTAAAACATTAAGAGTTTGCAGAGAGTAGCACAGACCGAGGAAATAGGAGAGAATGACAAGTGGAGATAGAGTGCACTTGTCAAACAGTGCATAATGGTTGTTAATGCTTCCAGCTGGAATTACTGTTTGTTGTGATGCTCATTCTGCTGTTTATCTTCACTTGTGTATGCATAAACATTGGAGGGTTTCACCTCATTTATTCTGTAAGATTGTTATGAATGCTACACAGGACTGGGTTTCTGAGTAGCCAAGTAGTATGGTAGCATTTAGCTGTTTTTCAAGTAGTGACTAATTCATATTAAAGTAGATTATTAAAACATTTTTTTGTCTCAAATGCAGGTGTCGGACTGGGGATGGAAAGGGGACTGAGTACCGAGGGCCCTAAAAGATGCTAGACTGAATAGCTGTGGATGTGGGGAGGGGCCCATAGAGAATGCCTTTCTACAGCAGGCTTGTGCACAATTCAGAATTGAATTGAGAATGACTCCTAAATTCCAATTCAATTCTTGAATTGGAATTTATGTCAAAAACAGGATCTAGAATTACAAATAACAAACAACAAACAATTCAAATTTGAATTAAAGGAAGCAGAATTGCAATTCAATAAAAATTCAAAGAAATTCATATACATAATTTCAGTGAAGTGTTTAACAATGAAGCTTTACAATATATGTCAGATATGATTGCATTACATATTCTATAACTTATATTAGTTTGAACTACTTGTACAGATTACATTAACAGGAAATGTTTCCCCCAGCAATGAATGTTAAAATCTCTAGTCACAGAACAAATAATTATGTTTGATTTATTGTAATTGTAATTTTGTGGAACATAATGGAACATGACTCAATTTCCCAGAATGCTTTAATTTAACCAAGTAATTTAAATGGTTGCCAAACAATTTGAGGTGGACATTTGTTTGAAAGCTTCTTTTCTACACAATTTGATGGTCAACACTGGACTTTTTAAGTTTCAGAAGTCCCTTACAACTTCAGATTACAAACATTTATAGATTTGACACCTGTAATAACAGCGACATGGACAACAATAATAGCAGGCCTAAAAGGTCATCTGTACTAGTTCATTTTGAAGAACCAATTCCAACAAGAACACCTGGAAACCACAGAGCCATAGGCAATCACTGCAGTGCTCCAGTCTGTGGCTCCATCAAGGTTACTTCAAATTTCAAAAGGCATCTACACGTAAGTTAACAGACAGACAGTCTTTTATTTTGAAAACCAACTCTTGATGGTATTATGCTACTGATATTTGATATCATCAGTGTTGGGTCACTACTCAGAACGTGTAATACACATTATTCACTTTTAAAAAAATCCCCATAATGCATTGCCTTACTTGTTATTCTCTATGGATAGTAACTCATTACTCAACTCATTACATTACTCTAGCGCAACACAGCAAGTGCCTGGCATATAGCTCATTAAGGGCTTAAACACACTTTCAACTCACAACACAACAGTAACATTAATGTGTTACATTACTCAGTTACAGCCAAATGTGATTATATTATGGCATAACTTCGTAAGGAGTTACCCCCAACACTGGATATCATATGTGTTTAAAAGCTTGCAAGCACACTTTTTACTTATTACTTATTGTAAATCAAGAAAATAATTCTTGTCAATAGTGAAATTAATAGAAATATTTGTTCTCTTAAAGAGTGATCTATATTTTGGAACAAAATGTATGCAGGGTTGAGGAGTGACTAGTTACGTGTAATGAAATCATGTTATTAAATTACAAAATGAATGTAATTGTATTTAATTGTATTACTGAGGTAAATGTGTAATTCAATTAGTTACTAATCAAAAGGAAATTGATTTGCATTAATAAAGTAATCCAAATAAAGTAATCTGAACCACATTTATAATGGGTAACTTATAACAAGCAACTGACCCTTCGCTAAGCCCCGCCCTCCTTAGTTACTGTTGCTACGCCTGACAAGCTTTCGTGTCTGGCACGTCTATTACAGTATGTATGCACCGGTGTCAGACATTCCCAAGGAGATAATTAGTAATTTTTGGCGAACAGGTGAAATATCTGAGAGAGCAAGACAAAAGGGACTGCAGTATGCATTCGAGGGATATATCCATGACAAAATATGCAACCGATTAGAGAATAATTTAATCAAAATTGAAGTTAGTATAGGTCAGGCAATAATGTGAGCCGCCTCATACGCTGACCATTCAAATTGGAAACACAGAAATTGAGGAACAGCTATGTTCATGCACAGCAGGGTAAGTAACATTTGAAAATAATCTAATAATTATAAATCAAACAGCTTATCCATAAATCTTGTGGAATAAACACAAGACATTAGCTTGAACACTTTGCAATGATAACATTCTCCTGCTTATATTTTTAGCGATTAACAAAATGCTGAAATATATTAATAAGTATGTCAGTGAGCCTCCGTCTTGCCTTTAATCATCTTAAGGACGGGTTAATAACAGATGTGTACCCACTCGATCGTTCTCTGGGACATGTTTTCATGCTAATCTAACGTGTTTGGAACTTGAATGAAGCTAGCGCGGACCGCTGATTAGCTTACAACGCTAGCTAGTATTCGGGGTACAGGGAAAGTAAAAACAAATCGTTATTTCTACCACTAAAAAGGCTCAAAATATCACCACACTTCAATGGTAGCATAATGAGGGTCCCTAAATGTTAACGAAGCATTGAGAACATTGTAAGTGTACAGATAGTTTATTAAAAAGATAGTTTAGAAAGACAGTAGCTCCCAAGACGGCGGACGCCTGTATACGAGAACGCGACTGTCTTCATAATCTATCTTTTTAATAAACTGTCTGTACACTTTCAAAGTTCCCAATGCTTCGGTTAACATTTAGGGACCCTCATTATGCAACCGTTGAAGTGTGGTGATATTTTGAGCCTTTTTAGTGGTATAAATAGCGATTTGTTTTTACTTTCCCTGTGACCCGAATACTAGCGTTGTAAGCTAATCAGCGGTCCGCGCTAGCTTGTTTCAAGCTCCAAACACATTAGATTAGCATGAAAACATGTCCCAGAGAGCGACAGAGTGGGTACACATCTGTTATTTAACCCCTAGGTTCATTTTGCGCTGGAATTGTCCTTTATTTTACGTTCAAATATATACATTATGAACAAAGAAGCGTCATTATTTCCAAGCAATGCTGTGCTGATTTAGCTAGCTAGCTAGCTAACATTAGCGTGTTCTTGCCTTGGAGCAAACGTATGTGTTTTTGTTAATACTGTCGACATTTAGCTAGTTGTAAATGGGGCCTGCCACACTGCTTGATCCACGCCCGGCCTTTCTCCCCTTGGGTTTTAGGTTTCGGGAAGAGAAAAAATTCCACCACCCCTTCCAAACTTTTAGGATACCGGGTATCGGATTTGCACAACGCTTCAGCGTACAGTGTTTCCCTCGCTCTAAAGCTTGACAGATCTCCCGCGCCTAGTTATGGTTGCTAAGCCACGATTGGCCTGTGGCGGTTTTCGGGCGTGGCTTAGCGAAGGGTCAATTACATTTCCAAAGTAACCTTCCTAACACTGAATGTATGTGAGATTCAACACATTCTGTTGTGTGACTGTGTGGAATCTATTTGAATTGCCATGAATTTAATTCCACTTCCTGTTATTCCAATTTAAATTCAACTTCCTGTGGGGCAGAGTCAATTCAATTCAAATTCCAATTCATGAATTGAATGGAGGCGAATTCTGAAATTCTGAATTTTGCACAAGCCTGTTCTACAGGGCCCAGAATTTTGTGCTATGCCCCTGCTCAAATGAGGACTTTAATAACCACCATTTTTTTAACAGACTTTTATACCATGTCCTTAAGAATGGCTGTCTTTTAATTGTACATTTCCCCCCATTGTCCCCCATATGTAGTTGCTGATCTCTGTCACTGCGTTGCCCTCCGCAGGTATAAACTACCCACCATGTGCCTCCTACAAAGCACATGGAGCTACCAACTGCTTCTTCTCACCTAACAGTGAGGCGTTGTACCCGTTTTACCAGCAGGAGAAGCTAGTGTGAGCGCCAAGGACATACTCCCCCACCAGCTCGCCATCTGCTAACATTGCCAGATTACTGTTTGTGTTGTGTGGGGCTCCAGGCCTGGCCAGAAGTATTGGTAACCAGGCGGCCTCATTTATCAACCGTGCGTACGCACAGATGTGTGCATACTGTATGTAACGCAAAAGAACATTGCCACGCAAAGTGTGGAATCACTTAGGAATGTGTGTAAATATAAGCACAGGTCTGGCTATACTTACAAACAGAATTTAGTGGTAGTGGTACAAATAAAAAGAATTTAAGAGTGTGCAGTATGCATTAAAGCAACACTTGTTGGTTGGAAGCGGAATTGTCCATTACATTACATTATGCAAGTTTGCCAGATCGGGTAGCGGACCTGTAGTTCAGATGAACTGGACAATGTAATGTAATGGACAATTCCGCTTCCAACCTGTAGGGGGACCAAAGCAGGAAAAGTTACCTAGTGTTGCTTTAAAGGGTATCTATCCCTTTTTTCAACCTAGTATTTTTCAACCCTATTTTCCTATGGTTTTGTGTCTAAGTGACTGATGGAAACAACAATCTTTGAAATTGGTCCAGTATTAAGCAAGATCACTGCAGCAAGCTACAATGTAAGTTAATAGGGCAATTGTGCAGCTTGTATTTACGTTCACAAAAGTGCTGGTTTTGCCATTGACAGGCTCAGATTAATACATTATTATTATTAACATTATTGAAAGGATTCCTAAGGAGGTAAGATCCTTTTTACCATAAAACATCCACGAAATTACGTTCACTAAAGCCACCAGACTCCATATAAATAAACAGTAATTTTAGCATCGTAAAATACACATCATTCAAAGTCGACAGAAACAAATTAAAACTATTATAAGCCGTTTTGGGTCATCTTTCCACTTTTCCAACCATCACAACTCACATAGTTTACCGATTTACATGTGAAAATATGTTGTCTCTATACATGCTAAAAGTAGTAGACAGAATTTAGAACATTTTCTACGCACTGTTGATGAATGAGGCCCCAGATATTGAACCCATGTCTCTGCTGTGATTAGGGTTGGGTATCATTTGGGTTTTTCTGATACCGGTGCTAAAGCTATACTTTTAAAACAGTGCCGGTGCCTGAACTGGTACTTTTACAAAAAAAAAAAAAATTAAGAACAGCACAAAATGACAGTCGGCGACATTTAAGAACGGCTTGTTTATTGCTCTTTAAATTGCTGTTAAACGACAAAAACAACAACCAGATGGGGAAAGGGTATTTTACGAGGCTTAGGCTACCAGTTTCAAGTGAACATAACGTCTGTGTTGTTTTTCCCGGCAGCTGCAGAATGTTACGTCCCACTGTTGGAATCCTCTACAGTAAAATACTGTCACACTTTATACCGTTTAACGCAAGCTGTCAGCATTTTAACCGTGTTTAATCCAGCTACTAGCTAAAGGTAGGCTAACATAACCTGCTGCCAAGTGTAGTGTTAACTAGCGTCACGTACAGCGATGTTTCTGTTGCCTGTAATGTCCGTAACGTTTTGGAGCATCCGAGAGCAGCGCAGGTGGCAAGTGGCACCGAAATGAGGCATCGAAATCCGTGTTGCTATTCAGTCTGGTAGATACCGGTCCAGTGCCATATTAGCACCGGGTTTCGGTACCCAACCCTAACTGTGATGAGTGAGTGTGTTATGCCTGTGCTGCTAGGACATCCTTATTACAGTAATCTATATTGAAACAGTTATTTCAACTATTTTACTTTTAAGATGCTGTTTGTTGCAGCTGTGTTCTGTTGTTTTAAATGTGAGTTATTGTTTAACAAACGCGAAAGGCCATAAGATGCCATGACTTACAGTGATTTTGGAACAGCTAAGGGGGTTGTTGGTAGGCTGATAGCAGAATGGCTTATTGCTAAACAAGGCCTTTATTGAAATTTTACAGTTGTTAGGTTAAACAATTATATCATTTATCAGTTGTAGGGATTCAGGAAATACAACTCGGGCACAACAACGTATATTGAGCAGCGTGAGCCTCCTTAAGCTTTCCAATTTCATTTCACATAACAGAGAACTTGCCCCCACGGATTAGCTATTGTAAATAACTGCAAAGGGATTTACTACTGGGGCAACTTGCTGGCTACCCAAGCTAGCTATTTGGTTAGCCAGCTAGCTGGAACAATTGGAAATTTTTATTTGGAAAGTCTTAGGAAGCTGCTTTTAAACAGATATACCTTGTTTTGCCGAGGTTGCATTTCCCGAGTCTCCACAATGTCCGTGGACAGTGCAAAGTTAGCGTGACCCATTAGCCAGAATGGCTTAAATTACGAGAGTAAGACCCAGGCTATGAAATACAAAAAATTCCCTTTAGGGACACACAAAACTATAAACAACAGATACCGTCACAAAGTGACATTGACCAACCTCCGAAACATGGTCAAGGTTTTCTTTTCAGCTTACCCCTGTCTCCCAGTGTCTGAACACAAGTAAACACTTTTATTTCTCTAACATGGCTTCACCTGTAGAGACAGAATTTTTTTTTTTTTTTTAACATTTTCCTTAGTATCACAAATTCTGAATTGGTGCTTACGTTTTCTTAAAAACCTCCTGTGCTGGGATTTGTTTGGATAAAGTTTTCTAGACAACAGAGCTAGTGTCTGGTGAAGGATAAATAATTAAAAAACTAAAATTAATCATAATCTTATGCCTTTTATTGCTGGTCTGCTTTCATTGATAGAGGGTATAGTGCAATGTAAAGGACCCCATTGTGTCAATATTATTTGCATATCTAAGAGCTAGTGTGCAACAAGTTAGTTTCAATACATTCATCAATCAGAAAACCTTTTTTTTTTTTTACAACCCTTGATATAAAAATCATTCGAAAAACAATTCTCCCTTTATTCTGGACTGCATATTGTATTCATTTGTTCAATATCGGTTATTGAGAAAGTGTGGAATGATGGGAGTAAATGGATGACACTATGGGGTGAGAGTTTGAATCTGTTTTCTGTTGAGCCCTCTCAAAACTCATTTAGTGTTTGGGTTCTCTCTGATTCTTAACGATGTACAATGAGTAAGATTAAGTTTTGGAAGAGGCTCAATTGTGTTTTAATATTAGCAATGTATTTAAACTTTATTGACTAGATCAGTGGCAATTTTGGCTCTTGAGTGCATCCAAGCTCACTGATGGGTCTGTGTCAGCCCAGATCGTATTGTGTCATTTGGCTAATTTTCAAACAAGCCCAAGCCAAAACACACCAGCCTCTCCGCCGAGTGGATGGCCCTAAGGATGAGAGACAGAGACTGGTTCAGGGTGCTGTGGCAAAGCACTTCCTTCTCTGCAGAGTTGTGTTTGACTGCTTTGCTGGAGACGTTGCAATGCAGTACAGCTTCCTTTGAGAACCTGAGGATGGAAAACTGAGGAGTCTTCCCTGGAAGGCTGTATAACAGGTTCCTTGAGAGAGAGAGAGAGAGAGAGAGAGAGAGAGAGAGAGAGAGAGAATGAATAACTTAGTTCAAGTAGTAATATATCAATATATCGACATCGATATATGAGGCTGGATATTGTCTTAAATTTTGGATATCGTAATATCGTGATATGACACGTGTTGTCTTTCCTGGTTTTAATGGCATTACAGAAAAGTGATGTCATAGTCTGAACTGAAACCAGACTTAGTAGCTGTTTTATAATTTGCCTTTACCCACTTAGTCATTATATCCACATAATGGGTGATTATTTATCAAAACTCTCATTGTGTTAATATTGTGTGAAAGCACCAATAGTCAACCATACAATATCGCCGCAATATCGACATCAATGTATTTGGTCAAACATGTCTTGATATTTGATTTTCTCCAATATATCTCAATATTGCCCAGCTCTAAGTTCAAGCAGAATATGATCCACCACCCCTCCTGCCGGTGCAAAAAATGAAGGCCACATGATTAGTTTATTATTATTATTATTATTATTATTATCATCATCATCTATGTCTCTTTGTCTTCTTGTCACACTGTTGTACCCACTGGCATGCACACAGAGCACATACATAAACAGTGACATGCTGCTGGGGGTAGCAGAGTACTCATTTGTAGGTCAGAAAGGCAGAGACTGCAGAGCGTTGATCCCCTCTGGGCTGAAGTACATTGATTTCTACTAAAGTGGCTGAACAGACTTAGAGTGTAAATGGAGTGATTCTTCATCTGCTAAGACACAGGTCGGGAGCTGTAGGGTGTGAAGGAACACTGACCTTCAGCGCACAATTTAGAGTCAAAGTCAGAGCGCTGGGAAGATTCAGTATCTACTCTTCTCTGATACCAGTGAGGCTAGTCCTGTAGGCAGAGGGTGTTTAGGTTATCCTATTATCATATTTGTTTACAAAAATGACAGTGGACAACTGTCCTATTCAGCACAATGTCCATGTTTGCTTAGTCTGTATCTTCTGGGTTTGATTTTATACTGTAGCTCATGATTGTAATGCTATGTGGCAGCCAACTCTCATAACTTAGATTTTTGGCCAGCACATAAACACATAAGTCAGCAGTAGACTTTTAAATGAGTGTGCAGTTTCAACTGTATTACCATACAATGATAAAATACCTTTGACAAAAATAGAACAACAGGCATTGATATAAAACAGAATCCATCAGCTGTAATGGACTGCCTATCTCAAAGCATAGACTGTTAAAATAATGGACGTAGCATCGGTGACGTCACGCATTGGTTTATGGACTGCTGTTTTGAAGGCAAGGAGTTTGCATTTTGGCTGTCGCCATCTTGGGACTTTGGATCCAGCAGTGACCATATTTGGACAAACGGGGACAGCTGGGGAGGATGATGCATACAAGCCAGTGTTGTGTATGGTTTCAATGGGGCTGTGCTAAGCTAAACGCCATAGTCACATATATTTAACCCTTCTGACGCCAGTCATCCATCACTCATCAGTTTTGCCAGTCGGTCAACAGTAACGATAAACCTCCAGGTACTGGCGCCATTCATCTGCATGTATGGCAGTACACAGAGATGGTTGAAAACTGTCTGACTTTTTCTTAAGTTACCAGCTAATATTAGCTAAGTAAGTAAAATGATAAAGTAAAAACACACAGTGAGAGGGTCAAGTTTATGATGAAAACAACACCCAAAAACATGTTCACGGATATTTTAATGTAAGCAGGGCCATGGATAAGCATTGCTAAGCCTCCGTCATGATTGACAGGTTGGCATGTTGCCACGCCCCTTAAGCATGCCCTGCTTTATCTATTTTAGGCCCAGAAGTTGCTGCTTGATCTCTTTTCAAGTCTCTGCAAGTTGGTTTAATGATATTGAAAATGTACCATACCAATGATACCATAACAACTGGTATTTTTTAAAATCAAGAATTCTCTCCAAATAATGGAGGATACAGAAGCTAAGAACCACCTGACGTGAAGTGGAGGATAGTTTGCCACTACTTGTACAACTCAGATATTATCCCTTAAAAAGATAAATAATTGAATTGCCGTGTTGAAACAACAGATCAAAAATTTGAAAAAGATTCTAAATAGAAAACAAAAGGGGATATCGCTCACCTTTTGTTTTCTCTTTAGAATCTTTTTCAAATATTTGCTCTGTTGTTTCAACACGGCAATTCAATGACAAAAGAGCCTCAGAAATGTAATCTTGTCTACCCATGTCCCCTAACCAACAGACTGTCATCCACCATCTGTCTGAATATCCTGTTATAAAAGAGGTCCTTTTTTGAAGCACCTCAGAGTGTACATAAAGACATCTGCTATGGATTGGCGTGGCCCTCTGCAGCCTGACATCCTCTCTTAAAACAGGCTGCATCCTTCTCTGCAACACAGCAAATTGGGTTTAAACTATGTCTGCTGCCCCAGGTGTCACTCACAGCTTCCATCCAGCCCTGGCAGCAGCATGGGTGGGACTGTGTGTGTTCTGGTGCCTCTTTGTGAGAACCAAATTAAGGTTTAGCTTCAAAGTGACAACATTCCGGCTTGCCCTTCCTTTTGCTGCATATAATTTTAGGAGCAGAAATTGCTAACTTTTATGTTTTAGGTAATTTTATGAATATGTCCACCTTTTATTTTGATGCTACATTATATCTGGAAAGCAAATCAATCAAACTTTCAGATTCCCAAGGCATGGGTTCACAGTAGTATGAAGCAGTTTGCCCAAAAAGTGCATTGCCTAATGAAAAATTAACTGAGAAGCCTTTTTAGAGAAAGAGAGAGAGAGAGTAAGACAGATATCCTTAATAATGTCTTGTTAGGGTTAATGAGTTGCAACATCGTGTTTTGTGAGGCGGGCTGTCAAGGCTTGTTAAAATCTGGAACATGATCCAGATCTGGACCCAAAACCAAATCATTCACCAAAACAATCGTGTGTGTGTGTGTGTGTGTGTGTGTCTGTGTTGACTTGTATTTATGTCTGTGTGGTTCACTGACATGGCTGTTTTCTTCAAAGGTATTTTAAAACCAGCAGGCTATGTGCACTGTTACTCTTGAAGTTGGTTACTGTAGTTAGTGAGCTCAGCCACTAACAGGTAATGTCAGTTCAAAAATGCAAAACAAGGTTTTTACACGATAGATGATTTACAGAAGATCTACAAATTTGAGTTTTCAAACAATGTCTTTGCCTTTATTGATAGTAATCTAATGTTATGGTAGTTATTTTTTATGAGCGTGAGGGTGAGGACACCCTACAGTGGCACTCATAAGTTTATGAACCCATGCTAAAGCTGACTAAAAAGAGGAATAAAAAAATCATCTTTTAGAGGCCAGTTATTTCATGGATCCAGGATACTATGCATCCTGATAAAGTTCCCTTGGCCTTTGGAATTAAAATAGCCCCACATTATCACATACCCTTCACCATTCTTGGGATTGGCATGGGGTACTTTCCATAAACTCATCTCTCAATGCAAATCAAACCAGCTATTAGGCTAACTGAAATAAAACCATGACAATCTCTAGGTATGGTGAAGGGTATGTGATGATGTGGGGCTATTTTAATTCCAAAGGCCAAGGGAACTTTATCAGGATGCATAGTATCCTGGATCCATGAAATAACTGGCCTTTAATAATAAAAATCTACCTGCCTCTATGGGAATTTAAAGTGCCCATATTATGAAAAAATCACTTTTTCTGGGATTTGGGGTGTTATGTTGTGTCTCTGGTGCTTCCACACACATACAAACTTTGAAAAAAATCCATCCATGCTGTTTAGAGTGAGATATGGTTTCTGAATGTGTCCTGCCTTCAGTCTCTGGGTGAGCTGTTCAAAATCGGCACGGCTTGTGACGTCACAAGCCGAAACGAGCAGGCTAACCGCAACCATTAGCTAGTAGCTAGCATGCTACCTCGTTCTCAATATCAAAGCACTGTTACAACACACACAAGTTCACCATAATCTACAAAAGAACTACTTACATGTGCTTCATTTAGAAGTCTCCTAGCTTGTAACTGACCGAAGTTGTAGAAACAGCCTTTCTTTTACTGTCTATGGAGCTAGCTAGCTGACATGATCTACATCTGAGCTACTGAGCATGTGCGAGTGCAATCAAAGATAGTACAGAAGAAGAAGAAGAAAAGAGGTCTCACTCTGTAGCTAAAACAGAGACCAGCTGAAAAGAGGAGCTGCAGCAGTGAGAGAGAGCGGTGCAGTACAACAAAAATATGGTGCTTTTTGAAAATTAAACCATGTAAACCTATTCTGGTACAACCTTAAAATACAATTATGAACCTGAAAATGAGCATAATATGGCTGCTTTAACATAGGGGTGTACTCACTTATGCTCCCTGTATTTTAAGGAAAACATTTATTTTTTTACGATATATTATTAATTGACAAAGAAAATTGGTGTCCTTAAAGGTTGGCTTTTTCCTCATTTTTTTGGCATTTTTGGCATTTTAAGCATTTAGATCAATTTCCAAAAGATTATTTTTTTATTCCTCTTTTTAGTCAACTTTAGCATGGGTTCATAAAGTTATGAGTGCCACTGTATATACACCCTATATTTCAATTTTGGCTCCTAAAATAAAAATAAAGTCCTGTTCTAATTGTAACACATATTCTAGATGATCTTATCAGTAAACTTAAAAAGTAAACTACCTCTGCCAAGGCAGGCCCTATTTCACAATGTTAATGCAGTGTGAATTTTCTATTTTGGGAAGTATTTTTTTTACTTAAGACTATTTTTTATGGTTAGGATAGCTAAAGGCAGGAAAGTGGGAGACAGGGGGGGGATGACATGCTCCAAAAATCCCTTGGCCCATGCTACACCTTTCCACCAAGTCTCATGAAAATCGGGCCAGTGGTTTTTCTGTAAACAGACAAACAAACCAACAAACAGACCGACACATTCTCACTCCCAGTGTGTCAAAAAGTGACGAAGCAAGCAGTGCTCAACTGTTATACTTCTATAAAAACCTGCTTACTAAAAAAGTATAGCAAAGAAGTGCTTAATGGCTGTTTAAATAAAATAAACTGGTCTACAGTTTTGCAATGTAGTGATGTGGACAGAGCATGGTGCTTATTTAAAAGTATGTTTTTAGAAGCTGTAGATAAAATAGCCCCATATAAAGAAATTAGAATAAAGCAGAAACAGAACCCTGGGTAAATGATGACGTCCTTGAAGCAATTAAGATAAGAAATAGGAAGTATGGTAAATTCAGAGAAAACAAGGATGAGCAGAGTTGGGCTGATTATAAAAAGGCAAGAAATGAAGTTAACAGATTAGTGGTCAATACTAAAAAGGCATATTTCAATGACAAAAATGCTGAATACAGATATGACTCAGGAAAGTTAAGGAAATCCCTTAAGCAACTTTGCTACAGTAAAGGCTAAAAACAAAAAACACTAATATCACTCTAGATCAGAGAAGGAGATAGTGGCAGATAGCTTTAATAAGTATTTCTCATCTGTTGCCAGGAAGCTTGTGGAAAAGTTACCTGGCCAGACTGGTCAATATGGTGAAAGTCATGTGCAGGACTTTTACTCTCAGTTAGGTGTCCAGGCGGAGAGCTTCTTTTTTGAAAAGGTGAGGGAGGCACTTGTTCTTGAGAAGCTGAAAAGGCTTGATGGCTCTAAAGCCACAGGATTAGATTCTATTCCATCTAGATTTGTGAGGGATGCCGCTGAGATCATTACTCCGAGCATTACTCATATTATAAACAGGTCTATAAAACAAGGATAGTGGTGGTGATGGCGCAGTGGATATAACACATGCCTTTGGTGTGTGAGATCTGGATTCGATTCCCACTGCGATACATCAACCAATGTGTCCCTGAGCAAGACACTTAACCCATAGTTGCTCCAGAGGCGTGCAACCGCTGCAATAGCAACTGTAATTCGCTTTGGATAAAAGCGTCAGTTAAATGACATGTAATGTAAAGTAATGTAATGATGCTTTCCCAATGACCTCAAGATTGCCAGAGTGATTCCATTATATAAGAAAGGGAGTAAACTAGACCCTGGTAATTATAGACCTGTCTCAATTCTTGGTTGTCTGTCAAAGATAATTGAAAGGATCATTTTTGAACAGATTGATAATTACTTAAAATCACAAAACCTACTTCATGAGTTCCAGTCTGGCTTTCGTAAATCACACTCTACGGATTCCGGTTTACTGTTTCTAACTGACTATATAAAAAAGGAGGTAGATAATTGAAACTTCTGTGGCATGGTCAAGTCAACCATTGTGTTTTAATATATAAATTGAAAGCCATGAGTTTTAGTGAATTAGCACAGAAATGGGTGAGCTCCTATCTGGAGAATAGAACGCAAGTAGTGGACATTGGGGGGAGAATGTCTCAACCAAAAGGCATGGACTGTGGGGTACCTCAAGGGAGCGTTTTGGGTCCACTTTTCTTTCTGCTATATACTGTATAAATGAACTAAAGTCTGCTTGTTCATGCAGTCTTTTTTTATATGCAGACGATTCTGCGCTTGTTGTTTCTCACAAGGATAAAAATATGATTGAAAGCACACACGCAGAACTTATAAATGTTAGCATGTGGATGGCTGATAACAGATTATCACTTCATTTAGGGAAAACTGAATCTATATTGTTTGGAACAAAGATAAAGTTAAAGAAAGCCTCAGGTTTTAAGGTCCTAGCTGGAGATACTGTAATTACTACCAAGGATTCAATCAGTTACCTTGGATGTATGTTAGATTGCAACTTATCGGGAGTAGGTCAGGCCCAAAAGGTAATCACCAAAGTAAATCAGAAAGTCCGCTTTTTGGCCAGAATATTAAAGTTTTTGGATGACAAAACAAAGCTTATTCTGGCAGGAGCTTTAATTCAGCCTTATTTTGATTATGCGTGTGGCTCATGGTACAATGGTGTCACAGGGAACCTGAAACATAGGCTTCAGACGTCTCAAAATAAATTAATAAGGCTGATTTTAGACCTGGATCTGGAATCTTCCCACTTTGAAAGGGTGGGATGGTTGAAAGTTGAGGATCGAGTGTCTCAGATGTAGCTGGGCATGGTACATAAAATTGTTTATGGAGATGTTCCCAAATATTTTAGAAATTATTTTAATAGAGTAAATGAAGTTCACAGGTACTCCACTAGGGATAGCTCAACAGATTGTGTACCCCCCAGATTTAACAATAATCTGGTCTTTTCTTTATGCTGGAACTACCCTTTGGAACCAGTTACCTGGTACACTCAATACAGTAAGAAGCATAGACAGTTTTAAACAGGGTTTGAAAGTATGGCTTAGGTGCCAATCATAGTCATTATCATATCATAGTCTATTTTTATTGTCCATTTTTCTGTATAATATGGATGAATTTGTTTAATGTATGATGAACGATTGATGTGTGATCTGCTGCCACTTGTCCTCTCCCCCTGCCCTTATAGGGACCACAATGGAAATAAGTCTTTGGGCTTTATTGTGTCATCCCTGACTATTTATGTGTTTTAATGTATGCCACAGAGTACTGTTTCATATTGTTATATTTAAGTGGTCAAATAAAATCAATCAATCAATCAAGCAATCAATCACCCTGCTGTAGACCAAGAGTCTTGCCATCCATCCAGCTACATCTGCTTATCCGGGGTCGGGTCGCGGGGGCAGCAGCTCCAGCAGGGGACCCCAAACTTCCCTTTCCCGAGCCACATTAACCAGCTCTGACTGGGGGATACCGAGGCGTTCCCAGGCCAGGGTGGAGATATAATCCCTCCACCTAATCCTAGGTCTTCCCCAAGGCCTCCTCCCAGCTGGATGTGCCTGGAACACCTCCCTAGGGAGGTGCCCAGGGGGCATCCTTACCAGATGCCCAAACCACCTCAACTGGCTAAGAGTAGGTATTATCTGGATATCATTCCAGCGTCAGCAGCAACTGTATCTCTAAATTGAAATATTCACACCTAGACCACAAACAGGTCTGCACTGACATATCCAAACACCCTTCACAATAGTGAATGGGATTCTCTGGAAAGTGTTTCTCAGGCTCAGTGTGCAATTTGATGAAACACAAGTAACATGCACATTTGTAATATTCACATTGACTATAATACATGATTTAAGTTAAAAGCATTACTTATATGAGATTTTCTGTTGGCCAATTGACGCACGTCATGATCTGTAAGCTGCGCATGCTCAGTGTGTATTTAGAGCAAACGATGAGCTGAGATACGTTTCGCATGTTGTCCAGGTTTGAGCGAATAAAATCCAGTTAATGTCATGTCAGTGTGCTCCTACATTTTGTACATGCAGTACGAAACAACACATGGTGTCAGAGTGAAAGAGTGAAGACGAGTCGAACAGAATGGACATCTCTGGAGTTCCTTCACCCCATATGGATTGGGATGCTATCAACCTGCCCGTAGCATGGCGCAAGTTCAAACTTTATGTGGAATTGATGTTTACCAGTTTGTTTAAGAAGAAACCAGAAGATGAGAAGTGCAGCTATCTTCTTCTGTGGGTTGGAGAAAAAGGTAGATATAATACATGGACATTAACAGAGGTAGAAGCAAAAGTTTTAAAATCATACTATGAGCATTTTGAAGCATACGTAATGCCAAAGTCCAACGTCATTTTCGCACGCTACAAATTCCATGAGAAGATACAGGGAGCAAGCGAGCCTTTTGAACAGTTTGTCACAGAATTGAGACTGCTTGTGAAGGACTGTGGATATGCTAACAGTGAAGAGATGATAAGGGATTGGGTAGTGTTTGGCATTCATTCACCTAAAGTTTGTGAAAAGCTGCTTAATGTCGGATCTGATTTGATGCTGGATAAAGCAGTATACATTGCAAGGTCTCATGAAATAGCACAAGTGCAACTTAAGACAATAGATGGCAGCAACAGTTCACATGAACAGGCGGTTCATGCAATTGGCAAGCAATATCACAAGAAAAGTTCTTAGAAAACACGCCAAGAGAAAACAAAAGGACAATTCGATGACACGCACAAGCCAGCTGACTACCATGTTCGCGCTAAAACCTACTGTGGAAATAAGGCTCATGACGCGAACAGCTGCCCAGCAAAAGGGAAACCATTTTGCAAAAGTATGTCGTTCCAAGCAAGGAAAAGGGAGTCCATGCAGTAAGTGAAAATGAACCAAGACAAGATCTGGACGGGAAATCAAGCCTAGAGCTGTTTTGGACTTGTAAGACCATGTAAAGGGTGTAGGCGGATCGCTGCCCTTCCAAAAAAAAAAAAAATGAATGTGATGTTTGGTTCTGATTGCAACTGTGTCATATGTGATACCTAATTCTGTTTGCAATTTTGTGATTTCTGATATCTTAACAGATATGTTCATTCACTTCAGTGTAGGAAAGCTCATTGAATGTTAGAGCAGTTACTTTGTAAGTACCACATTACAGTTATGTCATAGTGAACTAGTGCATATATCCTGTTTCAGATATTCACCCATACTGACTGTATGCAGGTATCTGGATTAGAACGTTACACTTCTATAAGAAGGGGGATGTAATATTCACATCGACTATAATACATGGTTTAAATTAAAAGCATTACTTATATGAGATTTTCTGTTGGCCAATTGATGCACGTCATGATCTGTAAGCTGCGCATGCTCAGTGTGTATTTAGAGCAAACGATGAGCTGAGACACGTTTTGCATGTTGCTCCAGGTTTGAGTGAATAAAATCCAGTTAATGTCACGTCAGTGTACTCCTACATTTTGTACATGCAGTACGAAACAAGACACACATAACCACAACAAGACAAGTTATAGGCATAATTTTGAATGTTTTACTGCACTAATTAGGTGTTTATGTTTCTTAAAAATGTACCTTATGTTTTGTTGCCTTCTTAAACCGTCAAGGAAAACATTTGAAAAAACATTCAGTGCTCTTAGTCTAATTGTCTTAGTTCTGTGAGGGAATGGTAACTTCCTTTATAAATGAGTGCTATTAAGCCTTAATGCTTTCCAAGCATGATGGAGCAGCTAATTTTACCTTGGATGCTAATGGCAGTCTAGGACAATTAACATGTCTATTACTGCCATAAACTGTGAATAACACTGAACAGCAAAAGCCATTTATTTTGTAAGAAGCTAGTTGAAAAGTAGACAGCTAAAGAGCTGTGGGGGAAGACAGAGTGTGTAGCTACTGTGAGATGCTAAAATCAAATAGAACAGAGGTGTTGTTACTATTAAGTAAAAACTTAGGAGCAGCTTCACTTTTGTATACATGAAGGTTCAAGAGACTTTGATGACTTACACAAAAACATTTAATCATCATGATTGAGAAGAGATTAAGGTAGACAGTACAGTTTAACCAGGATGTGTTAGCGTGCAGTGGCGTCCTCAACTCTGAGGGTCCGTGCCTTCTTCCAGATGCATATATATCCCCAAGCTGTCAAGTTTGTGTTATGCCAAGATATTGATGGCGCCAAAACAAAATATTCTCACCTAAAGCCTAGTTCTGGGAAGTATGCTGAAGTGTGGCAGGTCCCTTTAGCCTGTTTCCAGAGACCTTCAAAAGGAGACAGTCCTAGAAAAAAACAATCCCTTATAATGCAGCTGCCTAGACTCTCTGAGACTGTAGAGAAACAAACATAGTCATACATGAATAGATTTGGTTATTAGAGACTGGCAGAATATTCTTGTCCTGACCTGTAGTCTCGCATTGCCAGACCTTCCTCCACAGCGCTGTACAGGAGGGTCTGGCTAGTCCACATAGCATTCCGGGATGGGAGATAAACATGCTCTGGTTAATTTGCATTTCTTTAAACCAAACACAATCGTCTTGGGCGGTGCTAAGCGACGGACGGAGCCATGGTGCCTCTACAAAATAGCCTTGAGAAGGAACTTGTTTTGGTGGAACGTGTACGTTCAAAGGTTGTTTTAGTTGTGCAACAGAAAACTCAGATTGGACAGATCTAGTCTAGTTAACTGTATAGCTATATATATATATATATATACACACACATGTATATAGTCCTAATAAATCCACCGAGTTTAAAATTACAACCAGAGTTATTCGCTTTATTCTTCACAGGCCAAATTGGCTACCCGCCAAAATTAATTCTTACACGGATTTGGCGGGTTGGCGGGTGTCAATTTAAAGCACAATTTAACAGACATCTGGCCAAAAAGAGTGACATCCTTGGAAATTTACGGCAGCACCTGAGCAATCCCAGAAAGTGCAACATTATGGATATAGATCTGTGACCTATGAATGACCCGATGTTGTCTAACTGGGCTTTCACACCTGCCTCGTTTAGTTTGGTTGAATTGCACTAGAGTTTGTTTTCCCCTTTGGTGTGGTTCGTTTGGGCTGGTGTGAATGTAGTAATCGCACTTGGATGCGCACCAAAAGCTGACCAAACAAGCGTACCGAGACCTCCTTGAAGAGGTGGTCTCGGTACGCTTTCAATCGAACTCTGGAGCGGTTCGTTTGTGGTGAGAACGTGATCCGACCTCGAACCGCACCAGCTACTGTATGTGTACTGTGTAGCTAAACGGCTCCTGTAGTCAGGTGTGCTTTGCAATCTGCGATGCAGCAGATCATGCTAACTGTAGCAGCTTGCAATGTTTCTCTCACAGAAACAGACTGTGGTCAAGTTCGCCGTCACTCGCATCTCCGTGGTCAAACCAAGTTGGACACTATCAGTCAAGCTCAGCTGTCCTCCAACTAAATGTGATTTGATATGATTTATTGTGTTTTTTCTTTAGCTGGAAAGTTTGACTAAAATAACTTCTCCAACTTATCTGGAGCTCTCACTTTCTTGTATGTACATGCACTGTACAGAGCCAATGAATTACTGCTGCTCTGCCCTGAAAAGATGCTGCTTGGAAAGAATTCAGACACTCTTGTGTGTAAATTATTCCCCTTTTCCCTGTTTTTGTCAGAAGGAATAAATATGTGTTCACTGTGAAGTTTTATGTTACATTACTGCTGTTCTGCTCCATATGTAGAACAAGTTGAAAAATAAGTGGATGCACCCAATTCAAGATAGATGGCTGACAAGGGGATTTATATCATGGCTTCCACATTATAGGACTGCAAGTGATTTAGGGACTGTGTGAAAGTTATTAGGGCAGGCAGAAGGATCAGAAAAGGAGCCTGGTTATGTATTTTCCCTTTTTGCGGTGACTAAATTTGTAGGTTTTTTGAATTATTATCATTGTCATGGCACCTTTGTCCTTCCCCATATCCTCCCAAGTCATAGGAAGTTGGGCAGAGAGGGTGTTACCTCACCTCAGATTCTACCCAGACCTGTGAGAGGATGCTGGGCCATGCCAACTAACCCCCTTCCACATTTGACTTGTAAGAGAGAGCTAATATGCTTTCTTGTTGTTTTGTATTGGGGTGAGGGTTTTGCAGGTTTTTTTCTATGTCAAGTAATGGGTGTAATGCAAAGCTACTATCGGTATGTGTTTATTTCACAGAAATATCTGTATCCATATCTATACTCGGATAGGAAAGTAGGAGGGGGACGTACAGCTGAGATTGTTGCATCATATTCTGTGTTAAATAGTTTTTTACTTAAATGTTTTAAAGGTATAGAAAAATACAGTGTTAATACACAGCCCTGGCTGTGTAAATGGAAAACAAATAGAAAGGAGTGCACAAGCCACAAAACACACTCCAGCCAATCAGCAACAGGCGGTGACAGTTGATGGTAGGGGTGGAGGGGGGAGGCCAGTAGTTATCTGTCCGTTAATCTGGGGGGCGGAGCTTCTGAAGGGGGGGGTCGAATTTGTTTGGCAGTTGAGTTCAAATAACAATCTTTCCGCAGCTTCGCTTACTGCACCTTTAATTTGTAGTCTTTTTCTATACTATGAAAGGAGGTCCAGATAAAAATTAGGTTGGTTTGAAGTTTTTATGAAAAAAAGAGAGCCCAACTCAGTTTTACATCTACTGTCAAGGCATGCAGTGCCAGCCTTCAAAATCAGATCCTGATGTAAAGATAACACCTGTGCTACATCATCAACTGCAATGCACAACTAAAATGTTAAAGCATGAAACTCGCTAAATGTTGGAATATCAAACCTAAAACTATCTACACCTCATGGCCTGCTGCTCTGGCTATAGTTCCTGTTCACAATATACAGACAGCCAGGGGCGGAGTGGGACCAAAAAAATCTACCCGGAAATTTCGCAGACCACCGGTAGACCACCGGCTACACACAGCTACGGATTCGACCAAAACAAACAACCTGCCTTCCACTTCCTATTAATACGTCTTTTTATTTTGGAATTTTGAATAGAGTACCGAAACGGCAGTTTCACAGGATCTTAACAAACTTTCGAAGTGGTAGACATGTAGCATCATTTCTAGCTATCTAGTACATTGTGTTTTAATAACGTGTTTTACCTGCTAGGCAGCAGCTTATTTCACCTGTAGTATCTTTACTCCTCCATAATTTTTTTCCTTTTGAGTCTGATCTTCTCAGCACCACCTTTCCCTTTTCTTTTTTGGCTTTCCATAATTTTTAGACTCACACACTGTCTGTTAACGTTACCAATAGACTTTCAAACGTGACGAGGAAAAAAAGAGGTGTTCGATGGCTTTACGTCATAGACTGACCAGGGCTATGCCATTTGGGGAGGGGCCGCTCACTGATCCCCTTATATTTCTGAAAATCCTAGACATGGTTGTGACCTGCACTTCGTTAGTGCTTTCTGATTAGCCTGTGTTTGTATTGAAATAAGAGGCTGCTGCAGCCCGCCGTACGGGTTGAGCAGAGGCTGCACAGTTTGACCAGCAGGCAGCGGCCGCTGGATGGTGTTGCTAAGAACTTGCAATGTATAACTATTATCAGACCGGCCTCGAAACACTACCAGCCCACTGGGAAAAGTCCCGACTCTCCCAATTGCCACTCCGCTACTTCAGACAGCATTCACCTACAGATTACTGTGATACTGAGCAAAGATGTAAAGTTATCTTTTAAACGATACATTTATTCTTCACGGGCATCAGAGATCCTGCTACCAGTGAAAAGGAGTATTGCTGATTGTAGCATTCAGAGTGCTATATCTGTTCATATGCAAACAATATATCTTTAAATCCCTAGTCCAAAGAAAATACAGTATTAATAACATTAAATAAATAAAATATGTCATTCAGCTCAGTTACTTCTGTACAGTAAAATTACCGTAACTTGTGATGTGATCAGCAAATTTGAATTCTTGGGTTTGTACTCAGGAATTGCTGTCCCAAAATGACTGCTAGTGTGTTCCAAATGTTTAACAGTTGGAGCGGGAACTGTCATGGCTATCCAGGCTATAGGCCAATGTGTTCAAACAGGTGTAACCTATCACCTGCCAGCCAGGTTTCCATTACATTCATTCAACATCAGTGGACCACCACTACAATCACTGTGCTCAATATTGCCTTGTTTTTCATCATCACAACCACTCTAAAAATCATCAAAAGCTTAATTACCTATATGATGGCAGCAGATCAGATTAAAAAAACAACTTTTGGAATCAAGTCATAAATACAAACACCTCCAGGGGATATATATACAGTACAGGCGCTTTCAACACACTATGTCACATGTGTCAAACTCAAGGCCCGCGGGAAACTGTTTTCCCAACTGTAATTGTGCGACATTCGAAGCAAAATTTGGCAGATTTGCCGAGTTTGAAACTTTGCATATTCAGGCTGTGAAACAGGTTGCTGTAAGTCGGCTGTGTGGTAGGATACTTTTAAAAATGTAATCATTGTTTTGCTTGATTTGATAAACTCTATGATGGCTAATGAACTTTTGTGCTGACTTTTTTAGGGCTTCATTTCGACCAAACTGTGGGAAGTCTATACGAGACAGGCAATACAGTAAAATATATGTTAATTTTTTATTAAATAAAAGCATGACAGTAAACTATACATGTCTGGCCCTTAATGTAATTCTGATTTTCCAGTGTGGACTTTATTTAAATTGAGTTTGACAGTTTGTCTCTTAACTCTCCTTGATTTAGACAATAAACGACTGACCAAACTGTCTCAAGACAATACAGTGGAATAATGCTCAATTCAGAACCTAACAGAATATGCATTATAGAAACCACTCACCACCACATAAAGTCGTGTGCCTTCAATGTCACCAGTGGCATGTCACTTCATCAAGACGAATCACTCTAAAAAAATTTTTTTTTCTTGCCATTTTTCATCATCATATTCCAGCAATCACTTCTAATCACATTACTGCTTGACCTCCAATAAAACACAATATACTGTTAAATGTTTAACCAAGACCCTGAGGAGACTAATACTTCACTAAAACACTTTTCAACAAAGTATCTGTTCAAGGTTCATTCGTCCTTTATGCCTCATTTCCACCGCATGGTTCGGCTCAGCTCGACTCAACTCACTTTTGGTGCCAAGTGCTTTCCTTTATTTGGTTTTCCACCCGGGATAGTACCCCCTCACCGACCCTCACCAACCCTCGGCAACGATGTCTGAACTCGGTCAATTGTACGGCATAATGTATGAACTGTACTGCGTAGTTTTACGGATAGAGATGTTCGGTTACCGATACACCAGTATTGGAAAAGCCTCTGATACTGCCTAAAATGCTGGTATCGGTATGGTCAAGTACTCAAGTTTATGCACCGATCCGATACCATGTAATTTAGCCCTACTTTAAAGTAGTTTATTTATGTTCTTTTTACATTATGATTGACTGTCAAACTGGATAATAAAATAAAGTTCCATGACATTCATTGTTTGTGTTTATTCATGTTTCACAAAGAGTTTAACCTGAACCAGACCATACAACAATGACAGCAATCATATCACATCCATACAGGGATAGTAGGATACAGCTATTAAAACATATATATGTTTATGTATTTCTAACACACCGGTATCAGATCGGTACTCTGTATCGGCCGATACGCAAGTTCAGGTATTGGAATCGGTTTCAGGAAGGAAAAAATGGTATCGGAACATCTCTATTAACGTTTTTTTTTTTTTATCTGAGAGATTTGCAGTTGCTGGTGAAAGTAGCTTGGCTATTTTGTGCAGGATGTCCCATGTCGTGCCAGTGACGGTTCTCTCTGACCAATCAGTGGTGTGCAGAATTTCAACTCCACCTTCTAGTATCGGCTTAGCTCGCTTGGAACCTTGAATAAGTTACCAGATACTATCTACAACTTTTGCTTATCTAAAACCAAAAAAAAGAGCAAGTCTAGTTCAGTATAACCGTGCCGTATTATGCAGTGGAAATGCAGCATTAGATGGTAAGTCAGACATATGACAAGAAACAAAAACAAAAAAACTCTTTTTTCCACAAGGTTTGCTAATACGAGTCTTCCAAGATGGATTTAGCAAACCCTGTAAACTGCGCTATTTTTTTCTCCTAAATTTCAGCCTGATAAATGACACCTGTTCAGGAGTCAGTGTGCATTCGTTAGACTTGATCTTTAGGTGTCACTGCAGAGCTGTACCATGACAGAAATAAAACGACAATGGTTTAACATTAAAGATATAATGTGTAGTAAGTATTGTTTACTGTTAGTAAATACACAGCAAAGAAGAAACAGGAATAAAGAGGAATAAAACAATTTTCTGATTGTTTCACAGTGGTTTCGTTCTAAAGCACAAAAAAAGAAATCTGCACTTTGGCAGAAGGGTGCCGCATTGCCAGATTTTGTGTAAATGCAAAGCTTCATCCTGTGTGTGTGTGTGTGTGTGTGTGTGTGTGTGAGACACGGTTAAACTTGTGAGTCAGTATGAAACAAAAGCGGCTGACCTGGGAATGAGAAACGGCTGCACAACCTGCACGCTGAATTAGCTGGTGGTTACACACACCTATTTGGCCCAAAGGCTCTTTGCTGACAACCATAAACGTCCGGACTCACAAAAATACGAAGTAAATAGAAAATGCAGGCAGAGGGCAGGGTCTCTGCAGATACAGACACCACAACACACTTCTAGAGGGTCAAGTGATGATTGAGAGGGATTATTTTTGTTTTAATCTACACATTGTTTTTTTAGTAAAATACAACATGTTATACCTTTAAGTTAGATACCATTAACATCTTGCTAAAGTAAAGCAGTCCGTGTCACGACATGACAGTGACAGAGATGGTCAAGACAATATTCCATTACACTGGCCATTCCCTCTTCAGTATCAATGTAGTCTTTAACTAATATCACTTCTGAATGACTATAGGTGAAAGTTATTGGTGTAGTCTATGCAATACTCTGGTTTTCTGTATGCCTGCCATCAAAGGTCCCCTGTGGACTTTTTGACCACTAATGGTGCTATAGATCAAAGTTTTTTGAGGAATATTTTGTACACACAAGCACACACACACACACACACACACACACACACACACACACACACACACACACACACACACACACACACACACACACACACACACACAATACAACCGTACCACACACATTCCTCCGAATGGATTCATGTCATTCCACTGATTAACAGTTCGCAGTTGATGATGCTCTACTGTATTTCAAAAGTGTCTTTATTATTATTTGAAACTATGATTGGAATTGAATTGAATTAACACACTAAGAAACTTAGAAAAGGCACAGGAATATATGCAAAAAGTCAACATGCAAATGTTTTGTAACAGAAGAAATACATTTGACATATTTAACATTACAGTTTTTGTTTCCAAGACAAATGAACAGGGTACCTGTGTCATGTAATGCTGGAATTTGAGTCTGCCAACAAATACAAAGGCTCAACAATGTGAGGAGAGTGAGACTGTCCAAATAAATAAAGAGGCATGAGGACTTGATTAGCACGCCGAAGGAGGCAAAACTTTCTGAGACAAATATTCAGGATGCCTGCGAGTTTAGTCAGCTCAGCTTTTACCTTATAATGCTACAGTAACTGTGAATGGAACTTAAGACTCAAGTCTTGATGTCTTGATTTTGTAACATCATTTTTTTTTTTTTTTGCAAACTGAGTGTGTGTGTGTGTGCATTCCTGGGTTGCAGATCTGAGTAACTTGTCTCCTACCTGTACACTCCAGGCGGTGTCTGTGGGATGATGAAGCTCTTCTCCAGGTCCCGGAGTACATCATTTAGCATCCGCACGTGGGAGGGGTCGCGCTCTTTGGGGTCATTTGCCGGCCGCATCGATTCTGACTGGAAGAAAGCTGTGTGGTCTCTCAGAGAGGAGGCTGAGGACAGCATGGACTGAGTTACCACACTCCTATCTACACACATATACACGGTACAGAGAAAAGACAAAAGAAACAATGTGAAAAAACTGAAAGGTGAGTCACTGTCTGTTCCAGAAATAGTAGTTGACTATATAAGCATGCTTGCAGGGAATAATAATAATAATAATAATAATAATAATAATAATAATAATAATAATACATTTTATTTATATAGTGCTCTACATGGTACTCAAAGACACTTTACAGTAAAACCAGCACATTTAGCACATTAAAAACAGATGAAGCAACAGACTGGTTTCAAGTTGAAGCTCATTGTGGTCTAATAAAATCTCTGTGACACAGTCTCAACAAACCTGTGCAATGGGCTTTTTATGCCTTGAAGGGCATTTGGGGATTGGCTGTATGTATCAAGGCCAACCTCACAAAACATTGTATCAGGGTGACAAAACTTTGAGCAATGAAAATATGAATGTGGTCTGATGAGTCTTTCAGAATGTGTCTTCATCTATACGGCTTTATGTTTGGAGGAAGACAGGCTTCTTTGTAATCAATCAATCAATGTTTGTTTGTTCTACATGAAGTTCCTTTAAATATCTTTTCTGGATAAGCAAAAAAAATGTAATTGATAGTTTTCACGTGACGTCACGTCACAGCACAGCACAATGGGAACGGCCACCTGGATGGCAAAAAGAAGCTGCCCTCCACTGTCGAACACTGAATGAGTCGGCTCAGCTTTTACCACGTTGTAGCCTAAAATATCAGATAGTTGTTGTTCAACTGGATGCACAAAGCAAAGAGAGACAAGCCTATACTCTGCTCCCTGACACTTCCCTCTGCCCTGCCAGTCCTGTATTCTACACAAGATATATTGCTAACGTTATGTAGCTAAACATCGCTAAATTAGTTCACAGCTCCGGCAGTTAGCTGTTTATAAAGTGGAAGTAGACAAATTACCAACTAGCTAGCTTTGCTGTCTGCTTATTAACTCCTTGAAGAGATTATAGTATATTTTACCACGGCTTATTTTAGAAAGGCCATGGCAAGAAAACGTGTAGATTATCAAAAAAGACATTGTATCATAGATTTTTGTTTCTGATTGCCGGTGTTAGCTAGCGTAGCTAACGTTAGCGCGCTAGTGAGCTATCTTTTTCCCAGAATCGTTTCCGATCGCAGACAAAATGGCAAAATCAAATGCAATCCAACAGCACATTATACAAAGTAAACAAAGACACGTTTTGTTGCCGGGGCCCTTCATGAAATGAGCAGTGGTGAAAGTTACGACATCATGTTATGATTGAGTGCGGCTAGCTAGCTAGCCAGCATTAGCTAACATTAGTTGAAATAATTACACTTAATGATTGAAACACCGCAGTGGGCGCAGTATATTGGTCAAATGTGCCTAAGTCTTGCAGTTTGTATATATATATATATATATATATATATATATATATATATATATATATATATATATACTGTATATTTGTCTTTTGAGAGGTGATCTGAACACTTGTAGAAGAGAAAAACTTGAAGGCTTGTACGGCAGCTCTATGGAATTCCCAGTTTTGCCCTCCAGGCTCAGCAACAGTCATGTGACTGAAAACTATCAATATGGGTGCAAATGCACAGGCATTTAAGTGGCACCAACATGAGGCACCAAAATCTGTGTTGCTATTCCATCCGGTAGATACCAGTCACAGATCAACTATGGTACGTTGATAGTTACAGCGATGCAAATACACAGTAGTGCATATACAAAACAGCCTACAGTTTAGCCTATCATGCCATCCTGCTATTGACTGCTCCTTTTGCTTACCTCCGCACCATCTGCTGGACTGGACCAGTGGAGTTAGCAATGGCTAATATTATGGGGTGTGTCCTACTAGGCTACCGTACTACGGCTAGATGTAAACAGGTGGAAGTTGAACAAAGCTGGAGCTCAAACTACCACATTGCACCTTCCTTGTAGTGATAACACTAATATCAGAATTAATTTACAAAGTAATACTTGATTTCTCAAAACAGTAGAAGACAGTGGCTAAAAGTCTCCGCTTTTCTAACCATAAACTAAAATATATTATTGGTGAAAGAAATACAATCAGGGAAACCCTTGATTAGCTACTCAGCCAACTAGAGCTGCAAAGATGAATCAATTAGTTGTCAACTATGAAATTAATCACCAACTGTTTTGATATCAGTTTGATTCATTTTTTATGAAAAAAAAAGTAAAACGTCTCTGATTCCCGCTTCTTAAATGTGATTTCTTTGTCTAGTTTCTTCACTCCTCTGTGACAGTAAACTGAATATCTTTGAGTTGTGGACAAAACAAGTATTTTGAGGACGTCATCTTTAACCATGTCTGATATTTTACAGACAAAACAACTGTCCGCTTAATCAAGAAAATAATCTACAGATTTGTCAATAAAAAAACTAATTGTTAGTTGCAGCCCTACAGCCAACCAGCCACAAATCCTGTTTGACTGGTTTTAGTACGTTGTCCTCTGTGCCCTTTTTGCACCCATTGACTTGTATTAGATGGAGGCGGATCGGGAGGAGATTGTGTTGAATTTGTGTGTATCGCATGGCTGGGACTGCACTGACTAGAAAAGGGAATACTAAATATTGAATAACGCTTTGTGGCTGGTGGGGCGCCACACACACGCCCTCAATTGGCTGGCCACCATTCTTTAATATTACTTACTTTGCAGTCACAAAAACAACAGAACATGATGGAATGGCACAGCCAAGGGCAAATGACCAGTACAATAACCCTGTGATAGACTGGTGCTCTGGTGCTCTATCGCCCAATGTAAGGTGGGATGGGTGGACATGGGAAGAAGCATGAAATACATCATGAAATCAACAAATCTGAAAGATATATATTTATATATATATATATATATATATTATCAGCCTCAACATGCTTTTATCACATGCTGACAAAACAGGCATAAGACAGGTCATGCTGAGATGCTGCTGGTCAAGTGTTTGGCATCTTGGTTTCAGCTGGTAGACATATTGTCCTATTCCTATATGATCTGGATACTTTGGAGTATCCCAACATAATAGGTATCATATATCAGCCTCCCTCCATCCCTGAACTGTCCATTGTCTTACACCTTCAAAATATCAAGGTATCAGGGTATTAGGGATTGATGCTCAAGCTGGCTGGCTGGACAGTGGGCATGAGTTATGCCTCTGCATAAAAGTCCAAAACAGCCACACACGGGCACGCACGCACGCATGCAAACACACACACACACACACACACACACACACACACACACACACACACACACACACACACACACACACACATACATACACATACACGCACACGCACACGCACACGCACACACACACACACACACACACTTGTACAAACACTAGCTCAGGACATCATTTAAAGCTTTCTTCCCATCTCTCTTTAAATGTGTGTCTTTCAACCCTCATACTAACCAGACACTTGTAAACGGACCTTTCTTTTACTGCAAACACGCATGCATGCTCGCACACAAAACCAGCTACTCACACAATGCTATACTCATTAGCTTGTCAACACAAAGCTGGCTTGTTTTACAGTACATTTGGCACTGCAAATCAATTACCTTGCATTTTACAGTTAATTGGCCTATATTCTTGGCTCTATAACATAAATTCTGGCGGGATCCAGTGGGCCTGTGTTGGAAAGGCTGAAATCTGTTGTGTTACTGTCTGTATAAGGACAAAGGCTCATGATCAGGTGTTGAGCATGGTTAGCATTCAGTTAGTCAGGAATGGATGTTTTTACAGTCCATGAACACAATAATGTCACTGTGTTTGCAATAGCGCAAGTCAAGAAATACTCTTATACAGTAAGCTGTTTACATGATTGCTTAAACTAACAATATCTAACAGTATACTAACAATATTTCTCAATTGTGTACAATACTGGTACTTGAGACACGATGACCACAACCTGTTACTCATGTACCAAACCCCTGGACCAATTCTTCTAAAATACAAACACATTTCCTGCTGTATACTCAGATTGCAGTTCTAAACCAATTCAATTTGATTTATAGTATCAAATCATAACAAGAGTTATTTTAAGACATTTTACAGATAGAGTAGATCTAGACCACACTCTATAATTTGCAAAGAGTGGCGAGGAAAAACTTCCTTTTAGACAGAAACCTCGGACAGACCAAAACCACACTTTTTCCAAAACACAACACAAAATTCTTGTGTTCACATGTAACACACTGCCATTCAAAATGCTAAACATAAATTTCCTATCCACTCAGACTCCACACATGTTGCACAATTCACAGTTAAATTAGCAACCAGAGCTTTAGCAATAACAGGGTCACAGGCATGCTCTTCAGTGCTAGCTGTCATTATGCTGGGTTTTGCAAAAATGTCCAATATTAACGTTCTGTTTAGCGATAAGGTTGATTATTCTGAATGAGAAGATTTGATTTGAGATTCAAGATTAAAAAACAAAAACAAACTTGAATGTCCCCAAGGGGCAATTTGCTTTACAAGCAACAGTCCAACACAGTAGTCCAACACAAATACATACATCATACACAACACAGCACAAGATCCATATCTCCTACACTGTCACTATTAATCATGGAAGAAGAAGAAAAAATAGGTCCTGTGTGTGCCTATGTGTGTAATGTCACAACAACATAGTGTAAAAATTGAATTTCCCCATTGAGGGATTAATAAAGTGCTTCTTTCCTAGAGGATGTTGAGTCCAAGGGAGAAGTCTGTGCCTTTGAGATGACCCTCATTTCATAAAGGCAATGGAGGTCATTAAGGGTAGCATCAGTAATCTTACGGCACAGCTTGACAATTTTTTTTCCAGTTTGTTCCTTTTTCTAAGACTAGGGGCCCTTTCACACCTCGTTTTGTCAGGACTTTTAAACTTTTCAGTTTGACCTGAACCAAAATTACAGCTGTAAGTCCTCCTCTGGACCACAGTCCAGACCAAATAGCCTTGGTGCGATGAAAAGAGGTGGTCTTGGACCAGATCAAGTTGAACCATGGTCAGATTTAGTGTAAAAAGCATTTTTTGGGAGTCCAGACTTTTGGACCAATTACAGGAAGTTCTGGCAGGCTATTGACACTAGCTCAGTGCTCAGTGTACGTGTGTAGTCTCGCTTTGCCAGACCTTCCTCCACAGTGCTGCTGCGGAGGGTCTGGCTAGTCCACACAGCAATCCGGGATGGGAGAAAAACGTGTTCTGGTTTATTGGCATTTCTTTAAACCAAACACAATCATGGCCAGTGCGAAGTGCCGAGGGGAGCCACGGTGCCTCTGCAAAATAGCCTCAGGAAGGAACTTGTTTTGGTGGAACATGTGTACATTCAAAGGTTGTTTTAGTTGTGCAACAGAAAACTGTACAGATAGTCTAGCTAGCTGTCTGGATTAACCCTGCAGAGATCTGAGGAGCAGTTAACCATAGTCCTCATAAATCCACCGGAGTTTAAAATTACAAGACAAAGATAGCAAAATGGACATCCGAAAAGAGTGACATCCGGGGTAATTTCGGGCAGAACAAGAGCAATCCCGGAGGTGAAACGTCGTGGATATAGACTGGTACGTGTGTGGTTCGAAAGGGAGAGAGAGTGAGCAAGAGAGAGAGTGATGGTGGATACGTTCAGAGTTAGTATGGATCAACGGAAGTACATTTCAGGCATGTCAGGCTTTGCCCCTCACCTTCCGCTGTCTGTGTGTTGCCGTTCTGAAAATCCCTTCGCTATGGCAAAAAACAACACTTCCAGCCTAGCAAGCTACACGCTGAAAATGGCAAGTTTTGAAAAACATTTGGACCGTGCAACAAGGCAGGCCTGCTTGGTTCTTTCGGGAATGATTGTAAAGATTTACAAAGAATATGTTTGCATTTCCTCTCTAACTGGGACGTTTTGGGACCGATTGGAGAGGATTGCTTAAATAAAGTACACCTGGCGATACACTGGTAAGAGCTAATTATGTTTATAGCTCACTCTGTTGTGTGAACAGTAAACTTCATTTACTATTGTATGTGGTGTTTTCTTTTGCAGGGGGCAAATGTTCCACCTAAACAAGTTTCTTCCCAAGACTATTTTGCACAGCCAATGTCGCTGCGTCCGGAGCTTAGCGCCGCCCAAGACGATTGTGATTGGTTTAAAGAAATGCAATTTATTTTTTCTCCTATCCCAGAACGTATCTGTGGTGTAGCCAGACCTTACTCCACAGCGTAGTGAATGTGAGACTAGTAAAGAGCAGACAGCTGTGTGGGATCGGAGCAATTAAGTTGTTAAGTGGTAGTAAAAGTTCAGTGTAGGTTTTAGTTTGTCAATGATTAAACACTGCAGCTCCTTAACCCTTGTGTTGTCCTCCAGTTGACCACGCACTCGTCTCCTGAAAATTAACTCTTTTTTTTGACAATTTTGCCACTCCCCCGCATTACCAATATATGATATGAATATATACCCCACTAACATCAACCTATTACCACTAGTTTTACACTTTTTCTTGTTATATGAAATGAGACCTAATGTTTGAGTGAAAAGGCAGAAAATAGGAATTATTTTGACTTACGCTATCAAAGGAACATATGTTGAGTGGATAATCATAGACACGGACGGTAATAAATCTTTTTAAAAAAAGGGTCAAATTCGACCCAAGGACACCATGAGGGTTAAGATCCAAGTAAAGTTCCTGTGTCTTGGTTCTCAACTGCTGAAGCAGGAATGGTTAACAGTCAGAACTGAAAAAAAGGAAAAACAACTCAACAAAAGAAAATGAGCTGCGGTAGCATGGGGAGAGCAGGAGTCAGTTGGAAAACACTTCAGACACTTTAGAGAATATATGAGACGGGGAACCCTGTCTACAAACCAATGAAATACAAGTATCGGGAGACGCATGTCACCTAGGTGATGATGACAGGACATAGGTACTGTATGTATGGGGCGCCAAATGTAAAAAATCAGATACAATTTTATAGCTGAATTTTGATTATTTAAGTCACTTTCCTCACATTTAGCAAATGTTTCTCACATTTGAGACAGACATGAGTGTAAAACAACATATTATCAAAACATATATCAGCTATAAAATTTTATCTGAATTTTTACATTTGGCGCCCCATAGGTATGTCAAGTAAAGTTCTTTAGTGTGCTCGCACCATTGCAATTTGAAACAATGTATAACAATGTCACAAAAAAACTAAAAGCTTGGTCTGTTGGGACATGGAAAAAACTTGGAAATAAAAGAAAGGAAGAGAAAAAGAAGACGAGACTAACAACTTTTTACATGTTGCCTTTTAAAATGGTTTTATTTTTGTAAAATTGTTTTATTTTGAATATTTGTAGTGCATATTGTAGATTTTACATCATTTGCCATTCTGTGGGCAGCAAATGAAGACTTTCATTGTACAGGGAAACATGTTTCCCTACTGTTGTATATGACAATAAAACTTTGTAAAAAAAATAGAACTGAAAAAATAAGAAAACAATAGGTGTGAAAGAGTAGGGCCTGTTAAAGGAGAACTCCGGGCAATTTTTACGTTAATCTTGATCGCTATAAGTATGTGAGTACTGTCGATAGCAAAAAAAACAAGCCGAATCGGTGCTAGCTAACTGGAGCTGCTGCAGCTCATGCCGAGAGCTCCCGTTAGCTAAAACGGCAGTTTTGGGGGCATATCATAAAGAGTGCCTTTGTGCCTCTTAACAGATACAAAATGCAATTAAAATGTCTGTGCAATATGAACAGGGCCCTTACACGACAACAAGATGCGTTTTCAACTCAGATATTGTATAAATTCACCTACCCTGTTAGCTGCTATCTGCCGTCTGTGATGAGTGAATGTTCAGCCAGGCTGCTCTAGCTCCATAGGTTACTCCAAGCTTCTTCCCTTGTGAACACCTCCGCTCTTCACTCTTCTCACACCACGCTTCCATCTGCACACTGCTGTTTACCTTTTCCTGCTACAACTGAAATCCCACGGGACTTCAGCGCAAGACTACAGCTAGCCTTCTGTAATGCTGTTACTTTACAAGAACCAGGCATCATTTGTCCCGTTTCCATGTAGTTACATAGTCACTGATATGATCATAACCACTACAGTGCTCAATTACCTATTTTTGAGGGGGAAATAAAATTTCGCCGTGAAAGCATGAACTGTCCTCTGGAGGACATCCACCAGACCAGCGGGCGCCCGTGGATTGTTGTCGGCGGCGGCAGGTGAGGAAGGCGGGGAGGAATTAGAAGGATGCCGGTCGGCCCTGCTAGCCTGGCTAAGGCAACTAACACACAGTTCGCCACTGCAGAGACTACTATTCACCAACGCCAGATGGATTGCACACAAAATGGATATATATGCTACAAATACACAGGGAACTGCTGCTTGATGATTATTACCGAAACCTGACTTAACACACTCACTCATCCCAGACGGCAGCTAGCAGCTAACAGGGTAGGTGAATTTAAACAATAGTTGAAAACGCATCTTGTTGTCATGTAAGGGCCCTGTTCATGTTGCACAGACATTTTAATTGCATTTTGTGTCTGTTAAGAGGCACAAAGGCACTCTTTATGATATGCCCCCAAAACTGCCGTTTTAGCTAAGTGGGAGCTCTCGGCATTAGCTGCAGCAGCTCCAGTTAGCTAGCACCGATTCGGCTTGTTTTTTTTGCTATCGACAGTACTCACATACTTATAGCGATCAGGATTAACGTAAAAATTACCCGGAGTTCTCCTTTAATGTGTTCAGGATTGGTGTATGAATGGCTTTCTTCCTATAGATGTTTTACTTTGAGAATATGAAGAGTTGTCTGAGATCACAGTAGTAGGAAGTGAAAACAGTTTCAGGATTATATATAGTTTTTATTTGAATCAAACAGAGACTATGAACATGTGACACACTGGTCTTAATCAGCAGACCTCAGTGTGTGTGTTTCTGTGGATCAAAGTGTGTCACAGTGGTTTGGGAACGGAGCGTGACTCATCCAAGAGGAGAGGGGAAGACAGTGGGGACAAAAATAGATAAAGAGATCTGTTCTCTCCTACAATTTTAAATGGCTCTGGTTCCTCGCAGCCAGCTGGGACTCATTAAATATTGTTTGATTGTTGTAATCCATCACAACTTTTGACACACGGGGACGTGTGTGAGTGTGTTTGTATGAGCCTCCTGTGATAACAGTGGCAGGGAGAAGAGAAGAGAGAGAGAGAGAGAGAGACAAAAGAGCTTTAGGGTGATGCTCAGTTTAGAATGCCAACACAAAGAAAGCGGAAAGTAACGGACATCCGGCCAGAAAGAGTGACATCCGGCGTGTGGAACGTCGTGGATATAGACTAGGATGCCATAACCTAACGTAACAGTAATTAGTCATACATGACTTCTGTGCCTTATTTTGAATAAAAGTTAAAATATAAATATAGTGTTATTACATGTCTATATATAATATCTCACCATGAATTAGTTGTTGTTTTGCATTTTTCCTTACTTTAAGCTTTATGTTATTATGTTTATGTATGTATGTATCTGTTGCAATTCTTTGCAAAAGATATTCGCAGCACAAATGTACATCTCTTGTGGTCTGTGAATGAAATGGGAGCCAGATACATGCAACTGTACATTCATGACTAAAAGTCTGTTTGCGCACAAACACAGTACATTTGCATACATATTCTTTTTTTGTCACATTTATAGACACCTGTATAAAGCTGTACATACAAACTGGTTGTGTTTTATATGTTTTTTATTGTAACTCATGTACACAAGCCTCAATTCTGCTCCCACAATTAGTCATAGATGGATGTAGAAACACCTTTAATCCCGTTTTTGCATATGAATATCTCTGCTCCACCAAGAACAAGTGCAATTCACATATTAGCACCGGAGAGATCTTCAAACAGCACCAGAGCTGTCATTCTTACACATTATGCACCAATGTGCTATTTTTAGCACGTGTTTTCAATTATTCATTAGTCATAAGATATACAGTATTGATGCTGCATCTTAATCATCATCAAATGTTGGGAGGGTATTCAGTGAATTAAGTTTCATGCACACTACGAAGTACTTAACAATAAGGGATCACATTGGGAAATGATGAAAAAAAGCAGAATAAAAATGAATAATAAACACGAGCAGTCTTTAGACTAAAGTTTATAATGCACGTTGACAAGTACAGTGAAACTTACAAACTACTAAAAGAACAGTCTATATACATGACGTTCCACTTCCGGGATTGTTCAGGTGCCGCTGGAAATTCCGCCAAATGTCCCTCATTTATGCCGGATGTCCGTTACCTTGGGCTTTCTTTGTGTTGGCATTCTAAACTCTGGTGGATTTATGAGGACTATGGTTAACTGCTCCTCAGATCTCTGCAGTGTAAATCCAGGCAGCTAGACTATCTAATAATAATAATAATAATAATAAATTGAACTTATATAGCGCTTTTCACTAACTAAAAGTCGCTTTACAGGGCAGGTATAGATAATAAAAACAGAACAAAACAAAATAAAACAAAACAAGATTCAGGCACAGATGAAAAGGGAAGGGGCATGGGGCTACGGATAGGCAGTGGTGAAGAGATGGGTCTTGAGGCGAGACTGGAAGATGGTGAGGGACTCAGAGGTGCGGATCTCTTGGGGGAGGGAGTTCCAGAGCCTGGGAGCTGCCCTGGAGAATGCTCTGTCCCCAAAAATGCGGAGGTTGGACTTTTGGATACAGAGGAGACTGGCTGAGGTGGATCTGAGGGACCGTGAGGGTTGGTACGGGGAGAGTAGGTTAGTGAGGTAAGAGGGGGCCAGATGGTGGAGGGCTTTGTAGTTGAGGACCAGGATTTTGTAAGTGATCCGGTGGGAGATAGGAAGCCAGTGGAGTTGTTTTAGGACTGGAGTGATGTGGTGCCAGGATTTGGAGCGGGTGATGAGTCGGGCGGCTGAGTTCTGGACCAGTTGGAGTCGGTTGATGTTGGTAGAGCTGATGCCGAGAAGAAGTGAGTTGCAGTAGTCCAGTTGGGAGGAGATGAAGGCGTGAATGAGTCTTTCAGCAGCGGGGGGTGTGAGAGAGGGTCTGATTTTGGCGATGTTGCGGAGGTGAAAGAAGGAGGTTTTAATGACATGACAGATGTGGGGCTCAAGGGAGAGGGCGGAGTCAAAGATCACACCAAGGTTGCGGGCCTGGGGAGATGGGGAGACAATGGTGCTGTCGATGGTGAGAATGGGGTTATTGATTTTGCTGAGTGTGGATTTGGAGCCTATGAGGAGGAATTCTGTTTTATCGCTGTTGAGTTTGAGGAAGTTGTGTTGCATCTAGGTTTTAACGCTTAGAAACCTAAGGTAATTTTTACAGTTCATTGTCCGTCTGGTTTTATTTTCTAAAAAAGCTTGTAAAACATCAACCTTGTTGTCTACAGTCAATTTATGAACATCATTTTTTTCAGGAAAAACTGGGCTATTAGAATGTTTGTGCTGCAGTGAGGTCACTTGAATGTAAAAATAGGTTGTATGACCTTAAACACAAATAAATAAAACGGAACATGAATCTCACAGATATGTATTGATATCACAGACAGATCAATAAAAGCCAAGCCAATCTCCTGTCTAAATCAGTTCACATATGTATTAGGAGTCACACTGTGAAGAAATAAACATTATAACTTATACAGTTGACAAAATATATACATTTTTTCAAAAAAAGTCCAGACGCTTTTGCCCTCATGACATTCACTTATGCCAATAATCAAATAATATTGTCATATTTATTGAAATCACACACACAGCAATGTTCTAAAACAGTTCTCCTATATATTTGGAGTCAAGCAGTGCAAAAATAAACATAATGAACATTATAACTCATGTAAAAGGAAAAACTGTTTACATTTCTTCAAAAAAGGCCCACATTTATGCCACATCTCAAAACATTCTTCTCTGTAGAACTGTAATAGACTGGAGTGACCTATCTTTACACTCTATAGCCTTTGTTCTCGCTCGGATTTGCTGGAGTGATCCATCTTTCAACTCCATATACTCTTTGTATGACGGACCTACCTTCCCATTGGTTGAAAGACGTCAACACAATCTCGCAAAGCATCATGGCATATTCAAAATGGCAGCTAGCATCGAGCTAGTGGCAAAAATGACGGAAAATTGATAAATTATGGACATCAAGTGGATAAATCTTGGATATAAGCGTTTGGATTTATTGCTGAACAACTCCGAAAAGAGGCACAACTTCCAGGCTGGATAGAAAACCTTCTGTAAAGGCTACAAAGACACCAAAGACACCCCCGTGATGGCTAATTCCTTAGCTTTTAGCAGCAAAAATCGGTAAGTGGCTAAATTAAACCGTTTCGTACGGTACCGTATTATGGACGATCCCTTAGGGCTCTTAATAGCTGACAGACAGGAGTTGATGTGGAAGAGGGGAGGATTGTGGGGGGATTTGGTGCTGAGGTAGATTTGGGTGCCATCGGCGTAACAGTGGAAGTCCAGGTGGAAATGGCGGAGTATCTGACCAAGGGGGAGGATGTAGATGATGAAGAGGAAAGGGCCGAGTACGGAGCCTTGGGGAACACCTTGAGTGACTGTGGCTGTGTCAGAGGTGTGGTTATGGAGAGAGATGAAGTGGGATCTGTTGGAAAGGTAGGAGTGGAGCCAGCTGAGTGCAGTACCTTTGATACCAAGGTCTTTGAGTCTGGTGAGCAGGATGTTATGGCTCATGGTATTGAAGGCTGCACTCAGGTCGAGGAGGATAAGGATATTGAGGGAACCAATGTCAGCAGAGGTGAGCAGGACTTTGAGGAGAGCAGTTTCTGTGCTGTGGAGGGGGTGAAAACCAGATTGGAGAGGTTCAAATTGGTTATTGGCATGAAGATGGGTTTGTAGTTGTGAAGAGACTATACGTTCCAGGGTTTTAGACAGAAAGGGGAGGTTGGATATTGGGCAGTAGTTGTTGAGGGAGGAGGGATCCAGACCAGGTTTTTTAAGGATTGGGGTGACAGCGGCAGTTTTGAAGGCAGAGGGGACAGTTCCAAGGGACATGAGGAGTTGAAGAGGTTAGTGAGGTAGGGGCATAGGACGGGGAGGCAGGACTTCAGGAGTGGAGTAGGGAGGGAGTCAAGGGAGCAGGTACTGGGTTTGGAAGAGCTGATGGTGACCAAGTCAAACTGGGAGAGGAGGCAGTGTGGAGGAGGGGTCGGGAGGTCAGGAGGGATGGGGGGAAGAGGGGCCGTGGTAGGTGCTGGACTAGATCCTGGGAGGTCAGATACAGGGGATAGAGATTGGTAAATTATGTTGATTTTGTCAGCGAAAAAGTGGAGGAATGAGTTGCAGAGATCCGCAGTAGAGGTAGGGAGGGTGTTGGTCCGAGGCTTGATGAGGTTGTTCATTGTGGAGAAAAGGGTTCTGGGGTTTTGACAGGGGTCGGTGAGGATGGTGGAGAGAGGTAGGCAGATTTAGCAGCAATGAGGGCGTCTTTGTAGGCAGTGAGGTGGAGTTTATAGGCTTCATGGTGGACTGTGAGAGATGATTTTATTGTTATTCAAGTTGGCGGCCAGTTTGTTTCATTTTCTAGAGTGCAGATGTGTACCAGGGTGAAGAGGTGTTAAAAGTGACGGTTTTTGTTTTGAGGGGGGCCAGGGTGTTGAGGGAGGTAGACAAGGTGGAGTTGAGGTGGTTTGTGAGGTCATCAGGTGAGGTGAGGGTTGAGTCCAGGTGGAGAGTGGTGGAGAGCAGGTCAGAGAGATGGTGGGGATCGATAGATTTAAGGTTGCGGAAGGTGATTTCTCTGAGGAGGCTGGGGCGTGGGGTTGGAGAAGGGATGGTGAAACGTATCAGTTTGTGATCAGAGAGGGGAAAGAGGCATGGATGGAGGTCGAGCACCGGTTGGTTTGTGGAGCAGACCAGGTCGAGGATGTGTCCTTTTTCATGGGTGGGGAATGTGACATGTTGGGTGAGAGTGAAGTTGTCCAGTAAAATGGTGAATTCTGATGATAGCTTGCAGGTGGGGAGTCCATGTGGATGTTTAAATCACAGAGTAGCAGCAGATGTGGAGAGAGAGATGAGGCTAATGTGAGGAGTTCAGTAAAATCGGAGAGAAAGGAGGGATTTGGTTTAGGTGGCCAGTAAATGAGGATGACTGTCATGGAGGAAAGAGCTTTGAAGACGAGATATTCAAACGATGATAATGGGGGAGGGTGAGTTCTGTGATCCGGAAGTTCTGATTGAAAATAACAGCAAGGCCACCTCCACGGCGGGAGGGATGGGGTTTGCAGATGTAGTTGTAGCCGGGGGGGATGCTTGGTTGAGGGAGAAGAAGTCGTTGGGTTGTTGCCAGGTTTCGGTGAGCAGAAGGAAGTCCAGAGTGTTGTCAAGGATTAGTTCATGGAGGGCAGGGTCCGTTGTCCAATCGGAAATCAGTGTTCTTGAAAAGGTCACATGCTCTTTGTTTCAGATCAGTTTAAACACACTGCTCTTTTGTTTAAGATCAGTTTTAAACAAGTCACCTGCTCTTTGTTTAAGATCAGTTTAAACAGGTCACATGCTCTTTGTTCAGGATGACCACATCTTGGTCATGACTTCTTTATCTCAGAGGCCGACGCTCTGAGGCCTCTGTTTAAAAGATAGTGTTTAACATTCAGTTTAATTCTTCCTTACAGCTGTGTGGACTCGCCAGACCATCCTCCGTAGCGCTGTGAGGAAGGTCTGGCAAAGCGGGACTACTAAAACAATAATGTTGCATACATAGAACGCTACAATAATGGACGTAGCAGCAGTGACGTCACCCATTGGTTTGTGGACTGCCGTTTTTAAGCCTGGAGTTTGGTAATTTGGCCATCGGCATCTTGGTCTGACGTGACGATGTTTGAAGAGAGGTTGGAGCTTGGAGGATAACGCGGCCAAGCCAGTGTTGTATATGGTTGCAATGCTGCTGTGCTAAGCTAAACGCTAATGAGCAGTACAGCAGTAAAACAGATGTAGTATCTGAAGGGCTTATAAAATCAGCAAACATTCCCTTAGCGGTAGCTAGCTAGGTTGGTTTGCAGCACGGTGAACAAGACATTTTTAGGTGACCAAAATGTTCCAATTAGCTTTGATGAAGTGAAAACACACAATTAGAGGGTCAGAGTTTAAGATGAAAACATGGACGACACCCAAAAACAATGTCACGGCTATTTTAATGTACACATGGCCATGGAGATGCATCGCTAAGCCTCTGTCCTGATTGACAGGTCGGTGTGTAGCCACGCCCCTAACGCATCCCCTGATTTATCGTCTATTTTAAAATAAATGGGACCATAAAGCTAAATGAATCATACTGTACTGAAGAAGACTTGAGAGTAGCGATTGAGACCATAAACTTGTTATGAAAATGTTTAGTGAGGTAATAATTCAAGGGAGAAGTAGGGTCATTTTCCCATAAACTTCTATAGAAACAGACTTCTTTTTGCAACCAGTGGAGTCGCCCCCTGCTGGAACTTAGAAAGATGCCGGTTTAAGGCACTTTGCCCATATTTTTACAGTCTGGATGCGTATTATATTCTGTCTCTCACCTTGTATATCCAATTCCACTTCACTTTATCTCTTAAACTCCCTTTAGTTTGTCTGGTCTGAGCTATAGTGAGGTGACTGCATGTTATTCTTTTCTAAGTAATAGTTTAAAGAAATGGCAAATGGCCTGGATCTGTCTTTGTAGTGCTATTTCTCCTGTAGCTCTCTTTTTACTGTAGCTGATTTTGGGGCATTATGTATAAGACTGGGGACAGCAAAAACATAGCATTTTTATTTCACGCAGCAGATGCTTTGACATTATAAATGAAGATCCTCTTGGGCACAAAGGGACCAGAACAGAGATTCTGCTCCTCAAGGCGTTCTGCCTGTGATGCTTCAGTGGTAGATGCACTCTATTACCTTTTTTTGTACAATAAAGTGGAGTTTAATGATTTGTTTTTGCGGATTCCACGTGTTGACGATGTGGAACTGATAGCACACAGAGTACTACATATTTTAAAGGTTGATATTGGTGGCTGTTATATCCTTGGCCATCACTGATTGGATAATAATTCATGGTCATAATTTAACTACCTTATTATTCAACACTACTTCACTGATTACAAGCAGGGACATGATTGTTTCACTGCTTTATATTCATGCAAATACTGTCATTTTCAAAATGTCTATTGAAGTCAAGGTCAGACCATGTTTTTGAGAAACCCGCCTCTTCTACTCATCATGTAGCTGGATACATTTCTTGCTAATGCAGAGACACTAGGGAATCCATAATAATTGATTTGATGTAAACAAACTGCCATCCAGTTCTCCTTCTGAAATTGTAAACACATGTTATGTTATTAATAAGTTAAAGCACATGTTTATGTTTATAAAATACACTACTCAGTACAAACAAGGTACAGCTTCCTAAGTTACCATGTTCCCAATGCATATTGGGGTAAAGCATGTTCTAAATAGGACGTGTTTGTGTTCACTGTGCTCATGCACTTAATTTAGTTAAGCAAATGCAAACAGAAATGCAAATCCATATACATGTTATATGCATGAATGCATATTCCAAATGCCATCCATGCAAAACAACCATGCTGTCACCATGATCACTGTGATAATTCCTACTTTCCACACTGGCTGTGAAGTGATCCCCTCTGCACAAATACACTGTAAAAGATGAGGGCCAAAACCCACAGTCCTCATTCCATGCTAAATTCTAAATTTCTGCTGAAGCTATTAGGAGGAGGGTGCAGCAGTCAAGTGGCAGTCTTGTGTAGGTTTATTGTGTCCCACTAACAGACATTTACATGCAGTCAGACGTGGCTCAGCAAGACATCTAGTGGTTACACAAAAAGTAGTGAGGTCCAAATGAAGGTTTGTGGAGAATTGTATTAATTTTCTCAACCCAATAGACGGCGCTCTCTGTTTAACAAAAGGTTGAAAGCACACTGAATTGCCATTCTTTTAGCCTTTACCAAGAGTGCCATCTAGTTCTGTCAACAAATACAACTAATGGTTCATGAAGCTTCATTTGGACATCACTAACCAAATGGGAATTTAATAAAAAAACAACAAAAAAACTAGAGACCTACTTGACTGGCTCAGGCTGCAGAAGCCTCATTCTGAATTAGCTTTAGTTGGCATTTGGATGCATCCTGTAACCTGCGATCTTGGAAGACCAGCTAGGGTAACTAGTTAATTTAATCAACTAAAGCCCTATCCGCACGGGATTAGTATCATCTGGGGACCTTGTGTAATTTAGAAATTACCCCCCTACATCTGAGTTTCGTGTGGCACATTCGCACAGGATAAGCGAAGCCTGCTTTTACTTGAATTTAGAGACATGTCTGGACGGCCAGGGTGAGGCCGCCGCACTACACTTGAGTCAGGGTTCCATATCTTTTTGGGCTAGGCCCTGTAGAGGTTGCCAAAGGCGCATACCCTATCATCTCCGCAGCGGCGGCACGCACACACAGCATCACCGCCAACCCTCGGTCGAAGCCGTGGGGAGTGCGTTGACTTGGGGCCGGAGGTCTCCAGTCACAGCGGTCCAGATTAGGATTGCCATGAAAGGCTGCGTCCGCAGCCCCCTGCGATCTCATATCCGTCTTAGCGAGAGGGATAGAAAGGCGCACAGGAAACAAAAACCTTGAAAAAATGACATACGACCTGTCGATTTGCACAGGACTAAAGTTATCATAGGATCTCGGTGTTCGGCGAAATATGTTAGGTCATTTGCGGGGTAATTTTTACTTGACAAATTACAGACATGGCCGATTAGCACGGGATTAAGATCACAGACAACCTCCTTAACTATTACAAATGACTAGAGGTCACCAGGTAATACTAATCCCATGCGAATAGGGCTTAAAGTGCGTAGTTTCTGTTGCCCCCATAATGAATTGTAATGACAACAACACTGTCGGCCTGTCCACATGATACAAGCCTTCTGTGATCACGCCCAGCTCCCTCCCCCACGCAGTTGCTAGTAGCCAAGGTGGACACGGAGGATTAAATAAACATGATGGACTCTTCAGAAGAGGTAATTATCTTTACTCGAGTTTCTGCGCCCGAACGTCGCCGGACAGACCAGCGGAGCTGTGGAACCCTATTGTTTCCCTAAGGTTTCTTATTATTTTTCTCCGCCTAAAAATCCCGCCAGAGCCTAAACCGTACATGGTGGTGGTGGGGGGGGGGGGTGCCATTTTCAGGACTGGTCCAAGCAAGGACCTCGGACAAAAACAATTCCACCACTAGGTGTCGCTATAGCAGAGATACGCGTTTGGCCCTATAACTCCCAAACTGTACATCGCACATTAAAAATACCCTCCCTGAATTCAGCTGAATCTCCTGATATAGGCCATGCCCAATTCCGCCTAGACTTTTAAACCTAACCTCAAACCTACTTTTTCTAACTCCTCCTAGACCGTGCGACCGATCTGCACAAAACTTTGTACGTAGCATCTCTAGACTGACCTGACAAAAGATATCCAAAGATTTTTTATTGGATGAAAGTTGCGCAAATAACGCACATGTTAGCTAGCTACGAAAACATGAACTTGCCATATCTCGGCCAAAATAAATGCTATCAATGCAAAACTTTAGATTCTTGTTTGCCATGACCCTCTGGGGCTCCCCAACAAATGTTACGAAAGTTGGCCACTAGGGGGCGCTACAAGTACAAAAGGTTTATATCTCATGAACGACTCATCCGATTTTTACGAAATTTTGAGGCTACCATCTAGGGCCACTCCTGAGGCCACCCCTGCAGTGGGGTACTGATTCGTCAAAGTGGGTGTGGGCTATGGGACTCAGGTTTGGATTCACCACTTACACTAATGTGAGCAACTTCAAATTTACAGTGTAGATGTACAATGGTTCATGGACCTCACATACCAAAAATTACACATATGGACTACTAGGTGGTGCTATAATGACATCAAACGTGTTTTTGCTTATAACTCCCACATTACACATCGCACATTAGAAACCCTTACATTCCTGTGTTCCTTGAATCGAGCTGAATCTGATGATATAGGCCACGCCCATTTCCACTAAGAAGTTTTTTCGCAATATCGCGCAATGTGCAAAACCAACTTTTTCGAACTCCTCCTAGGCCGTGCAAACGATCTGCACGAAACCTGGTATGTAGCATCTCCAGATGGACATGACCAAAAGTTATCAAAAGAATTTTGCAACGTTAAAGTTTGCGCATTTTACGAACAAACAAATTTTCCTAGCTAGCTACCAAACACAAACTTTATCATATCTCGGCCAAATTAAATGCTATCAGCAGAAAACTGAGATTATTGTTCAACATCGCACTATGATGCTCTGTACCAAATTTGGCGAAAATTGGCCACTAGTTGGCGCTATAATCAATGTTTGTGTTTTGGCCGATAACTCAATGCATGCAAATGGGACATTTGCGATTGCAATTTCTCTGCCGTAGTAATTGCTATCAACATGAAACCTGTGATGCTTGTTTGGCATGCCGCTCTGAGGCCCTGTACCAAATTTGGCGAAGATCGGCCATTAGGGGGGCGCTATAGTCAACGTAGACCAGTTTTGGCCCTTTTACTCAATCAATGTTAATGGGTTATTTGCAATGACAATGTACCACAGACCTTGTGGCTCACACCTCTCGATATTTCCTGACGTTTGCTTCCCCACCGTTACGCTTTGGGTCCCACTGTCGCGCGCTCCCCGGGTCGTCGGGGGCGACTCGCGCCGGGAGGCTTGGACCCTGTCATAACTTCTTGCGGTTCTAGTTAGCTTTGTATCAACTAATTTGGCAATAACTTGAATGTAACGGACGTTCATTAATATCAAAAAGTTACGCACTAAAGCTTTAACTCTAGCTTAGAGGCAGCTGACAGTTAATAAGCTACCTAGCTTGGAGAGCTATTGTGACTGACTGTGTTAGATTCCTGGATGGCTGGTGTGTAATACAGTAGCCCTTTAAGTACTGTCACAAAGCTTCTTCATCCACAAAATCTTTGCGAAGATGCACAAGCAAATTCTGCTGTGCCCCTTTCTGATGTGACTGACAGCGCTCTCCACCAACATCATTATAACGCCAAATTAGGGAGTTTCTTTGAAAGAATGCTGTTCACCCCCACCCCCTTCAGAATTCAGAGACTTGGAAAATATATTACAAGAAGCATCAAAGCTGTTCTGGATGCTCGTAGTGGCCCAACAATTCACCCTGACCCGTTTTTTCCTTTCATTTGTCACCCATCTGTAGTTAAGCTTTTTTCACATTCTGAAGTCATTAAAGTGGTCGCCTTCTCCCTTATCTCTACCTTCAATCTAATTGTACTGTATAGCTAAATGCGCTACATTGCGATACCTCATTAAAAATGTACATCATACAACAGGATTTTAGTGACATCCAGGTGTAAGACATAATTCATGCACATGGGCACTCACATTTACTTTGATTTCCTTAGTGTATTGTAGTAATACCCAGCACTGACAATAGCCTGTTCTACCTTTCTTTGGTACTGCTGTTGAGGACCAAAGGCAGCCCTGTTGCTAAGCACTATCAATACAGTAAATTAATGGAGATTTATGTCAGATCAGACTAGACCAACGGCAGTTTTATATGAAAAGAGAAAAGAAGGGAAAATAGTGATTTAAAAAGTTGAACAAAAGGTTTTTGGGGGTTTCAATTAGCTGGTTGTTTGATCTGAGTGCCCTCCATGACTGCCAGTCATGAATACTGCAGTGCTTCACACCGGCTGTGAAGAATCCATTAAATATCACTGGTCCTCTGCCGCAGGGGGCTGCTAAAACACCCACAGACCAAACACACACATGCACACATGCACGCAGGCACGCACACACTCCCACACAGCCATTTCACATCCCCCAAATAATTCTCACTTTTTGAATAGACCCTAAAAGAACACTTGCTTCACTACCCACTCATATGCGTTCACTTACTTAGCTATATCCACACACAGTTTACTGTACTGGCACCCTCATGTTGACACCCACTAACATTCTACTCACACACACTTCTACAAATACAGGAAGGAAGCATGAACTGTAACTTTTATCAGTAAATGTATGAATGTTTGAATGGCTGAATGTTTATCTAGTCACACTTTGCCAGAACTTGCTCCACAGCGCTGTGGATTAGGGTCTGGCTAGTTCACACAGCATTCAGCAATTTACTTAGTTTAAAAACTTCTATTTTAGGAATATGATGGTCTATTGGTGAAGTAGCATTGATCACTTTGAGGGAGGGTACATTTTGTCCCCACCGGGGATAAAAATAATTCAGCAGAGGCAGGGATATGTAGACCAGAAACGGGGAAATCCCACATTTAGGTATTATTCAAAGAAAAACTTTGAAATGGTAATTTATAGTTGTAGCTTTCGGAATTAGGGGCTCATACGTTTTTTTTTCTCTAAATCTTTTGTACTTTTGTCTTGGTTAAAATTATAAGGTGTTCAAATCTTACCATCTACATGCCATTTTACCCTGCAACCACTGCCTATTAACCAACCCACACAGACTCATAGCACACAGAAATTATTTATCATGCCTCACTATCTGTTACCACACACACATGCTCACACATCAAAAAGTATTTATTTCACTGTCCTATTCCTCCTCCTCTTTTTTTCTGTCCATCTGGTGCCTCTCTGTATTTTTAACCAGCAGAGATAAAAGCTCTCTCCCACCTGTTTTCTGGTTGAACAAAAGCGGCATGGTACGAAGCATTGAGGGTATCTACACGTTTCACAAAGTCAGATTTACAACTTTAAGACGTTTATAATGCCACCTGGAATTAAATTTAATAACCACAATAAAGAGCCCAAAATCTGGCACGAGCAGCCTCTTTTTGATTACACACAGCTGATGAAAATGGTAAAACTAAATGTAAGCATAAGGAAAATGACATTTGGAGATAAAGTGTAGGGACATGATGTCCAATTGTGTATTATAAAGCAGCTGCAATTAAAATAAAGCATATTCCCTATAGCCACCTCATTTCATAACCCAAGTCCAAAAATGAGATGCAGCAGAACTTTGGTCCCTTTCACACCTTTTGGTAAAACTTATTGAAATGTACAGAGTCTTTGGCGATTAGACCCCATCGCTATGTAAATACTTTAATAAGGGGTAGAGAAGCCAAGAGTAGGCATATCCCCCGATGGAGTCTAGACACTGGTGGTGTTGAAAGAGCCTGAAGACTGGATGGAAGTATAGGAGCGGTCTTCCGGAGGGGTACCTAGGGTACCGTGGATGATGATGACCGGAGGTGAATGGGGTGGAGGAGGGTTGCACGATTTGCCTGAAATAACAACTGATAGCAGCAGAGAGAGGAACAGATTTAAAGCAGGGATGCTATGATGTGATTGGCTCATGGAAATCATGGCCAATTATGGTTTGTTTAACTGAAGAGTGAACGCCCCAAATCAGCTGATCAGAGAGAGGTGAATGAAAGCTTAGAAGTCTTCCTGAAAGATTTTATGCTGAGCTTCATTAGTTCAAAAATCTATGAAAAGTTAAGCACTGTAATTCGTAAGCATTCCACGTTTTTCTTTTGCTGTATTCACTACATTGACGGCTGATGTATAAGAACGCGGCTGGCTGTTAAAACACAGGACTTTCAAGCCAGAAAGCGGGGTTTACTTCCAGGGAAAAAACTAAAGCCTTTCACCCAGGAAATGCATGTTCCTTAGGCGTGTTTTAATCCAAACCACGATCTTTTTTCCTAATCTTAACTGGTTGTTTTGGTGCATAATCTTAATTTTCATCGCGGCAAAATGCGTGGATCAAAACATTCTCTTTATATTTATACGTGAGATGTGATGTCATCCGGTATGTTATATTTTGTCATAAGGCATATTGATATATTGATATATGACACATTAGTTGTCTAATGCATTTGGCTGATTATTTTGTCAATATACTTTAATATATGTGCTATGTTAATTGTGGGGTCAAGGGGTAGGTGAGCGAGGCATTGTTTTGTATATTGCTTGTTTTTTTGTTTTTTTTGTATATGTACTGTATGTCTAATCTTTGTGTTTGTATATATGTGCAGGACCCCCTTGAAAATGAGATGCTACATCTCAAGGGGTTATCCTGAAATAAATTCAATTCAAAACTTAACCGTAATGTTCGCCGAAACGACCAGCAGATGGCGGTGCTCTTTACCCGGCTCAAAGTCACCTACTTTCAGGTAACTGAACAACCAACTACCGCTGATACAACGGAGCACCATGCGGAGCACCATGCGGAGCACCATGCGGAGCACCGTAGCCAGCGTCGCAGAGCTCTGCAGCGGCTAAATACATCTACTAACTGCCGCTGATATGACCGAGCTGTGACGGAGGTCTGTAGCCAGCGTCACAAAGCTCTGTAGCGGCTTAAACAACTAGCAACTGCCGCTCGGTGTCATGAAGCTCATAGCCAGCCGGCGTCACTAATTTCGTAGGATATCATATGTTTTGGTGTGCATACATTTTCGTACAATATCATACAGACCCGTTCATGAGAATGCTTTGAAAGAAAGCACAATCCTTTCCTTTAAGGGTGTGTTAACATGGAACACTGACAAAGTATAAGTGCATTTACACAATGATTTTTGAATAAAAAGAACAATAGATGACATTACTCCAACAGTCCCAAAGAAAGGAGAGGGATAGATCATAATTCTTATAGTTAGGTACCTGAAGTTTACCAACCAAAAACAAAAGTAAACTTGAGATTGACATTCTGGGTATCTGCTAAATAATATAGTGCAGATGCAAAGTACATACAAGTAATTTATTTAATTGACTAAAGAAAAAAGGTATAATTCTACATAATAAAACTGTTTGATGTAACTTGTGCAAAGGTGTTTTACTTTATGTGTGTCAGCCCAGTGACAGACTAGCATTTATATAATACTTCAATTTCTATACTAACGATTATTTAGCTATGTTATCATGGCTAGCATCTTGAGCCACACTGCCAGTTAGGTACCTGAAGTTCACCGATCAAACATTTAAACTTGAGATTGAGAGTTCTTTCTTGATCTTTGAAACTGCCCTAACCCTAACCCTAACCCTAACCCTAACCCATTTGGTCATAAATTGAACTTTTTCAATAGTTAACAAGCTAAATTTATATGTCAGCATATTATCACAGAGCCACTGTCATGGATGTAGACCCTCAGTCTTGCTTCCCATTGTCCCAACATTTTCTTGTGTTTGGGAAAACTTAAAGTCCCCCTCCATTCAGAAATGAGTTTTGCTTACTTTAACATTTTTGGTAGAAGAAGATTTTTTCCAAACACAGTATTTTTATATATCTTAAAAGTTAAAACATGTCTGGAGGGGATTTTTTTCCACAAAGACAAAAAAAATCTAGAATCTATAATTATGCAATCTCTATAAACAACTGGCAAACATTCTTTGCATTGCACAGTTATGTTCGAACCATTGTTAGATTTTTGTATGAAATGTATTTCATATTTCCATCACTGGAACGCTGGAACATTCATCGAACCTATACTGTGTTTGGTGAAAGTGCTTTTAAACTTTTTGCTCCGTCATCTTGGTGTGAGCTACAAAGTCACCTAAATCTAAATTATTTTATTAGCATGGAAGATTTTAAAAATAGGATAAAGGACTTCCTGACCACTGAATGCACATGTCCTGTTACAGAATTCTGATTTTTTTAGTGTTTAATGTAATTTTTCTGTTTTGTATTAAGTCTGTTGTTTGCTGTTTGTTACTGTATGTTGAAACTTTGATGCTGCTGCCTTGGCCAGGACTCCCTTGTAAAAGAGATTCAGAATCTCAATGGGACTATTTCCTGGGTAAATAAAGGTTAAATAAAAAAAACTTTACTGAAAGGCTGTGGTTGGAAATGGCAAAAGAAGACACTACACATGAAAAACATGCAAAGCAACACAAATAATATTATTAACATATAGCCTAGCTTTTTACAGAAAATATTCAGATGTAACCCCCCATATAATCATGAACATTTTCATAGGTAACTGTAATTTAATCACACATTTTTTTCCTATAACTGTTTATACAGTTTATGTATAAACAGTTATCCGTTTATACGGATTACAGCTACCTTTATTTCGTAATAAATTATGTAACGTCGGTAATTGTAACTAGTTAAACCCCAACACTGTCAGTAATCTAGATAATCATGACACAGATACAAACAGAAACATTAAGTACATCTGTATTATATCGTATTGGTAATTAAGGGTGTAATTCTTCTTTATCATTTGTGTTTGATGAGGTCTTTTGGCTTTGATGAAATGATCCGCACTTGTAGCACAGTTTTTCATCTCATCGCTAATGGGCAAAGTTGCCAAGAAGGTGTATCTTTTATACCAATAAAGTGGAGTTTGAATTGAATTGCTAGAGGGGGAGACATAGGGGTACAATGAGAGACAAAGTGATGAAGAAACAGAAAGAGGCTACAGGCAGGTGTCATCTCTCTCTCGAGTTATAATCTGTCCATTACTCTCAGACGGGGAAGCATTACCACTCAATCTAGGGACGGTACTTACATGCTTAGACACAGCCAGTGAACCTGTGCCATGAAAGATTGCCTCACTGGTACAATGAATGAGACTTAAAGTTGGAGCTACAGATGGAGCGTCTTTTCATCTTTTTAAATCTCTGATCTTGTTGTGTAAATGATTGATAGGCATTGCTATATTGATTTTTTTTTTTTATATTTCAAGTATGAAGAATTCATTCTGTACTGTGTGCATTTTCTTAGTGTAAATCCGCAACTAATGTGGCACAGAGCAAGTCAAATACTGTATTGATTATCTATTCATCATAAGAGATTCAGAAATTTCACTCTGATACGGTATAACAAAAGTAACGTAACTTTTAGTTTATTCTGCAAGGGCAGACAGAATGCAGGCAAAATGTATTAAAGCCTCTGTTGTGCATCCTCTTTCACAGGTCATCTTAATATTCAAGGAGAGAGTCTTTGCACACTCTGAGACTGTGACTGAATAAGCTGCTTTTGGTTCAGAAGGCCTGAGAGGTTGTACAGCATGTTAACTGCTGAATATTTAGCAATGTAAATTTATCCAGCGTTCACTTCAGACCTTGACTAAAGTGCTGCCTTCTTATTATGCAAGTTGCACTCTGATAAATATGTTAATTGTAGCTCATACACAGAGGACCACTTTCTTAAATTTAACATGTGCTTGTATTGGCAATCTATGTCTAGCTTTAAGGATAACTACCATTTTTTTTCAACCTGGACCCTATTTTCCTATGTTTTTTGAGTGACTGATGGGAACAACAATCTTTGACATTGGTCCAGTATTAGGCAATTTAGCTGCAGTTGCCACCAGCGAAACAAGCTACAATGTAAGTTAATAGGGCAATTGTCCAGCTTGTATTTACCTTCACAAAAGTGCTCGTTTTGCCACTGACAGGCTCAGATTAATATTCTAAGTGTCTGACAACATTATGGTAAGGATTTCTAAGGAGGTCAACCTTACTGTTTAAAGAGTAAGATTTTTTTTTTTAACATAAAAAAAATTGTGTTTGCTAAAGCCACCAGACTCCATGTAAATAAACAATAATTTTAGCATCGTAAATTACACTTCATTCAAAGTTGACAGAAACAAAATAAAACTATGAAAAGCTGTTTTGGGTCGTCGTTCCACTTTTCCAACCATCACAACTCTAGTTTTGGTTGAAATAAACACATAGTTTACCGATTTACATGTGAAAATATGTTGGCTCTATACTCTAAAAGTATTGCTTTTTAAATGGAGTCTGGTGGGTTTAGCGCTAGCGACCTCAGAGCTGTGTCTGGTAAAACAGAAAGGTCTTAAATAGGTTTTAAATCTGTAGGGATCCTTTCTATAATGTTGTCATACACTTATTAATCTAAAATAAATGTAATAATCTGAGCCTTTCAGTGGCAAAATAAAGCACTTTTAGTGGACCAAACTGACGATGCACATTTGCCCCATAGGGTTACATGGCATCTTTGGCTGCCGGTTACAGCGTTCATGCTTAATACTGGACTAATTTCAAAAACTTTTGTTGGTCCAGGTTGAAAAAAACAGTAGTTACCCTTTAAAACTGATTTGATAAGTCATTCTAATCTAAGGTACATCATCGCTAATGTCTGATATCTGTGGTAGATGTGGTGGTGTCAGGCCATATGACCACCTCAAAAATGTGCATGTGTGTTTGCGACTTGGTATATAAATGTAAAGCAGGCCGTGTGAAACAGGGCCTAGACTTTTGACTTGTATATACTATAGCCACCAATAGCAACTGGAAGTTAAGAGACTAAACTGGAAATGGTCAGACAGCACAACTTAAATAGAGGACAGTTAATTACTGTTAGATCCTGGAGATGAGTCAGAATATTTAAATGGTTAATAAAGACAGCCATCTGTGTAGCCTATCCCTGTGTAAAATTACAGTATGGACACCTGCAAAATAATACAGTGCAGAATCAAAGTACATAAAGGTATTTAAACATAACATAATGAAACATGTGGTTGATGTAATTTTTGGAAAGGTTGTCTGTTGTCAGCCCTGTGATAGACTAGCATTAATATAATACTGTAATAGATTTCAACTTCTATACTAACCATTAAATAGAAGGCCTTTGAAAGGTCTGATGTCACAGAAGAAAGGGAGAAGATGTTGAACACTTGATTTGAATTTTTACAAATGCAGAAATCAAGGTCAAGGTGTTGTGAAATCATGAGAGATCGATAAGTTCAGCTAAACACATGTACCAGCACAAAATCATTCTTCTGGGAGAAAGTCTCTGGAAAAGACTTTGTGTGTGTAGTGGATGTGTGTGTGCTGTATGTGTGTGTATGTACATGTAAAAACATTCTACAAAAGTGTTTTTTGCTCGCCAGCAAGTTATGTGCACACCTGTGGGATCCCTTGTTTGTGTGTGTGCATAGCATGTCATTTTTCTTTCTGTGTGTGCGTGTTCATGTTTGTTGTAGAGGGTATTAGGGGTTGATGCTCAAGCTGGCTGGCTGGACAGTGGGCATGAGTTATGCCTCTGCATAAAAGTCCAAAACAGCCACACACAGGCACGCACGCAAACACACACACACACACACACACACACACACACACACACACACACACACACACACACACACACACACACACACACACACACACATGCGGTGCATACTGCAGTGTTCTGTAAAGAATCCAAGACTCATTTTGTTTGCTGCACAGTACAGAATCAAATATCACTTTCAAAAACTAAATCATTGACAAGTTGTCTGTGAAGTGGGGGATTGGGTGCATTCATTTTTGGTATAAAGAGGAAACTAATCTGGCATAACTGTTGACTTTGTTTTTAACTAGAATGACCGTCTGATGCTTGTGTTACCTGCCCCGTTATATCTATTTTTAGCAATGCCACTGTGTTTTGAGATCTTTGGTAAGTCGAATGTTCCCATACCTGATGAAACTGATGGCCAAAGCTATGAAAATGAAACCCAAGTTGAAATACTTTAAACTATAATTATACCTCTTGATTCTGTGAAATGGCTAATGGGGAGCAGCACAACAACCCATTAAACATATCATCAAATGAAATTGATATCTGAAACAAACAGTTTGCAAACAGTTGCCCATTTACACATCCAGTAGACAAGGAGCAATGTTAGCATTAGTTGGAGTCATGTCTGGCAAATATAAGTCCAATATTTAATTTTCTCCTTTTAGCTGTGGTTTGGTCGAAAAACTGCTAAATGCTCTAGCTTATTGCTAACTTTGTTTCTTCTACCGTTTGGTGCTGGGAAGGTGTACCTACACACCAGCCCCTCATAACTCCTCTGACACCTCTAACAAATAAAAAGAAAATGGCCTCAAACTTAATCTCTTTTTTAGTATATCTAATCCTACCAGAACAAATTACAAAAAGCCTCTTAGCTAAAGATTAATCAACAACATGCTTACTAACAGACCACACAAATACCCTGCCTCTGGGGGTTTTGCTCTTGATGGGATCACTGTCCGATCGTTCCTATGTCTCAAACACAAATTATCAATAAAAGACATAAATATTTTAATATTCAGGATTTTTTAATGATTGATATAACTCTATATGTTTCTAATCCTACATTGGAAAATATTTCACTGTATTTTAATATTATTGCTGACAGACATGCTCAGCACAAAAAACATGAACAGAGATAAATATTGGTCCAGGGCTTGATGCAGTGGTACTCCAGAGGACTGGTTAACCCTTAGACAGCAAAGAAACATCTGCAACAGCATGATAATGATAATATCTACTCCAAATTCTGAAAAACTATAGCATCTCCTAAGAATAAGACACAGCCACATCTCCCACCACAAATCAAATTAGAATCTGGTTTTCTCTCCTCTGTTTTTCTATTTAATAATACTGTATGTCTGCTGAGTCAGCTGTACATAATTACCACAACTGCCTAGCAGAGGAAGTACTCAATGCCTCTGTTTCTTTCTTTCTTTCTTTCTTTGAATGCAACTTTTCTTTCAGTTTGGTTACTAGTGCAGATGTTCTCTAAGCACTGCTTAGGTTACACCCTTACCTACCTAACAAACTACAGTCATTAGATAAAGATGATTGACTGGTTGCACTCAGCTGGTTCCATACTTAGCTTACAGGGAGAACTCAGAGTTTTGTAGCAGATGGTGCTGAGTCAAGCCCTCTTATCAGTAATGGGGTGCCACAGGGGTCTATTCTTGGTCCTTTACTATTTGCATTATACATAAATAAAAAAAAAATTCTTATCAGTATATTAAATAGTAGCAATGTTCATTTTTACGCAAATGACCAAATTGCATATGTCCTGGGCTCCTACCAAACGCAGGCGGTAACTTATCTTCAGTTTGCCTTTGACCCTTTCGAAGTGATAATTGATCACTTCGTAATCATATACTTGTTTTAAATGCAGATAAGACCAAGAACATTGTATTTCTCTACATTCACCACTTTCTCTGACTATCCTGCCATTAAAAGTTTTTTTCATACAATACAGTCATACAAATACAAATCTGACCTGACTTCATTCAAAATTCTTATTCAACATTTGACTCACAAATGAAATATAACACTGAGGCTTTCTGTCTAAAATTTAAGGCTGTGTGCATTTTCCAAACCATAAAACTATTGTTCAATCAACTTTTAAGTCTGCACACATGCCCCACCATCTTCAGCAGCAAAACCCTGTTTATCATAGTGCATTATGCAAACCTAGTTTCAGATACTACAGCCTATTTAAATCCATTGAACTGCGAATTGTTAACTAGTCTACTAGTTTTGTTCATTACCCTTTGAGATTATAAAGGATTATCATCTGATGTGTTTGATGACTCCTGTGATTACTTTTAATAGCTCTTCATCAATTTTGGTTGTTTGGTTGTTGTTATACTGCTCAAGAGTAGGTAAGACTACCTTATTAAATAAAGTTCATAACACTGCACATTATCATCAACATCATCACTAACATTTTATTATCTTCAGCATTACCTTTGAGTTTGTTTTGGACATCCAGGGCAATGTCCAGAGGGTAGAATGGCAGCACAGGATCATTGACCAAGCGGAGAATGGCTTCTGCTGTCATCTGTAGAAAACAGCCACAAGATTTGAATTAAGTTAGTTTTTATTTTTTCTCCACTGCTGCATTCATGTATCACGTCATTCCAACCTAAGCACAGAACAGAAAGTCTAATTAAGTTGTCTGTATGATACGTTTTGTGATGAAGTACGGAGGAAATGTGCAGGTAAACAGTTACAGTATGTAGTGCTTTATGAGTTTCAAAGATTTTTCCATAGTTGGACAGCGACCCATGTTTTAAGATAAGTAACACCTGTAGATCATTTTTGAAATTGAATTATAAGACCTGCATGCATATAAATTAACTTGTCACCACAACATCAGCATACTCCTAAAGCTGTATATCAGAGCTCCAAAACTAAAAGGTAAGAGTTGAGTATAAAAGTTAATTCTAGACCTCAGACAAAATAATCTTGACTGAAGCATCTTTTCCCTAAGCTGTCAATAATGACAACTGAGCAAACTCAAATGATAAAGAGATAGAGAGAGACATGTGGTTGAAAGTACATTTAAAGATTTTTACTTTTAACATTTTACTTTGAGCCGCTTGATAATGACTTTCATTTTGTCAAACTAAAAGTCAACACTATGGAACTGATTGATTAATTTAGACTTTTACCCCTTTACTGAAAACCCTCTTCAACAGAAAAACTCTCAACAGAAAAATCCATTTTTGTATTTGATTTGTGTGCTTTTTAGACGGCAATCTTTCTAACGCTCTAAATAAATGTGTGCATGTTTACCACAGTAACAATAATAAAAGACACCATGTCCATTGATATGCTTGCACTTCTGCTGTGTGTTTTCAACACCTGTCAGTTATGTGCATTTAGATTCTGATTGGTATTTAGGAAGACGCAGCAATTCAATCAGTAAATTCATGCTTTGTCTTGAACGTCGTCATAGGCCTCGGATCTGACTATAAAACACACACCATTGTGTTCCAGATTTTGAATTGAAAATCTGAGTGTCCATGTTACATTTTGCTTTTCATACTGATTCGACAACAGCTGTCCTGTTAGGGAAAAAATAAATAACTGGGAAACATTTGGCTGCAGTGTGAGCAAACATTTATGGATTTCCTTGCTTGTGCTGGCACCCCATACTGAGATGCATTGTCCAAATCACAGAGTGTCTGTCTGGCTCTACTCTCACAGTGAAGTGTCTGTCATCTTGATGCAAACAGTGCCACTGATGTGGCCACTCTCTTAGCAGGTAGAGGACTTGGCATAGCTTCAGCTTTGGATTTTTATTTGAGTATAACATCGCTGCAGCTCGCTGTTCTAACCAACTACTCTGCTGGGATTATTGATGTATTGATCCCCCTATTCCACACCTAGACTGTATCAATCTCACAGGAAATACACCCCTTGCTGTACTGCAAGAAAATCGTATTTCTCACTGCCACACTATAATTGGAATAACCTTTATCAGCCAAGGACATAACATGCATGATTTACCCTGAGCTCAATTCATTTCCACATTACAAAGATTCAGCATGCTACAAGATAGAGCTTCTTCTTTTGCACTTCTATCCTCTGTATTCTCTCTCTCGTATTCATTTCTGATTTGTTGTAATGTTTTTCTTTAATCAAATTATTATTGTTTGTTTTATTCATTTCATTTGTTGCCTTTATTGGACAGATGATAGTAGAGAGGCAGACAGGAAACAAGGAGATAAAGAGGGTGCTACAACATGCTATAAAGTGACAGCATTGCACTCCATTAGTGTCCCTTGGTACCACTGACAATAGCTGTAATGTTAATCAATAAATAATTAATTAATAATATTACTTCAGTTCCAACAGCCAGGATGAGAATAGGGAATGATTTAATGGGATGTTTATTCTCTGCAACACAGACCTAATTAACTTGCCATAGTTGAGCAATTAAAGAAAAAAGTGTTGGTCCTGTTGCTAACCAACGACAGCTATCAGACGTCAGTAAACCGCTGCCATGGGAAACGCCAAGTCAGAAATGCCCAATGTCAGAAGCTTCAAGCTTAGTAGCAGTTTCCACAAACACATTATGTCCAACTTCTTTATCCTCCTCCTACCATTATTTCTTACAAAAAAAATTTAAACTTTAAATTTGGGTCTCTTATATCTTATGCTATATTTTGTTTATGTTATTTAATATATTTTATGCATTATGTAAAGAACAATGAATTCCTCTTGTGTCTAAAACTTGCCTTTCCTAAAAAAAAAAAACAACACAGTAGGACCTTTTGCTCCACAACCGAAGAACAGAAGAGAAAGTAAAGGTCAGTTGTGCAATACATCTGTTTGTGTGTTTATGTGTGTGTGTGTTCCAGTTGACCTGATTCATTCCTGGCCAGCGAGCCTCAAGTCTCTCTCCAGTTGAGCAGACTCTTGGATGATAACCTTAGTACCCAGTTCATCCACTCAGTGGCACACATCATGCACACGTACACACACACATTCGAGGCCCTCAGGTTGAAAGTGTTGGAGGTCAGCCTGACCAAGGCTGGACTGAGAGTGGAAGGCAGACTGCCAGCAACCTCACTACAGGGTAAGGTGAGGGAAACAGACACAGCACTCACTCAGGCCTCTCACGTTCACAGATGTAGCTTGCAAACATAAATATATCATTTCCAGATAAATTTGTAATATCTTGGTGTAATTACTGTAAATAATTAAATGGTGGAGACGACAGAGGGACTCTGTCTTACACCAGCAGCCCTCACGTCTATTATGTGATCTAATGTGTTTTCCCCTTTCATGAAGATTTCTAACTGATTTCTAATCTTCCAGTTTTTCCCCTTCACGATGTGTTTGGTAGTACGGAGTTTGGTTTGGTGCTTATCAGGTCCAACAGTGCCAATATGTAGCAATGTTGGCTCATAGCTGCTGAATTGTGACACAAAAGCATTTTTTCCTGGTTTCCTTGGTTGAGGACAAATCTATGAATCGCATACAGATTTACTCCGTATTGGATTGTACTCTTTAATTTTATAAAGCTGCTCTAATCAATATTTTTATATTAGCAAATAATAAAATTGCTTAATGCAATGTGAATCTAACAGAGAAAACAGCTAAAAGAGAGTAGTATAACATTTGCTAGATGGCAGGAAACAAGACTGAATGCTACTGTTGCTCCATGTCTGCTGGACGTGTAAAAAGGCAACTCGGTAACATTTTATTTGAAGGGGTGTAAGACTGACATGACACTATCATAACCATGACATGACACCTATCATGAACATGAATGAGTCTTTATGAATGTTTATGACTGTTGTCATTAAGTTAGGGTGACCAGATTCCCCGGAACTAACACCAGGAAACTTTGCACGTGACCGTAGTGCTTTTTTAATGTGAACATGTGCCAGCCCAGGTCAGATATAGACACAGACAGATTAGACACCATTTTGACAACAGCACACATAGGCCTACTGCTCACAACATAATGGGGTATCTCAGTTAATATTCATGAATTTTCTTGGTATGTAGCCTACATATCTAAGAAATAATATTAAAAGACATTGAGTGAGTTTTATGTGGGACCAACTTTATTTTTCAGAATTAAAGCATTCTTTTGGAAAATGCACCCACTGAACTTGTGAAAAACTTTGTGAAAAGGTATTTTTCATTACATGGCACTAAATAAATTATTTGGAACTGCTGCCACATGCTTGAACTAAAGTTATGGTAACACTTTACAGTAAGGGTACATGAATTATGAATTCGTGCATGAATTAATTCATGATTTGTGCATTACTTCATTCCTTTATATCTTATGAATCATCAGGAATTGACATGAGTTCATAGCCTCTCATTCATGGCCTCATGCATGAACAACACATCAACTAAAACATTAGGTAAGGTGGGTACATCATTATGCACAAGTTGTGTTCAAATCAGAATTTGCGCAGTGATGACCACATTTTTTTGCAGAAAAATAAATAATCATGATCATGCTTAATAATTTATAATGATACGCCCACGTACATAATGTTTTAGTTGTGTTGTTCATGTATGAGGTAACGAATGACAGACTATGAACACGTCAATTCCTGATGATTCATGGGATATTAAGGAATGCAGTAATACATAAATCATTAAATACATAATGCATAACAATACATACAACATGCTATAAAGTGACAGCATTGCACTTCATTAGTGTCCCTTGGTACCACTGACAATAGCTATACTGTAATGTTAATCAATAAATAATTAATTAATAATATTACTTCAGTTCCAACAGCCAAGATGAGAATAGGGAATGATTTAGTGGGATGTTTATTCTCTGCAACACAGACCTAATTAACTTGCCATAGTTGAGCAATTAAAGAAAAAAGTTATAAGTGTTGGTCCTGTTGCTAACCAACGACAGCTATCAGACGTCAGTAAACAGCTGCCATGGGTCTGCCATGATAGGCCTACATCAATTAATTAATGCATGAATTCATGAGAATGTATGTACCCTTACCGTAAAGTGTTACCAGTGTTATTCTAACCAACAACACACACACACACACACACACAAATGTAATCTCATTTGATAGAGCAGATAGCTTCCCTATTGGAAACATGCATTCTGTATATTTGTTAGAGGAGTGAATTTGCTCAAGAATCAATTTGTTGGCTGAAAGCCTACTGTGAAATTGCGCACAGGTGTCAGCAAAATTGGCCTGTGTGAGACGAGTAGCGTCTTTAAGGTGGGAATGGTCATACGGTTCCTCTCGTCAGTCCATGTGTTGTTCATGAGCGAAAAGATCCGCTCAATGGGAGCATTTGTGCCCGGTAGACACATGGCGACCTGACAACAGAGACCTACATTTTTGAACGGAATCTCCCTGCTTTTGAAATGCGCGAACATTTCCACCCAGCGCTCGTCCGCTGACTTTCCAACGGACCTGGAGGGACTGGTTAAAACGAGACAGATAAGAAGAGGCATTGCGACAATGTTTACAAATATACATTGTAACGCTGGCTGCACATATTATGCAGACCGCTACGATTGACTGACACACATTGTTAAAATCATACGCTGGACGCTTTATTAGTCTTTCTACATGGGTTTAGTTAATGATCAGGCTATAATAAGACCATGTCGGCTATGTAATCGCTGACATCCAGGACAATTTCATAGTGGCTGGTGTAAACCGGGACATTTTAGCGTCCCGACAGGCTTTTGTCGGGACTTGGGACACGCAACTCAGAATCGGGACTGTCCCGGTCAAACCAGGGCGTATGGTCACCCTACATTAAGTGTCATTTGCTAAATGATGACACTTTTAAAGAGCTCTGCGTAATGACAACTTGACATTAACCTAGACAACATAACCTGTCATAAATATGTCGTAGCAGGCCAAATTATCAAACTTAAAAGATACTTTTTAGCTGTATTTGTTAACATTACATTAAACTCTCATTAAGTAGTTGGTTTTTGCATTGGCTGTCATGTTACTTTAGCAACAAGTAGCTTAAAGCTGTCCAAAACTCCGTAAATCACCTCGGTACTGTATTCACTGTCGTCAAACTTATAACATTTATGACAACCCTAATGACAAGTCCAAATGGTTCCACTTTACTTGAGGTCAAGAGAATTATTCATGATACCATTATAAGAGCATTTGACAGTGTAATCAAACTTTATGACATCTTTATGAGAAGTTCAGATTGTTTCACTTTAATTTTTCATGACACAAATATAATGGTATCATGCACAACTGCAGCTAACTGTGATTAGCTACCATTACAGGAGCCAAACCCAGAAAAGGAACCATCTCAGTATTGTATTCCCTGTCTTCAAAATAGCCTCCTCCGTCAGTCTTGGAGGCTGTATTCGATCGCGGTCCGTTGACTTCGACCGTGTTCACTGGGAGGTCCCAGTCACGGCAGAGTCAGCTAAACCGCTGCTGTAAATGCCAACTAATATCTGCACAAGTCCCTCCGTGGCGAATAAGTAAATATGCAGAATCAAATACTGCACCCTGCTAGCTGTTAATGGTTAACAGAGCTCCCAGTGAACACGGGCGGACGGGACCAAACACAGCTTCCGAGACTGACGGAGAAGGCCAGTTTGATGACAGGGAATATGTTACCGAGTAGGGTTGGGCATCGTTTTGATTTTAACAATTCTGATTCCAGTTACAATTCTTCCTTTCGATTCTGGGTTTTATCAATTCTCGATTTCAATTCTTTGAGGGGTGGAGTTGAAACGGGTCACATGCTTATTTCACAGTTAAGGGGAACATTTTATTTTGATTCAGTGGTGATTTACAGTTTTTACTGGGCTCGTTCAACGTAAAATAAAGCCACACTTTAGAGCGCCGCTTACTGTGCTCCATGGCTGCAACACAACAAATGGATGTACGGTGGCCACTACGGATCCAAAACTTCGTGTGTTAAACGTGTTAAATCTTGGAATGGATAATCTGATTTGAAACCAAATTTTCCTAACGATTCCAATAAAAAAAACTATTCCATTAGAATCACAATGTTTGAAACTATTCCAAGTTGGAACCAGTTGTCAATGCCCAATCCTAGTACCGAAATGGTTTCTTTCCAGGTTTGGCTCCTGATGCATCAGGTCCTGCTGCTTTTTTGGTGTTCACTTGTTTGAAAGCCCCCCTGACGTCATGCTCAGAAAGGGAGATGGATGTGAGAGGTGCACCCATCCATTAACCTCTGCATCAGCTGCTTTTGCTTGGTGGCTGCCGACTGCCTCAAAGTGAGCATAAAATGTGTTTAACTCACTTGCTAGAGGCCCATCAGCACTTGAGAAGTAGGGTGTGGGCTTGTAATCTGTCACAGCATGCAAGAAATTGTACACATCCTGAAATTGTAGTTACACTGTCTTCTCATAGTTCCTTTTTTTCCCCTACAGGCACCATTCACAACAATAAACACACATTTATACAACAAGGCTACCATACAAGCTGCTCGTCATTTAAACATTCACGGCAATTTGTGAATTTAGGGTTCTGTATCTTGCCCAAGGACACTTCAACAGGTGTTGTAGGGGCCAGGGATTAAACCACCAACGTTCCGATTGGTAGACGACCGCTCTACCTCCTGAGACACAGACTCCATAATACATCAACGTTATATGTAGAGTGCAAAAAACACTTGTAACCTCTTAAATCGTCTTTCTAATGGTTTAGAAAAAAAAATTTGGGACCTTGATCAGAATTTAAAGTACGGTTCTGTGATAGTAAACTGTTTGGCCACGAGGATGGACCATTTGGGGATTAAAGACCAAAACTGGAAAGATATATTATGCTTGCACACCTCTGTGCCTATGTGATATCTGGCATCTTCCTTAATCTACCTAAGCAGCTGTCCCTATATAACACTTCTTTGCTAGTATTTTGAAAATGGCCTACAGTGTACAGATCTGTTCTGCACCTTTCCACGCTGTTGTCACTTCCACTGAAATCAATCTGGCAGGGGAAAGATTAGAGCATTGATTTGAGGCTGGTGAGTAATACTACTGCAGAAAGCATACATCAAAAGCCTGTAATGTGGTGGGACAGAAAAGGCCGTTGATTTCTTATTTATGGCCTTATTTCTGGATCGTCTCTTTCCAAGGCAGAGGAGTCAGAAGGAGAGAAAGCGAGAGAGGCAGTGAGAGGAGAGGGGAAGAGTTGGCGAGAGATATTGATGGAGGAAGAAAGGCAGAAAAGAGGCCGTGACATAACAGAAAGGAAAAGACAATCCAAACTAAAGAAAGATGACAGTTGGATTGGAAGGTAGAAAAAACTAGCCTGAGCATCGTTTCTAATGTTTCCTCTTTTCTTCTCCTCCTCTTCTGTCATGACCTTCCCTCCCCTCATCCCCTTTCCTGAACTGACCTTTTAGTGCCATCTGTCTCAGTGGCATCTCAGTGATTAACATAATGCAGCTGTTGTCTCTATCTCTTTGAACTCAACTGGCATAGAGGAAGGAAAGGAGAGGAATCTTTTATTGTATGCACATATTTATCTGGTCAAGGGTGAAATGTCATAACCAAGCTTATTGACCAACCCTGGGTCAAACATCAAGACCCACCGTGATCCCCCGCCCTAAGCTCTGGAACAGCTCTACTGTACACAGTGGGTTGGCCAATATTATGCAATTGTGCAAAAAACATACTTTTACAGGGAGAAAAGCAGCATTTCATTGATATATGTGTGTCACTTTAGTGTGTCAAGTTTGATTTTTATAAACTTGTGAAGCATGTTGCTCACTATACAACAATAAAGAACAAATTCATTACTTAGTAGATACAGAATATGTGTACTAAGTTTTAGTGTAAGCTCAAGTCAGAAGACAAATATTATTTTACACCTGGGCCTTCAGTACCACAGCAACCACCTTTGAATAACCTCACCATGACACTTGGGCATTACCGTGTGGAATAAAGTGATTTAACACAAGGCTCAACACCTAAAGTGTTTTAATACACTATTGCAGAGACATGAATACACAGTGACTGAAGCCATTACTTTCACGCAGTATGACATGTTGCTGCATCACATATAATCCAAATGAATGTAATTACCAAAGAAACAAAAAGAAACCCACAACGGCCAGTCACATTTACTCATACAAAGCAATCAAAAACACAAATAACACAATAGGAATCAACAGGCTTCCCCAGACACTCTTGCAAATTCCAGCAAAGCTGCTGGAGCTCAACACACATGCCACCACGCACACACACAGCGGCCACTGAAACTGCTCACACCAGCAGCAACAATCTAAAGCAAGCAGTAATAGCTAGTAAAAGCATTTCACTACAATGCAGAAAAATCCATTAAACTTACCAAAGCTGCTCATCATTTGAGAACAAGTATATCCTTCTCTTCTTTTATTAACTTTACATCTAAAACTCTAAATGAACTTGAACTAACGTTACTGCTACGGTTATGTGATGCTAGCTAGTTATGCTTCAGTTGGCTAACTGGTCCGAAAAATGCCGATGTAGGTGGCTGGGCCAAATAGAATGCTCCGGCCTGTCAAAGAATATGCCCAACAGGGCAAACTCGAAATTTGATTGGCTAAAGAATATGACAATTGACAACATTGTCCCTATTTGCTTAACCAGCAGAGGGATTCACTCGGAATTCTAAAGGCCTTAAAAGCTCTAATTTATTAGATACACTGGAAGCACCACAACCGAGGGAGAGACTAGCAATGAAATTATGGTAATAGCTTCGTGGGAACGGACTTTGTAAAATACATATGAAATTAATAAAAAATAATTATATCTATATATATAATTAGAAAATATAATTTTTTTGATTCTGACAATTTCTTGGCCAGCAGAGAAGGCCTTGCTGGCCCTGATGGCCCACCTCGGTTCCAAGCAGGCTACAGCAGATATTCACCTCTCAATAGCTATCCAATGGATTCACTGCTGGGTTATGTAACACTGGCAGCCACTGATCAAGCCAGCTAAATGACTATGTCTATTATTATTATAATATATTATTTGTACAATTCATGTACAGGTATGTGTGTGTCTTGTCCACATACATCACATGTACTCAATATTCATAAAAAAAAAAATGGCCTGGGATTTACCTTGCACGAAAACCTCACATGCACAAACATGCACTTGTGGAGGAACACAGAAACTCAGATTACAACACACACTGAGGGAGTGTGACAAATTCTCTGCTCAGGATGCCATTACTCCACTATGTCTTTACCTAGCAAATATTTGTTTACTGCTATATTAATGTTCCTGAAATGTTACATTTGTTGGACTGGAACATTATTACATACATTTTTAATATGTTGACATTATGAAAAAATACCTCCCACTCAGTTTACCTTTGCCCAAATGATCTTTGTGTTTCAATATGTGGTGTTGGTGCCACTTTGGACTTTATCCCCATCCTTGAATAGTTTGTGATGACTTGGTACTTTATTTCCTTAATTCAGTTACATTTCAAAAAGCAAAATTCTAAATCATTCAACATGTATAAATAGAAGCCAACGGTCATTTCATTCACTGACCTAAAATAAGGTGTACATTTTTTATTTTTTTTTTTTACTTTCGGGGACTATAGCTATCAGTCTTGGAAGATAGTATATAGTACAATTTAGTCCTTGGACATCCCTAACCATCATCTAAATTTGATTGCAAGTTAAAGCAACATTGCATATTTATTTTACCATATAATAACAGCTTCAAAATCATTTTAATGCTACACTGTCTTGTAATAGGGAGAATGGTGCCTCTGTCATTCCCACTCTGCGGCCCGATTGCCTGTTTTCGCAACTTTTGTTTACGGGTAAGATCTTCCGGGAGAAGTGCGTAACACTTCAAGGCACTAAGTCACTCACCACCACTGAGTTTGGTAAAACTGGATCATATTTTATGGAGAAAATGTTCTCTGGTTTTCCCTCTGATGTCCTCCGGTTGCTCAGCCTCAACTCAGTGATTTACAGAGTTTCCTGATCGACAGAAAGCTTTATGCCTACCATACACTAGAAGACTGTAAACAGACTTTAAAAAGTCTGAGACAATCTCACATCTAAAGACAATCATCTCACATCTCACATTAAGGACTGTCATAATATGTAAAGAATGGGGATCTTGCAGGGTCACAAATTGTAAGACTACAACTAGATTCGTTTTAAAAAATATAACCAAGCTAGCTAACTACCGCTAGCGTTAGCTGGTAACTTAAGGGCAAGTTTGCAGATTTGCTGTTCTGCCGTACATGCAGATGAATGGCGGCAGTACCCAGAGGTCTGCGTTCATCCACCGGTAAATCTCCCGTTGGATGATGCGATTCAGAAGGGTAGAAAAATGGCAACTTTCCCTCTTTAGCGTTTGGCTTAGCGTGGCACCATAGCAACCATAAACAACACTGGCTCTAGCCCTTTGCTGCTTACTGTTTGGTGCTGGAGGGAGCGCACCCATTGGTTGTTGACAATGTTCACATGATTTAACTTCACTACCAAGAAACCTACGATAATATCAAACACGTTTGATTTTTTTTTGTTTGTTGGAAGATTAACCAGAGTCAAATTCCTTGTTTGTTTGCGCAAACCTGATTCTGATTCTGAACATCAAGACGGGAAAAAGACTGACTCTGACTGAATTTTATGACCACCTTACACCCAACTATTGAGAGGAAAGGAGAATGCCCAAATCTAGCAAGAATCTCAGGATTTCATTCCGATATTGGAAATTAGTCTGCAACAGTGGAATCGCTTGAAAAGTCGTTTGGTGTAGGTCGGCATTAGTTTTTGCTAAAGTAAGGCTAACCACTAACTGCTGCTAACGTTAGCTGCCGTCAGCTACTAAGCTCACTCGGGGAGTGTTTATACTGCTAGCACAGCAGCTTTGGTTGGAGGAGCAAAGGAACCGGGTTCACCAGCCTCTGCAGACATGGCAGATGTGAAGAGATCAAACAGGAGTTGATGGAGGAAGCTAAGAAGAGAAAAAGAAAGAGTGACCGCTGGAAAGGAGTAGATCTCAGTCTGGCTTTTAGTTGGTGTCAAGAGCTCCACGAAATAAAAAGGCTGCAAGACCAATGCCGAGCTGGCCATCTTGCTGTTGGACTAGTAAGTAATGTTAGCTGACTTGAAGTCTCGCATTCCCAGACCTTCCTCCCAGGGCTGCGGAGGAAGGTCTGGCTAGTCCACACAACATTCCTGGTTGGGAGAAAAACGTGCTCTGGTTTCTTGGCATTTCTTTAAAACAATCACAATCACCTTGGGCGGTGCTAAGTGCATAGGCGTCGATTTCGGTGGGGACGGTGGGGATGCGTACCTACCAGATTTCGTCATGAGTCATTTTGTACCCACCACTTTTTTTGAAAACCTCGAGCTTCTTTAGTTTAAAAAAAAGTCCATAACACATATAATTCTTGAGCGACAGATGCCAAAAAATACACAACAATCTCTATCCCCACAGAGCAGACACAGCCGCTCTGCTGCTGTGCTGGCTGCACGCTTCGATCTCTGTTCACAACACTGCCTGTCTGTCGGGACATTCTGTTTAACGTGGTTTAATGTACCTAAACAACGAGCAATCATCACCAAATTTCTCATGGCCATATCTTGTAATGAACACTTAAGCCTGTCAAAAGAACTAAACAAAAATCCAACGATTATATAAGTTATCTCACATTAGCGTTGTCTTCTTCATTGGTGCCTATGGCGAGGAAAAAGCTAGCTTGTACCTAAACAATGATCAATGATTACCAAATTTATCTCTCATATTGCTCCTCATAACCACTGAAAACTGTCAAAAAAATCGAACCAGAAATGTGGTGATGATTGATCGTTGTTTAGGTACATTAAACCACGTTAAGCTTTTTCACGTTATGACTTATAAACCCCATGAGAACCGCGAGGAGTCAACCCACAGCCGCTCCGCTGTCCTGCTGAAAATGTGAAGCAGAAATGCTTAATGTCAGATAACGTCCATAATAATTGGAGTTTGGGTTCGATTTTTTGACAGTTTTCAGTGGTTATGAGGAGCAATATGAGAGAGAAATTTGGTAATTATTGATCATTGTTTACGTACATTAAACAACGTTTTTATTCATTAGTAAGCTACAGGACAGCGTCTTTCAAAACATGACCTGCGCAAAAGAGATAAAAAATGAGTGCGTCATTGTATCCAGCACTTCTGGAAATGTACTTCTGAATGCGTCTCTGTCCCCCAGCACATTTCAAACCAAATCCAAACCAAACTGACGCCCATGGCTAAGTGCCAGACGGAGCAACGGTACTTCTGTAAAATAGCCTCGGGAAGGAACTTGTTTTGGTGGAACACGTGTACGTTCAAAAGTTGTTTCAATCGTGCAACAGAAAACTTAGATTGGACAGTCTAGCTAGCTGTCTGGATTTACCCTGCAGAGATCTGAGGAGCAGTTAACCATAGTCCTCATAAATCCACCAGAGTTTTCAACAGCAACACAAAGAAAGCGGAAGGTAACGGACATCCGGCCGAAATTCCGGCGGCAACTGAAAAATCCCAAAAATGAAACATCAATATAGCCTAGCTGGCTTGCTATGCCTTGTGTTTTTGCATTTTCTGCTGTTAGCAAAGTTTGTGACTCGCTAGTTTTTGATCATTAGTAATGTAATCATAACAAATACACGTGTACAGCTGTCCATATTTACGACAGCGGCGCATAAGTGAATTGCACTCAAACTTTAAGGGGGCCAAATCTAAAAAAATACCAATTCTTACACAGTAAGTATGGAAACATTTGCATTACTACTATAATCTAACTCAATATTCTCCTTGTCTTTCATATTCATCACACACTCTAGGGTTTTGTTGAGCTATTGACTATCTTGCCCTTTTTCAACCAGAAAGTAAGAAACTCAAAATCCCTTTTGTGCATTCCTGTTTGCACTTTAACCCATCTGAAGAACCCTAAAGGTTAGGCAAATTAGTTATGTAATGAATGAAGAATGTCAGCCTGCAATATTTATGTTTATGTTGCTACCAAAGCAACGCAGTACAGAAAATAAGCACAGCAGAGACGACAGATAGGTCTGACCTCCATGTTTTACTATATATTTTTAAACGTTACAATTACTGCTGAAAATGACAACAGAAATTCAGTCTATAGGAATCAGACGTTTTGTAATTTTGTATTACAAAAGTCTGTGAGACAAGCTTAGTGAATGATTGGAAAATAGTAGATGCCAGAGTAAAATTTCACCCACCAATCTATGTTGTAATCAATTTAATTTTTAAGGTCAGAGAAGCTGAAATGATCTATCCAAGAATCTTTAACTTCTGTTTAAGTATTTTTGTTGCATGTCATTTCTGCCAGGTAGTACTGTAAGAATGTTTTTCAAAGATTGCATGGTACTGTATGTTTGTACTCCATACATGTAATCATGGTCTCAAATCAATAATATCTTTATCTGAAAAAACTAAAATTTTAAGTAAGACACATTTCGTACAAAATGCCGAAACAACAGAGGTACATTTTTGTATTTAGTGTGGCACTTGCAGACGTGGAAAAGGAGACTAAAAGGGCCAGAAACACAAAGAAAGGTAAAAAGCTCATGAAAATGTTCCTGCATTGGTAAAGGGCTATCTGTCCACACATTTTTCCTTTTCCTTACAGTCCTGAGCCTCTGTAGCCAAATATACAGTCATTGGTTGGAGAAACAATGGAACAAATCCCGCACTCTGCTCTTGCATCCCCGGATATTTAAAAAAAAAAATGTTTCGGTCCCTCCAGACCTTCACCGAGAGTATTTCAAACAACAAACACAACCGGGCATAAATACATTTCGCCCCTCCCATTCTGTGTCCCCAGGTGTGGGAAAATCATCATTTATCAATGGGAGTATCTTTCAATCAATACTCGTGTCCCTTGGGCAGCATTTGACACTCATACAGGCAATTAACATCCCAATTCAGTTGCAATACTACATACAACAACAACAACTTCATATCCATATCAGGAATATACAGTGACTCAAAAATGTTTTAACTTGTTGCCACTTAACCTCTAACAATACTTGGATTCATGTTTCCATGTAATGTATACATATCCATTTCATATATATTATGAAATGGTATATTTAAGAGGGGACAGAATGAAAGAGAAGGGGGACACTTGTATCTAATATTGTGATAATGTTCTATGTGGGAAGAAAAGATGAAGGAAAGACCTTTAGTGAAATACTATTCTACTATCACTTCTTTGATACTACACAAATATAAGTATCATTTAGATATATTCAGATTTACTTTTAATTTTGACAAAAGTGGAGAAGCCTGAAAGATTTACTGAGTCAAGGGCATGTTGAGTGGTTAATACTTCAGACAGCAGAGGGCTCTCCTGTGACATGCTTAGCTTTTCTCACTCTCTCTGTCCCCCGAACACACTGGGAAGCTATCATGTATTCTTAGTGACGCACAACTGACAGAGCCTCTCAGCCAACTCCTGTCCTCTCCAGATTGGTAGCATCATTTGCAGCGCCGGTCTACATAAATACATGCATGTAGACATCCAGAGTAGCAGCGTTAACTTCAGGGCAGTGCAGCACTTCAAACACACACATCAACACACATCCCCACAGGCACATGTACACAGATGAAGCAGGCGAGAAAAACAAAATCATGATGGTCAAACGGGTGGATGGAACAGGCAGAGCAGGTGACGGAGATCATTTTCCCTTTCTCTCGCAGTGAAGTGGTAATTCCGTCCGAGTCTGCTATCTCATTCGCCTGCCTAGCTGTTTTCCCCCCGAGGCCCTTGGAGAGATGGAGAGATTCTCCTCTGATTCAGGACGCCCAGTTCTCTGGGCCAAAAAAGGCCTCATGAATAAACCATAAATTATGTAGTTAAGTTATGCAACGACAGCACATGAATAGATGCAGCATGGTAAAGTACAGTAGGAGTGGTAGTTCAGTTTTTATTTTCAAGTTGTGCTCAAAACAATGCACAAACATTACAGTACATATGCATAGCTTCTAAAGTGGTAACATTTCACATAGGTACAGTAAATGTGCTAAAAGTAAATGCTCCTACTGTCATCACTGATTGACTGAGGTTACCTGAAGCCATATCATATCCCCCCCTCATCCCCTGCATGAACAGCTACTGCAGCTAAACTTGCATGAACTCAAACAGGGGGGCAGCTGGATGATACTCTCATTTCGTTCACCTAAAATGCATGTTTGATGCTTTCATATTTTAACAATTTGGACGGAGCAACGGGGCCTCTGCAAATTAGCCTCGGGAAAAAACTTGTTTTGGTGGCACGTGTGTTCGTTCAAAAGTTTTAGTCGTACAACAGACAACTCAGATTGGACAGATAGTCTAGCTAGCTGTCTGGATTTACCCTGCAGAGATCTGAGGAGCAGTTAACCATAGTCCTCATAAATCCACTGGAGTTCTGAATGGCAACACAAAGAAAGAGGAAGGTAACGGACATTCGGCCGAAAATTTGAGTCATCTGGCAGAATTTCTGGGGGCTCCTGAACAATCCCGGAAATGAAACGTCACCTAATTTGGCTAATATTAAGTTGGAGACCTAATTTACCTGTTGGGCCACAGACTAAAGAAGTTAGACCCCCCAAACTAGGAGTCAATCTCTCAAACTGTAATTTGTCTAGTGATTTTTGTATCGCTGTGATTCTGTCTATATCTTCCTAAAATTCTTGGTTGCAGTGTATATGAATGGCATCTGCTGACAGGAAGATAAGGACTCAGGCTGTTGCCAAGCAATGGAATTCTATTAAAAAAGGTCTATACAATTGATCCTGTGTTGTGTTAATTCAATATGTCCTGCCAACTGGTTACAGGATGACAGTCTATGTGAAGCTATTTCAACGGTTACAAAGAAGGAAAAATAAGCACTTGGTGTAATTATAGTATAGCACCTTTCAACAGCTGTCAATCCGTATGAATTTTCCTCGATTGTTTTTGACACAACCACTCATCAGAAGCAACGACCAGAGACAGAGGAGCTTAAAGTGGAAAATGCAAGTGTGATTAATTGTGTTTAAAGACATTCATTATCCTCATCACCCTATCATTTTATTTTCCAATCCATTATGATGTTTGAGATGCAATTTGTTTTCATGGTTAAGATTTTAGAGATAATTGGCATGCTGAATTTTCCTACATTTCTAAGATTCTCTAGGGTGACTTGTAATGACATCATCTTTAGGCAAAACTAGAGAAAAACAAGCGCTAATTCCTAATAGCTGTGGCCATTGTGTGAAGCATGCATCCACACATTTATGCCTTCACAACCACACACACACACACACACACACACACACACACACACATAAGGTGCTTCTCATGTCGCTTAAATTGCCTACTCGACTCCTCCACTTGCCTCACTTCCTCGCGTCCCTCTCACCGAGGAAGCACGGGAGAGACGTGAGGAAACCATCGGAGGAGAGGCAACGAGCGAATGTGTTTTTTAGAGGGATGAGACGTCCTTTCCTCTGAAGCGTCACATGAATTCGTCAGCTGTTTGGGCAGAGTTAGCAACCCTTTCAGCTGCACGGCTTCTGGGAAGGCTGCTCTCGTGTACCTCGCCTATAGCTCCGCGATGATCCCTCCTCGATGCTCGCTCCTCGGGGCAGAAATAAAAGCTTTGAGACGGCCTTCACCGAGGAAGGACGAAGGACAGAACAACTTCTGGTTCAGCCGAGGACTGAGGAGTCGAGGAGATTTCAAATAAGGGCCATGAGAAGCAGCTATAGACTTGACCTCCATGCCAAATTTCAGGCTCTTAGGGCAAAAACTGTGGCCACCAAAAGGTGGGAATGTTTGTTGACTGCCTGACAGAGCGAGCTATAGAGCTGCTGGTCACAGCTAAACATGTACAGAGCATCGCACACATTCATAGACAGGTTTTATTATATTATCACAATTTTAGCCATTAGGTCGAAATTATGTTTGTATTTCACTTTTGGTATAAAGACTTTTGCCTTCAGACGTACCCCGACCTTTATTTGAATTTATTTATTTGCACAATAAAATCAAGGCAACAGAAACACAGCAAGAAAATAAAAAAGGCATAAAATAAATTACAAGAATATAGATAAAATGAGGATGTGTGGACTTATGTGTGTACGTGCGAGTAGTTCAAAAAAAAGTTACAAAAGAAAAAAAGGTTACAGAGAAAATGTTACACCTTAAAGTTACAGCAATATCTATCTAAAGTTTCAAAACAGCCGGCGGCTGTACATGAACTGTCGAGAGAAAAACACAGAGGTGTATTATTAATGGCTGTGTTTTATTTGTTGTTGAAGAATTAGCGAATAGCTGTGAAGCGTAGATTTGTGCCCAATCGCGCGTGCCTGGCTGTTCATACAAGACGCGCAGGTCTCCGCGCCGATCCAAATGCGATCCTCTCCTCTCCACTCTACAGAACGTCTCCCCCCCCGTGTGTGTGTTTGTGTGTGTCAGTGTGTGTGTGTGTGTGTGTGTGTTACTCTGTCTGTCCGTCTGTCCCTCTCTCTCTCCGTGTGCCTGATCGCGTGTCTCGCTGTAGACACAGCTGAGAAGTCAAGACATACATATTTTGTAAAGTATCCAGCTGCACTGTGGCCTTACTGTATGTGATTACCTGCCTGGCTTGACGCATTTCCTAGCGGCTCGCGGAAGAAATAGAGGAGACGCCGAAACGATCGCTGCAACGTGCTGGCTGGCCCAGCCACTCTGCGCCTGATTGCAGCCAGTGTGGCCGGACAAATTGGATAACATGGGATAACTGCACAGCGCTTCGCGACTATTTGTGGCGCTTCAGCGTGTGGTGTGTATTTTGGGTGTCCATATACTCGTTGTTTTCACAGATGGGATCACCCCGCTTCCCAGCATTGCATGCTAGTGAGCTTGCCACCAGTTTCTCTTCACTGACCACTGACAAGCAAAGAAAACAGTCTACACCCTCCTACAACCGCCATAGCTGCAGCTGATTGGACAAACGCGTCACGTGGGGCTGGCTGCTCCCGGATTTCAAAACCGACCATAATGGCGGCTCGTTCGGAATACGTGTTTCTGAAACTTTTTTAAGCGAGAAATAGGCAATGCAGTTGCTGAATCTGTCTTCATCTGTCGATGCTACCAGAATGCATTGCACGGCTGCTCCCATAGAAATGAATGGGAAGCGGGGAAATGACGCTGACAAAAGACACACACCATTAGTCAACGTTAAAGTGAGTAGACAACTTAAGACAGTTGGTCAGATACAGCAGACAGACTAAAGAACTGACTAAAGAAGCACTTGCAAGTGATTTGTAATTTTTCCAGCATCAGATTTTATAATAGTGTGGTTCCAGCTGCTGAGTCCACACCAGCAGACAGCACAGGGGACAAAGAGATCTGTGCTTTTTCTCCAACTCAAACCCACTGTGATCGCAGCAAGTATGAAGTCAGCTCGGGGCCTTGGAGCAGAGGGAATAAAAGATGCTGTGGGCTGGAGGTGAACTGGGGTTCAGCTGCCGGCTACGCTGTTGTTGTGACAATGAGACGTCTACTGCCTGTAGGCCAGGAGCAATCCACACTCCTGTGCCAGAGAGCAGCTTCACTCACAGTTCAAGGTCCAAGCGTGTTTATAGCAAAACGGGTAATTAGATTTGCTACAGAAAAGTAGGCAGGGTAGACACTCTTGTTGTTTCAAGAAAATGTTCATTGAATCTCTGTGGGGGGTAACAAGGAAGGAAACATTCTAGTAGCAGCCCCCCAACTTGAATTGTGTTGAGTTTCAAAACAATTCCCGACCAGTGTCCCCGCACTGACTAAGTGGATGGCCTGAAAGCAACACAGACTGAACTGATTTTTACTGGGATATTTCTGTTTTTCTACAAATTACCAAAAGTGGCTTTAGCTTGAATAACTGTTAATACAAGCCTTGCTACACATATTTATAACTGCGGTAGTCTATATCCACGACGCCCCACTTCCGGGATTGTTCAGGTGGCGCCGGAAATTCTGCTGGGTGTACTTCTTTTCGGCCGGATGTACCTCTTTTCGGCCATATGCCAATGTCACCTTATGCTTTCTTTGTGTTAGAATTTTAAACTCCGCTCGATTTATGAGGACTACGGTTAACTGCTCCTCAGATCTCTGCAGGGTAAATCCAGACAGCTAGCTAGACTATCTGTCCAATCTGAGTTTTCTGTTGCACGACACCTACATGTTCCACCAAAACAAGTTCCTTCCTGAGGCTATTTTGCAGCGGCACCGTTGATCTGTCCGGCGCTTAGCACCGCCCAAGACGATTGTGATTGGTTTAAAGAAATGCCAATAAACCAGAGCACGTTTTCGTCCCATGCCGGAATGCTGAGTGGAGGAAGTTCTGGCAATGCAAGACTATAACTGCGGTAACAATATTTGTTTTTCAACTCTAACCTGACTCTGCAGTTCCCCTGAACTTTGTGACATGTCTTGGTTTTGCGGCCCGCTACTACTGGTTTTAGCTCTCATCAGTTTTTGTTTCCAGCATCAGCGGGTGGCAGTGTCCATCAAAAAAGGCTCTGATGAACCTACTGAACACTACTTGCCCAGCACCAAACGTCAGACAGACAATGTTAGCAAATAGCTGGTGAACATAGTGGAGCATTTAGCAGCTAAAGAGACAGATATTTTTCTCAGTAGTTGGTGTAAAAAGAACAGAGGAAAATATTGGACTTGCATGAATGCTAATGTTGCTTCATATCTGCTGGATGTGTAAACAGCCAACTGTTGCTGACAACTTTGCCATATGAACATAAAAAAGTAAAATAATCAAATGCAGGTTTACGGTTAGATTGAGAAAGATTGTGGCTATGGTAAATAAACTTTAATCTGGCTAATCTGACACAGTGTCCATTTTCTACTGGCAGGAGCACCCATTTTTTTTATATAGCCTTCTGGAAATATAGTCTTTATACTTTTGATATGCCTAGTGTTACAAGTTGGTCAACTAAGGAAAACAATAATGCAAATAGCAGACCTTGAGCTTCCTTCACTTGTTCAGTTACCTCGTCTGAACCACATTTTGAAATATCTAAATGAGACCAAACACTTGTGTAGACCTTGCTTTTTAGTGCCTTTAAGCAGACCGTCCTCACCCAGAAAACGACCGTACAGGTCAATTGTGCAAGCAGCTCATAATGACCCATATTAATGTTTGCTGATAGGCGGCGACCTCTCGCAGCCGTAGTAATTATCGCAGGAGCAAATGAAGAAGCGAAGTGACAAAGTATAAGAGCACCAAATTCCGGGGCGGCCTCTAGCTCACCCAGTAAGAGCGTGCGCCCCATGTAGGCTGAGTCCTTTGCAGCGGCCCGGGTTCAAATCTAATCTGTGTCCCTATGCTGCGTGTCATTCCCTCTCTTTCTTTCCCCCTTTCCTGTCTATCCACTGTCACTATCAAATAAAGGGAAAAGCCCCAAAAAATAATCTTTGAAAAAAAGAGCGCCAAATTCCATGTGAGCAGGCAGGTTGGGGTGGTGGAAGAGGGAGACCGAAGTTCGTGTCCCGTGTGAAACCAAAAGTCAATGGTCACTTTTTAAAATTAACTGACTTTTACAGACCTTAGTCCGTGACACGGTTACATCTTCATTTTATTAGTTTGAATTGACTCATTTTAGGCCATGATGTTTTATTAGGGGTGCTTTTTGTAAAAAAAGCAGATGGGGGGACGTTTTTTGATCATGCACAACTAAACAAAACAAGCAAGAATTAAATCCCCCTTCCAATACCATGGATATAGTGCCACTCGGCCAGCCATGCCAAAACACTTATTTATGAACTTCAATATCCAATAGAAAATAATCTCACAATGAAATAGCACAACGTGGCGTCAACATAAAACACAGTGCTTTCCAGCCAGAGAGAGGAGTTGACTTTGCGGCAAAAACAAAGTGCTTTCACACAGGAAACACTCGTTCGTTCCTCGGGAGTGTTTTAATCCAAATCACGATATTTTTCCTAAACTCGTTTTGGTGCCTAAACTTAACTGTCGTCGCTGCACAACGCTCACTTTTTCTGGCTTAACTCCACTGCCACAGCCCCTGAAAGGACCGTCATCTGCCAGTGCCTGTAGCCGACTCACAGTCACCTATTGGCAGCTAAACAACTGCCGCTGGTAGCCGGCGTCCCGAAGCTCTGTAGCAGCTAAATACAACCAGCAACTGCCGCTCAGATTTTTATTGTTCTATGGTACTATAGACTGTTCACGTTACAGCGCTTTCCTTAGTTTAAAATACTTCTATATTAGGTATATAATGGTCTATTGGTAAAGTAGCATTGATCACTTTGAGGGGGGGGGGATACATTTTGTCCCTACCGGGGATAAAAAGTAATTGAGCAAAGGCAGGGATATGTAGAACAGAAAGGGAGAAATCCCATGCATTCCCCAGGGCAAATCGCACCCTGATTAACTGTATGTTTAAAACGGCGGTCATTACGTTAAATAAAACAATCACATGATTAAACAGCCAACGCGGTCATCTGTTTAAAATGGCAACCATGCGGCAGTAAACAAAACGGTCATATGTGTCATTTTGGGAGTCATTGGGCATCAACCTATTCTGTCGTTTAGGTATAAGGATGTGTTGCTTATCAGTTAAATTTTCTAAGCACAAACGGACATTTGGAAAAACAGAAAAAATGGGTTTCAATATCCAATTTCTCATTTTTTTCCGCCTTGACAAATTAAAAAATTGGATCTTTAACCTGTTTCCTGTTTTTATTCAGAGGATCAGAAATTTAGAAAATTACAAAATTGCGTCTGGGCTCCAATTATTCAATACTGCAATGGTATTCTCTCCCTCGTCCCGCCTAGCTACGCGGCCCCCCCCCCCCCCACACACACACACACACTCAAAACCATCAGTTGCAAGCACCTTTGACCCCAAAGTCTATCAGTTTTTCATTTTGGTCCATATGTAGTTAATGACCTGCATATTCCGCAAAGTAGAGGGAGAGAATACCATTGCAGTATTGAATAATTGGAGCTCAGACGCAATTTTGTAATTTTCTCAATTTCTGATCCCCTGAATAAAAAACAGAAAATTGGAAAAACAGGTTAAAGATCCAACTTTTTAATTTGTCAAGATTGGATATTTGAACCCATTTTTCTGTTTTTCCAAATGTCCGTTTGTGCTTAGAAAATTTAACTGATAAGCGTTACACTGACCTGTTGCCTTCAAAACATTATTTGTACACAGCCAATTCTTTAGTGCAATTCATATGGTTGCTGTGATTATGGTGATTTCCGATAAATCCTCTCTATACTTATAAATACAAACAAACCCTCATGCTAACTTAACTAACAATAACATGCAAGAACTCACACACAGCCAGAACCCATGGCCAGCGCCAGGAGTAATATTTACAGACACAAGCAATGTAATGAGCTGGTTTCTGGAAGACATCTTTTTCCTGCTTCAACGAGCCTGAGCTTTAATAACAGATGGTCCCATCGGCAGTACTTCTCTCCAAACATACTGCATATGTGTGTGTGTGTGTGTGTGTGTCTTGATTTTACTGACACGGAACATCAAAGAGAAATTCTTTCTCCCAGAAACAAGCAATTATGAACATACATAATTGGCAAAGCTTTAATTGGATAAACAGAGTTAAACGTCCATTACGCACATTTGAGTGTGAGAAATACAGATCGATCTGAAAACAGCTGTTAGGTATTACAATCATTATGATCTTAAGATAATCATAATGTCAAAAAACCCTTGGTACCAGAAACTAAAATGACACAGAGGACAATATCTATGTTTGACATGTATTTTCACGTCATTGAATACATTCCCAGGAAAAAATAAATTAAAACAATTCACACTGAGCTCATGTGCTGGAGGACAATTTAAGGATGTGCCACAGAGTGACTTTGCTTCAGCTTGTGTTTTTTATCTGCTTGAGGCCTTGTTAGATCATAGTGCGTGACATATTTGGGAGAAGTGAACGAGAACCCTCAGACATGGTGCTAATTAATTCACACTTTGGCGACCATAAAGCCCCCCCCCCCCCACACACACACACACACACACACACACACACACACACACACACACACACATATACACACCCCTGCCTCCTGTCTCTGCATGGCATTGCATGACATATGTAGCCTGGAAGATTGATACAGCAAATGGTGGCACTCAGCTATGCTCATTACAGCAGCAGATGGTCATATGTGTGTGTGTGTGTGTGTGTGTGTGTGTGTGTGTGTGTGCGTGCTTTATGAGGGGTCAAAAAACAATATAGACACATTTAGATAGCTGCAGCTTGACAGATTGTTGTACAGTGTAGCTTGTCTTTATTACAGAAAACAGAAGCATGCACCGTACAGTATGTGTGTGTTACAGTGAGTGACAGCTTTCTCAGAGGGTAAGATTTACATTTGTGTTATTCATCATTTAACAAGCACAAAGCACAGTTTTCCACTCATCTAAAGTGCACTTTGCATGGCAGCAGTGAAGGGCACCTTTTTATTCTGTCTATATGCATGGTTCCCAAACTTTTTCTGCAGGGCTGCCCTTTTGAAGATACAAATATTTCCAATTGAATTAAGATGAGCTGTTTCTCCATGAAGGAGCAAGAGAGGGAGAGAGGGAGAGAGAGGTGCACAACAGTCAGCTGTTTTTCCACGAAGGGACAATCAACAAGACACAATGCGATTTGACTGGGAGATTGACAGTCAGCTCCTTAGATTAAATTGTGGTCATCACTACGTATTTTCTTGCCTTCATTTTGTGTTACGTTTAACTGGCAGCCTTTTTACAAACTTGTCCATCCTTTGCAGCAGAACCATGCATCATTTTTTTATATTTAGCGTTGCCACGCCCCCTCCCCCCCCTTCATAACTTCGGGCCCCCCAGTTTGGGAACCACTGATTTAAAGGAAGATTGCATAAATATCAGGAGGAGCAAAGATAAGTGAGGTTGAGGGCCCATTGCGCTGAATTTACAAAGCTTCAAGCATTTTGCATTTGACTTGAATTGTTTTGTATCTGAGAAGCAGGTGCAAAAGTGTATTAAAATAAAAGGTAATTGAAAAAGATGCATTGGGGCGTTACAAATGTTTAAGCATGTTTGACTGATTGTGCCTGCGGAAACACACCCAATTTTGATCGAACAATGTCGGCACAGTTTTTGTCCTGTATCACTGTTATTTCAAACAGAATGCTCTCAAGCGATAAATCTGAATGACACAAGAGGCTCTTTAGCTCTGGTTTCTCATTTGAACTCTTCATACCAACGCCACTCGCTATATGAGCTATACATGTGGATGTATTAGTAGAGCTAATAGAACCAATTTCACTGCAACAAAAAAAAACAACCTCTGCAGCCAAAAAAGCATTTTCCCCATAGATCACCATTACAAAAGAAACTGTTAAAAGGAAATATAAAATTGCAAACAAGGTCAATTATTACTATTTCTATTATGCATTTTGAATCCATGGAAGTTTTATATTTGTAAAACTTTCACAGAGCCTAGAAAAACGACGTATGTGCATGTCACCGAATCTCTACTTATTCTATTTCTTCATAATGAAATAGCAAAACAATTACAAAGCAATTCAGGGTTATTACTTTTCTAATCTAATCTAGTCTAGTCTAGTCTAGTCACACATCCACCATCACACATCCCATCAAACAGTCTGCAATAGTCATTTATGTGCTTTGTGTGACTGAATTTCTTTTCTCTTGTAAAATTTAAATTCAACCTTTTGTTGACCTTAACACACACACACACACACACACACACACACACACACACACACACACACTCTGACATTTGCAGTGTGCAGAATACATTTCTGCGATGTTTTGTGTCTGTACTTTGTGGAAAGTGGGTGTCCATAGTTTTCAACCAGGTGCTGAATTGCTGCTGTGCCCTTCACTAAGTCACTCAACCTTGATTCTCACCGCACAGCTTCCAGGCCAAGTGGTTCCATATTGCTGTGTTTGTATAAAAGCCGGTCTCACCGGGGTTTGGATCTGTTTGTCAGCAAAACAATAGCAGGTCTGTCTGAATAAATCAACCTACGCAGAATCCTTACACGTCGTTGTGTAACGGCATTCAAACAACTACTCCTGTTTTTTTATACAGACATCACAGACATTGACAGGAACAGAGGGAAAGTACAATAACCGGACAGAGTGTGTAGTATGTACAGCACATAGAGCACCGTATGAATATTCATGTCCCATATATCTGCCACTGCTGTAAAGTGTATGAGGGTGGGTTTCTGTAATACATAAAGGTCAGGAATCCCCTGACCTGAAAAGAGAGAAATGGGAGGGGAGGGGGAGGAGGAGGAGGAGGAAGTAAAGAGGGCGACATAAGAAAAAGGCATGGTAAATTGATGAGAGAAGGGAGATGGAAGAAGACACAAAGATAAAATAAAGAAGAGGGCAGGATGTGAGGATAATAGTAGGAAAGACAAAGGAGAAAAGCAGAGGCAGAAGAGGTCATGAGAAATGAGGGAAGAAACGGTGGAGAAAGGGGAATAACAGAGAAAAACATCAGAGGAAGGAAAGAGTGGAGAGTGCCATTAAAAGAATCAAAATGTTCTTTGTGCTCCCAGGAAACATATGGCGCTCCTGCTAACTCAAAGAGAGATGCAGAGTCAATTGAAGTATGCATTGCAAAAGGAAGGGAAGAATACAGCAGGTTTTGGGAGACTGTCCCAGTTTCCAAGTGATGAGAACACAGACAACAAAATCACCCTTGTATCCCTGGTGGATCATTTGCTCTACATAACGCTTGGCATTAAAGGAACACGCCGACTTATTGGGACTTTAGCTTATTCACTGTATCCCCCAGAGTTATAGATAAGTCCATGCATACCCTTCTCATCTGTACAAATAACAATGTGACATGAGACACAGCCATCTTCTAACCGTATACATACTGGGAACTAATTCTCAGAAGGCGAAGCACTGCTACTTGGGCGGAGTGATTAGCGCAACACCTGAAAAGCACCGTTGTTACTCTCTGCTCCTCACCACGGGGCTTCTCAGGTGCTGCGAGCAAATCACTCTGCCCAAGTAGCAGAAGTAGCAGTGCTTCGCCTTCTGAGAATATAGTTCCCAGTTTGTATACGGTTAGAAGATGGCTGTGTCTCATGTGACCTTGTTATTTGTACACGCTGTGACTATACAAATCACAACATGTAAATAGGAAAATGTTGGCGTTATTTTGTCACTTATTGGGAGCAGTAGGCTAGATGGAGCCGGTTAACTCCAGGATCTGTGCTAAGCTAGGCTAGCGGTGGGTGCGTCAGACAGAGTTACGACATTCACGGAGATGAGAAGGGTATGTATGGACTTATTTAACTCTGTGGGATACGGTGAATAAGCTAAAGTCCCAATAAGTCGGCGTGTTCCTTTAACACTTGTCAATGCTAACAAATGTACTGACAGCTAGATCTACTACTTTATTGTACCATAAGTGGCTAATATCGTGTAACTTATGCACTACAAAAACATCATGTGGTACACAACAAAGAGATAAGTACAATTTGTAGCAAATGTGCAGCAACACAAGCATTTAATCAGAAATAATCACTTACAATTGAAAATGTAAAAAACTTCAAAAAGACGCTCCGAGCTGCAAAAAATACGTTGGCGGTCGCGTTTAAAAATGTGCTCAGGACTTTTTTGAAAACACGGTTTACTCAATAGTATTATAATGTAAAACAGATGCTGGCAGCTTAAAAAAAGACACCAAGTGTTAACATTGCCTTATGCCAACACAGCCTCAGTCCAACCATGCAGCTGTTTTCACTTGATGCCTGATTAGACCTTTCTTCACGACTGTGTGGGTGAGTACACAGACTGTATTTGATTGACATCAAATCAAATTTAAATGTATTATCCAAAGAAGGAAATGGGTGGTCACAGTTTTAAACACGTCGTTAACATTGTGGAACGGTCGCACTTTGGTTAGGTTTAGGAACAAAACTTGGTTGAGTTTAGAAAAGGATTGTGGTCTGGTTTAAAACGTTTTTTTTTTGTTTTTTTTAAGTTACTTCACTAGCATGCATACGTACATTACATAATTACGCATGTAATGTAGAACGTGACGTAGTTCCGTTTCTTATATTAACTCGCCGTTTCCTTTTATCTCCAAACAGGACACAAACACCAGTTTCCTTGGTGAATGTCTTGGGGTTGTTTTCCAAGGAAGGAGTCTCACAACTGACAAATACTAAATAGACGCAGACCTTAAATTTTCTTTTAATAAAATGTAAAAAAAAAAAAAAAAAAAAAAATATATATATATATACAAAATACAAAACATGCGTTTAGGTGGGACAACTTTTATCGTCAGTACATTTACCTGATGAAGGTCTAAGACTGAAACGTTGTATTTTTCTAAATAAATTATTGCTTGTGTAATGGTCAGTGTGCGGGACTTTCTCTAATCGTCATTACATTAAATTTGACCTCACATAATTCCCAGCATAACTCCCCCCGAATTCAACCTGAGCAGAGGTCTAATCAATGATAAAGAAACACCTGCCGGCCTTTTAACAAGTCGGAAAAAAAAAAAAAAAAAAAGGTGTATGATTGTAATTTCTTTACAAGGCACACTATACGACTGTAAAACTGTGGTGGTTCCCGGATGGATTGTTACGATAAGTGGATTGCAAGCATGTGGGTCAAACAAAACATGCAGTTAACATCACAGCATTTGCCGATATGCACCATATTGTTTCCTAATAATTGTATTTATTTAGCATTTGTACTATGACTGTATAATTAACTCTTTAATTTTAATCTTCGGTACATTTGGTTCGGTACAATGGAGGGTTGTCATACAGTCTCTCCCCTGAGCTAGCTGCAACAGCCTGAAGTATGTAAAGTAAGATGTAAACAGTAAACAATAAGTACCTCCACATCATCTCCAGACTCCATCTGTAACTTGTAAACAAAATAAGACAATCAGCTATACAACTGAAAATTCCGGTCTATAGAACTGACGCTTTCATTTCCCACTTAGTCAATAAAAGGAGCAGTCAATATGAGATAGCTTTCCGTAGCAGTCCAACCATCAGTCGTTAGTGAAACGGAGGGTGCAGCTGACAGCTTGTGCTCCCATAAACGTCCATGCTTGGTTGTATATGGAAGGGACTAGTTTGCCTCATGTGTGGACGGGATGTCATGTTGTACCATGGTTTGAGTACATACAGTAAATACTTGAAGCCAGGTTTCTCTACGAGTGAATATGGGCGCATTGAAGATGACATGTAAATTCCGATTGCTTCAGTGATTTTTTTGGCCCTATTTGTATGTGTATCTAAAGGCTGGTTAAGCACTGTAGGGAGGAGAAGTTGGACAGTTTTGTTTTTGTCTCGTTCCAGTGATTGGCACATCTGGGTGATGGCGTCGGATATGCATTAGCATGTTAGATGTATTTCCACTCACATACCCAACAACTGCTGATCAACGCCAACACAGTCCTCATCTTATCCACCACTCTCTCGCCTGTACTACTGTAACTGACTGGGAAACCAAAGTTTTCCCAAACTTGCGATCTTAAAGAGGCCGGCGGGTCCTCTAACTGTTGTGGGTCGGCACCACTCGCCATAGGCTAGGCTACTCGTCCTTAGTGCTGCTAGCTCTGACTCACTCGCTGGACCGTCGACATGTAGGTGGAGCTCGGGAGCTTCAGAGCTAAGGGGGGACTACAGAAGGCGCCATTGGAGGCAAAAAACACCATCGAGAATTAGGTGTCCCTAAAGAAACGCATATCTAACAGTAGTTCCGCATTACATTAATTCATTTGCACAAATTATTTATTTTTATACCATGTATGCTCCGTGTAAATTCATGTACTGAACCGAGACGCCCGTACCGTTTCGGTTCAATACGAATACATGTACCGTTCCACCCCTAATATATATATATATATATATATATATATATATATATATATATTCCTCCAATCATCAGTACATAAATAAGAAGGGCTGATGGAAAAGTGTGTTGGGGGGATCTTATTGTCTCTTTAAAGTTTTCTACCTTTGTGTGTGTCTGGGGGGGTGTCTGTGTTTATTAAACAGTTCTGTCAACTCAGCATTCAGTCGGTTTGATGGGCTGTGATTGGATGTGACAGCAATGGAGGCAGTAAGAGGACACGCACCCCCACACAAAAAATCCATGCACACAGATCGAGTCTCAGGGGAGAGAGTTCTCTCTCCCATTCATCTTTGATTCCCAGCAAACACCATGGAAACCTTACCTCTCCCTGCCTGCCAATCATCCAAGCCTGATAACTCCTCTTTTTGACTCCCAGTAGAAATACTGTATTTTAAATAACAGCACACACACTGCTTCTGTCTCGTTGTGTGTTTGCCCGTATCTTTGGGTCTCTGAGGCGTTTCCCTTCCCACACAAACAGCTAACTCCTCTCCATCAGCAGCGCCCCGGGAGCAGCCGCATCACATTTTCATGTCAGTCTATTGATTAAATGGTAATGCCAATCAATTTTTTATCCTCTGCATCTTCAGCACTGTTGTGAAAGTGTGTGTTAGAGAAGACAGGGATACAGTAGCCACTGTAACAAGGAAAAAATGGAAGAAACTGCCGGAAGACAGCAATGTTAAGAAGGTAAAGCAGACAAAAAAGCATGAAAAGAATAAAAAAACAAGAAAGTAACAACAAAAAACAAAAAAAAATAGGACACTTGCGTTATCGCAGTAAAGAAGCCTTGGGCTGTTTTGCTATGTGTTCATCCAATGGTGTTCCTTGACACTATTGGAGTAAAGTTATGCATTATGTTTTGGTTTAATATTTTATCAGACATGGGGTTTAGAAGTTAGAGCACTATACCTGCCAGCTCAGCCTACAGCATGTGAGAGTGTGTGTGTTCTGGTGTTAAAAAGTGCACACACAACCACACGTGAGTCTGTTTTGTGTGCCTTAATGAGCTCCTTTTATTTCTGTGTGTTTGTGTGCATGTATGCTGATATTAGTGCACATCTTTTTGGGCATTAGTGGGCATATGCTCTTCTCCATCCCTCCTGAGGAGCAGGAGAAGAGCATGAATCCATCAGCAGGGTTTAGATTCGCATACTTTAAAAATTTCAATTTAAGTGTCATTTTGCCAAATTATAAATTTGTTTCTGGCTCCTTTAATTGGCTTTAGTGGGAGTTGTAACACCACTGCAGGGCAGATTGCCGGAGTGTCTAATAGAATGAGAGAGCAGATTGGGAGTAAGTGAAGACGGGGCTCACAGTATTCATGCAAAGAGAGAGAAAGAAAGACATAAAGACATCAACGCAGCTCTACTCTGTAAAATAATTAACACGAGCGAAATTGAGAGCGGACTTAGTGGATCTTTGGAGCTCTCAAAGAATCCAGGGGAAATGGAGACAGTCGATCGGTTAAGGTGCGAGACTTTCAAGAGCTTTAAATGTAACAAAGTACAGTCTTGAGTGTGGTAAAGTAAAGCTTATAGGTTCGATCATTGGAGTAACTATACCCAGGCTAAAAATAATACTTGCACTGGGCCATCCAGCATTTACTGCATGCTGTCCACACCCTGTGCACTGCAGCACTTCACAATGCACCATTGTTTCATGAAAAGTGCAGCAGTGTCAGTAAAGATTAGCAGGTAGAAACTGCAAGGATAAATGAGGAGATGACTTCTGAACATGATTGGTATTAAATCTGAACTCGGTCAGAAATCCTGCCATTGCGTCGGCTGCATGGATTACTGGTTATGTAAGAGTTCAGAAACAAGTCACTGCTGCAAGTAATGTTAAATCTGAATTGTTAACACATACTGTATATATAATGCCATTAAAGTTTCCTTCATTCACAATAATGGTGCAGTGCTTTTACCGCTTGGGAATGTTTGTCCAGGTGTCTTTAACGTCAAAGAAATTAACTAAAATGAACAAACATAGCGTTAAATCACAACTCTCCAAACATATTGTGATTCTTTCAATGGGCTGTTGTTGTCATGATCTGGCTGTGCCACTTCCTCTGTCCTCTTGTTTCCTCTGTTTCCCCTCCCTGCTGTTTCTGTCTGTCATTGTTTGTCATGTTATGTCTAGTTTGTGTTGTGTGTGTGTTTGTGGGCGTGGCTTTTAAGCATTGCTCTCCTCACCTGATCTCCGGCAGCATCTCACACTGAAGCTCATCCCAATCAACCTGCTCAGTCTTCGCCAGTTCATCCGTTCACCTCTGTGGTAACAATGCTACGGCTAAAACGTTGTATAGTCCTGTGAGATTACTATTCCCTGCCTTTTGTAGATCTCGTCTGATATCTTGTGTTTTTGCCTAGCTTAGATCTAGAACGCTACCGGCCCATCTCGTGTGGTGTTCAGAAAGACACGCCATCATTCATTTGTCTGCCCACTCTCCACCACTGCCCTTTTGCTAATAATTTTTTGCACATTCTATTTTTGTAATAAACCTGCCTGAGTTGATTATACCTCTGCTTCATGTCCGCTTCTGAATCCATGTGGGAAAAATAATAGTTGTAGTGTGAGTAATGGTGACTAATCATTGCCATTTACTTCCAACTTTTAATCTTGACACTGCTAAAACTATTGGTACGTTTCTTGCTTAATGAATTGGCTTGGACGCAATTTAAACTAGCTAGCTAATGTTTTGACTCTTGTAGGTAATGTAGGTGGACAATGTGCTGCACTGTTGGGCGTCATGATACGAGGTACTGGCAGTGTGTTTTGCCAGGGGTAGGGACATTAGTGGAGATGCACCATGATGGTGATGTTGTTTGGCTTTTTGGTAGTCTCGCATTGACAGACCTACCTCCCCAGTGCTGCGAAGGAGGGTCTGGCTAGTCCACACAGCATTCTGGGATGGGAGAAAAACGTGCCCTGGTTTATTGGCATTTCTTTAAACCAATCATAATCGTCTTGGGCGGCCGGACGGCGCCACGGTGCCACTGCAAAATAGCCTCGGGAAGGAACTTGTTTTGGTGGAACGTGTGTACGTTCAAAGGCTGTTTTAGTCATGCAACAGAAAACTCAGATTGGACAGAATAAAACAGTTAATCATAGTCCTCATAAATCCACCGGGGTTTAGAATGCCAACACAAAGAAAGCGGAAGGTAACGGACATCCGGCGGAATTTCCGGCGGCACCGGAGCAATCCCGGAAGTGGAACGGCGAGACTAGCTTTTTTGTAATTGTCACATCAGTGCAACTCACTGCATGTAGACCAGTGCAGCTGTTATTGTAGCCATTGTCACTACCAAAAGCGAGTGCATGCTTCTGAGCATGCTAGGTTATGGATGATGAGAATGAAAACAGCCAGCCCTACATGTCAAACATAAGTCAGAGTCAGAGAGCATTCTCAAACATTTCCAATGCTTGTTGACATGTTTCATTCTGATCTGATTAGAAACTTTAAGTATTGCCCCCTCTGGCAACAGCTGTCGGCCAGTTTCGCCTGCAGATCATTTTATTCTGCAGATAATTGTATTCTGCCAAAGACAATTTCTCTACACTATAAACACCTTGCATGACTCGACAATGAATGTGTTCTAGAGTAATATTAGAGCTTTGTATTTTTTTATCAATACATTTCATTATAGAAACATAATAAATAACTGTCACTGCAGATCCCTCTTTTATTTGATTTTTGAAATATTACTGTATCCATGTTTTTCCTCAATATCTTTGTTTTTTTTCACAAAACCAATTTAATAATTTAATCTGGGCCCCCTCCAATTACATATTAACATTAAGGAAATGCAATAAAGCCATAATTGCTAAAGTAATAGGTTGTTGTGTAAATTATAAGTGTCATACATTTCTGCCATTTCACGGACAATTATTTTGTGCAACAGACAGAAACTGTGGCTAGGGCTGTCACAAATTCTTAAAACTCTACAGGAGATATTTGAGTAGCAAAACTGTAAGAAAGGCTGATGGACTGCAAGAATTCAGGCATATAGGTCAAAAGACAATTTCTCTAAGAGCTTGGCAATTCCACTTTGTCTCGTACAATGGTAACTGTGAAACACTCAATCCACTTGGTTCAAAGACACAAACACCTGTTTGGCTTCTGTGTTTGCAGATGGTGTTGTGTGCAAAAGGATGCATTGCAAAAACACATATTTTTCAATTATCAATTATGTTGGTCTGAAAATCGAAATAATCTCAGTTATTAACATTCCATCAAAAATGTTGCACCTGATATTATGCATGACATTTAAGAGGAGATTAAGAGACCATGCTGTTTTTCCGTTCCCTGATATACTCTGGAAACGGTAAGTCAATGGCTGTCCCAAAGCTCAAACTTGGGAATCCTAATAAAGCAACAAGACAGATGGCATCCACAATGTGGTGTCTATTGAGATATCTGCCCCTGATGCTTTTTTTAATTATTTTTTTTTTAAACAATAGGTCCTTGCCTTGACAGAGAAGTAAACAAAGGCAGGGTTCTCATTTCTATCTAATGACAGTTGTGTTTGTTAGCACAAATGATGACTGTTGCTAGCTGATTTGATCAACTATAGCTAGCAAGCTCCATTAGTTTGTTGAAAACGGTTTCCAACTGACTCTTTGCTTCCAACTGACTTTGAACAAAAAGTAATCCTGTGAAAAGGTTTTAAATGTGCACACACATGCTGCTAAAAGACTGAAGCTAAAGCTACATGTCCCAGGAAGTCAGCACGCTCCATGTAGAAGACGTGAATTAAGATTGTTCTTGTTTTGTAGTGTGGAGCTAGTTAGCCCAGTTATTGTAGATGGACATTATAAAGTACAAATGTAATTAAAATATTATTTCTTTTGATAGAAATGTTTGGAATGCTCACTATAGCAAAAGATAATTGATATAAATGGATTAAAACATTGGTTTCCCTCAGGGTGCGAACTACAGGGGAGCCAGGGGGAGCTTGGCTCCCCTAAATAAGACATGAGCTCCCTTGAAAACATGATTTGTAAAAGCTTGGGGGGTGTCTCTTAAATATTGACAATATGCTATTTTTGCCCTGCATTTCTTTTTTTCTGGATCTTCATCATCATGGATCTGATCAGTAAAATTAAGCTTTTATTGAGTATGATTCATGCAGGGCTTTAGTACTCAAGTCCAGAATCGAGACGCTTTTCTGTTGTCTCGGACTCGTCTTGGACTCGTTGGTATTTGGACTTGGAATTGTCATGGACTCAGGCATTGGACTCGCCCAAATATTCTAGTTGGTCTCGACCAAATCCAGCACTATATGCTTTTGTTCTAAAGTAACTTCCTCCTTCAAAACAAAACCATTGGCCTAATTTGTTCCTATAGTGTGTTATTCTGCACTTACCTTTTGATTATTACAAATAATAAAGAAAAATTATCATCTTAAAGTAGAAGATATTCTATCTCTCGCATTACATAAATTATGAACAGGTAAATAAGTGGTCTTAAAGAGGATTCTTTTTTTTCTGTCTTGGTATTGACTGTCTTGACTTGGACTCAAACTTTTTTAGACTCTGTCTTGACTTGGACTTGAATCTCTTTGGACTCAATCTTGACTCGGTCTCGACTAGTCCTGGTCGTAGACTTGTCTTGGACTTGACAAAGGTGGACTTGACTACAGCCCTGGATTCATGCATGAGGGGGATTTATCACTAACTCACTAATAAAGATACCGGCATGCATACTATTCTTGCCATCATCATCAGTGTGATGTGTCCACTCAGTTTGCAGGCCAAAATTGGCATTTTTCATGGCGTATGGTCATGTGGTCTGACATAAAGTAAGTAGGCCTACATGCTTGAAACTATGAGACAACAAGAGTCACAGTTAGTCCACTCTTTGAGCAATCACGCTGAAAAGTCTGACCAAGACTTCGAGTAACATACGAAGTGTATGGTGGCTAAACTATGATTGACCATAGGCACAAGGGTTTGTCTTGAGGGTCGGCTTTTGTAGCACATATTTTTGGAGGATAGATTGTTATTAAATGGTTACTTTTAAGGATTAAAATTATTGGCACAAACTATTTGGTATCTGCAACTACAAAACACACACATCAATACTGATGTTGGTCAGAAGAACAAATCCTACAACTGTTACAAAAACAGTTTAGCCCTGGTTTTATACATACACGTTTTAACAAAGAGCCTAATTTAATCTTTTATTAATCAGAGTACTTCAACTGGTATGAAGGATATGCCTCGGTTTGCTCGGCTGCTCTACTCCGCTAAAGCTGGTTTTCAGCTCTGGGAAACATGAAGCAGGGCCTCAGATGAGCAGGGCAGCAGCTTAATCATTAGGCCTGATAGATGAGGGCCCGAGCTGGGCAAGGGAGGAGAAAGAGAGGGATGGAGGAGGAGGAGGAGGAGGAGGAGGAGGAGGAGCATTAGACAAGAGGGATGGTGAGAGATGGAGGGTAAGTGGGAAAGAAAGAGTGCTTGTGAGAGATTTACAGAAGATGCGATGGAGGGAGAGCGATGGAAAGGATGAACAGAGGGAGACATGCAGGCGGCCGCAGAGGAGGATCCGTCTAACAAATTACCTTCTCCTTCATTACAAAGGCTGTCAACCTGGACGCCTCTGTCAGCTCTCATACACACTCATGTCTGTCTCTGTCGTACACCCTCGCACACACACAACCACCTATAGACACAACCCCACACACACACACCTAACCAACGTGCAGCTTCTATTTGCTTCACTGCTTTCTCAAGAGTGCACACACATGCACACGCACAAACTCTACCTCCTGTTAACAGGTGATAAAGGAGCTTGTCATCGCAGACTGCTGCTGTAACGTCATAGCAACTCCAGAGTGTGTCAGACAGAAGTGACTGTAGCTGTCAGCTGCTCGTGTTTTATAGCAGGCTGTTGTAAACTGGGCAGTTAAGACTGAATGTGTGGCTGGGTGACTGACTGACTCAAGCACTTCTTCACTGGCTGACTAACTGACTGACAAAAATATTATCATTTTTCCTCCAGTCTGTCTCTCCACAAACTATACATATCAACCCGTTCTCACTCCCAACTTGTAAAATACAGACCCTTGGTCAGTGCTCTCAGTGTTGGATACCGACGTAAAAATCATCCTTTAGCGTCTGTATGGGACGCACCGTCAAAGCAGAGCGAGTAGTATTAAAGACTTTAAATCCACATGAGGTTGGTTGGGGTGGTGGATGGGTCAAACAACACAGGACTTTCACCCAAGAGACCGAGGTTTGCGTCCTGTTCTTGTACCACGTGTCACTGAAATGTACATTTTGTAACCCCACCCACGATCTTTTCCTGAACCTAACTGTCTCATTCTTGTGCCGCATGTCAGTTAAGCATACGTCACGACCCAGAGCGCCAAATAGTGACGCCAAGAGTCCCGACCAAGCGCGTCTAAATGTGACGCTAAAAGAGACTTTTTGCGTCAATAACAAACGCCAACGGCACCTGACCAAGCGTCGCTTTTTGACGCAATCGGAGTGAGAATGTGTTGTACATATACAACATGTAGTTGTAGTACTATGTAGGTGCACCAGCACACGAACGAATGCACCTCAGAAAATATTTTAAGAACTGCAATATTTCTATCCATCTTCTTCAGAATGCATTTCAAACATCCCATGTGAACTGATTTAGGTGAATGAATAGCAGTATGTTAATGTTTGGTATCTAGGTGGACTAAGAAAAAGTCCAATGCTTATGCGTTGCACAATGATAAACATACGGGAACAAAATCGCAAGAGACCTAAATTGGTCTCTTGCGATTTTGTTCCCGTATGTTTATAATAATAAAGATAAGAAAGTATATTGTATTGTATTATTATTAATTTGTTAAAATGGTTTATTTCCTTTTAAGTTGTTTCAACATTTTACTATGTATTGTCTGTTTACTTAACATTATTTTTTATGCACCACATAAAGTATTGTTATGCTTAGGGACACCTGTCACGTCTGCAGGGTGTGAATATTTGGTACTAAACAAATTTTGAATAACTTTAAAGAGATTTCCCCCTGAGACAGCAACGAGTTTGTCTACAGAACAGGGTGTACCGCATTTTTATTTGGTACATTTAAAGCTTCTATTGAGGTTTTAGAATGAAGCCTTGAATTCCTGTTGTCATGTCAATGTTCCCCCTTTATGTGAGAGCCAAGTGAAAGCCGCTTCGGTACAGCCCTAATACTTTCCCTTAAGATCATTCTGTACTATGCAAACCTGTGGGACCGACTTGACTTGTATGCTGGTGATAATGGCTCCTCTACATACTTTTAGCACATACAAGTCTTGCATTGCCAGACTTATCTTGCAGGAGTATGGACTGGCTACACCGCTTATCATTTCCAGGATAGGGTAAAAAACCGCTCTGGCTTGTTTTTATTTCTTCAAACCAATCACACGTCCTGGGTGGCGCTAAGCACCGGATGCAGCAATGGTCCCCTTGGAAAATAGATAATGGAGATAACATAAAGGGAGGTATAAATCCTGAGATCAGGCGTGTGATGTCAGGCTTTATCCCAGCAATAATGGCTAATAATTAGCCAGACTACACACACCAGCATATTACCCATATAATAACAAATACATTAGATATCCATTAGCTGTTTAAGTGCTTGCCAGATTTGTTCAAGTACTAGTGTCAGTTGGGTACCAACTGAAATGCAAAGAGCATCGAAAGTACCAAAAGGTTGCATAGAATGCAAAGCAGACAATTGGTATTTGAAATGTGTCTTTCGTGAATCCCTCATTTTTTGTTCACACATGCATTTTAAGGGTGATACAGCTTTTCTGGAGCAGTTTGGGGGTTTGGTGGTTTGCTTAGGGGCACCTTGGCAGTGCCCAGGAGGCGAACTGGCACCTTTTCCCAGCTGCCAGTCCTCACTCCAACGGCAACTCTCCGGTTCCCAAGTCCACACTAAGATTTAATGTCAACTGTCAATAAATATAAGTAATTTCTATACATTCATAAGGGAATTTCATGCGTGCAAGCCATGAGTGAGATGATCTGCTTGTGTGTCTAGTGAACATTCAGAATGCTTTAGCCGAAATGGACCCAACCATATCCATTGATGATTTGAGTGAGCATAAACCTTTAATGTACAGGCACAAGGACAGAGAAGATGTTACAGTTTCACAACATATTTGCAGTTTTACTTTGAGTCAGGACATAATTTAACCCAACTACAAGAAGTACTGTGGAATTGGATAAACACACCACTATTACTTAAGAATAAGGCTCTTAGAATAATGTCTTCATCTGCAAGATCAACCAGAGAATGTCATGTTCTAAAAATACAAATATAAATCACATTTAAATCCTTTAACCTTTTTCAGCCTGCTTACAAAGTCAAATGTAGTCAGTTCTCTCTCTATCTTTTATTTCGAACAAGTAAAACAAAAAAAGATAAAAACAAAACAAGATCCAGTACCTTTAAAATGTATTGCTATTATCATGCGGGGACCCAGCTGCCATCTGTTATGGGGGGCACAACTCACTGAAGGATGACCAGACACCTGCATAATACAGACCTCACAACCACACCATCTCCCAGTCACATCTGTCTACACTTTTTAATTTTTTTTTTTTTTTTTTTTTTTTACTATTTCTCATTCTAGCTCTCCTCTGCCATCCACATTCCACTGAACTAAATGTGTGGAGAATGGAAAGGTACAGGCGCGTGTAATTAAACTTGCCCGCTCCCTTGAGGCAAGTTATTTTGGACCTGGTTTGAGGACAGTTTGGTTAAGATGTCTTAAAAAATGTCATTTGCCTTCATTCTTCAGTTCCACCTTCAGGTCCAACGAAGTGCGTTATCGTGATTGTGGACTCTCCCCTTTCCAAAAACACACTGGTTGACAAAGGCTTTATAACATGCCATAATTGTTCTTTATACAATATATATATATATATAAACATAAATGTTATTCATGGTGCCAAATCATAAACGTTATCTCACCCAGTACTAAAGCTTTTGCGCCCACTTCAGGCGTATTTGTTTCGCAACGTGCGCGTAAAAGCATGGCGAGGTATGTAAACAGGCCACACTGAGGTAAAAGTGCAGACTGCCTGTCACGGGAACTGAAAATGGCAAATTGCGCTTTTCCGTGTCATGCGTATGCATTCACGGGAGGGTCAAGGGGAAAGTGGGAGTTTCCCATAAAGAGATGGGAGGGGTAGCGTAAAGTGCGCCTAATTATGTATTGTATGTACAAAAACCGCCCGTGAAAGCGCGCCTCTATTTTGCGGTGAAAATTCTCCGTCTCTTAAAAGCAGGTGTAAACCTGGAAGTGGGTTTCCTTGCATATGCCTCCTGGTGAACTGGCAGCAGTAATCTGAGCAAGACGAAGACATAGGCCAAGGAGACGAGCTGAAAAGATTTTTGCCACAAGGATCACACTTTTTCAGTTGAGTGAACACAAACTCATTAAGTGTTACAGATTAAGCAGCCATGCAATATTACAGTTACTGGAAGAAATCAAAGATGACATCGAATCTCCGACTCAGCGTTCACATTCTATTCCAGCAGTTGTTAAACTCCTCGCTACATTACACATATTGGCATCAGGATAATTTCAAACAGTCTTAGCATCAGCAGTAGGAATATCGCAGTCTGCACTCAGCCGTATCATAGGACAAGTACTTAACGCTTTGCTACAGCACAGTTTACGGTATAATGGGTGGAGAAAGGTCGCTCATTACCTTTCTCCGCCCGATCATTACCCGATGAACTGCAGATTTGGTAAATACAACGTAAGGTGAAGTATCACAGCGTGCGCTTTCTGCCATGGCGCTGATAATGCTACATTCGCAAATGTACGTACATCTGGCCCCCAGAGTCATTGATTGAAGCCACAGTCTATGAAAAGTCAACTGGCTGCACTAGTGTTCAGTTGCATTCAGTGCAATTTTTTAGCAGTGAAAAGTACAGTATACGGTATAAGGTACTTCATTCTGATTCTAATAATTCTATTGAAGATGAGGCCCTACCACAAGGCTCCAAACCAGAGAGTGAGGGAGAGCATGCGGAGCATCACGCGGCAAATCAGACAGGGACAAAATGAGGGTGGTGAGTGTTAGAGTTACTATAAAAAGGGCCATGTCAGTACAAGGGCAGAAAAAGATAGATACAGCTAGATCCTTGTTCATTAGCTGTGTGATATCTGTCAAGCTGAATGAACTCACAGTAGTAAAACAGATTCTATTTGGGTCCAAAGAATTAAATAGAACTCTTTCTGTGAGAAAAAGGACACAATATACTAGAATGTAATTGTAAGACATATGATGCTTTTGATAAACCCTTGCAAATAAAGCAAACTGTTGCTACAACAGGAACTACTACTTACTAGTTATTGCTGCTTTATTTCTGAATGTATTAATACTGACTGTTGTTTGTGAGCCAAGCCCGATACAGCCTGATGCAGGCACGTGCACAGATAGACCCCGAGGGGTGCTCAAGCACCTGCCCTTTTGGCTTCTGTGCAGAAAGAAACCACTATTAAAACATCTCAATACAGCCAGCCTATCCTAGAATCAAGCTTTTTAGCTTAACAACAAGCAATGAACTCAAATGAACTCCATAGGCTATAGTTCCTTTGTCAGGCAACTGAAACAACTAAATATGCATTACTTGGTAAATATGAAGTCATATTTTGATATCAGAACCATTAATGTACATCAACTTTGCATCCAACAACACACTTAAGTGTTTGCAATGGAATTTATTTGTGGTCTTTCAGTCAATTTGCACAATGTTAAAAACGTTAATCACAGAGGCTCTTTTAAGCTATAACGGCTGCACAAAAAATGTAAAATCTAGTGCTGTCAGCTAAACGCGTTATTAACGACGTTAACGCAAACCCATTTTAACGGCGTCAATTTTTTTATCGCGAGATTAACGTTCTTTTTGGCATAGCAAACTTTGTAGTTTTTTTCACATGCTGTTGCAACAACTAGTAACGTTAGAAAAACTACAACACCACACTAGCTAGACCGGAAACAAAACAACAGGCACGCCGCACACACTTGTTTGGGCTTGCGAGCCGGCCAAAGAGTAGTAGGCTAAAGTTACGTTTTGAGCGATGGCGAGCGCGATACGCTGAAATGGATGCACATAAGATTCTGAATGGAAAGTTTACTTTTAAAAAGTTGCCAAATGGTTCCATTGACGACCAAAGTGATTTGTGTGTTTTGTCATTGTGAACTGAGCTATCATCGCAGCACGTCCAGTCTGAAATACCACTTGATGGCCAAGCGAACAGCTGATGCGAATTCTCCGCCCCCTCGTCAAAGCCAGGCGACAAAAGCACAAAGCAAGCCGATCCACTTTTCCATGTTGATAAGGGCATTAAAATGAGAACAAATAATTGGACAAAAAGAAATCTAGGGACATTTAGAATAGATAAAAATGTGCGATTAATTGCGAGTTAACTATGACATTAATGCCATTAATCGCGATTAAATATTTTAATTGTTTGACAGCACTAGTAACAGGGATGTCACTATGATTTAAAGACAGGGGGTGCTTAGCCCCCAGGGTATTTGTAACTTCACTCAACGTCACTATCTTTGCACTCACATCGTTTGTTACTGTATTAGAGTTACACTTATGTCAACAACCAGTCAAGAAACCAAGATGTTAAAAAGTAAAAAGTGACAGACATATCCTCTTCTTCCTTTTTTATTCTGTTAAACAAAAGTTACTGTAATGTTAGCTTTTAGACACATCAAAGCTGAATGGGGGAATTTACTTAGGACAGACTTTGCTCCTGCTGAGTTCTTCTGTAAGCAATGACTTAAATGCTATCTGTCTGCTCATGTAAATGTGTGATAACGTAATAGCATACTATATCTAATTCCTCTCTCTATAAGATAAGTTGTCCAAAGAATGCTATTTAATTACACTAATCACTGTAACTGCGCTGTGGATTGGTTCAATCACAGTGTCATTTCGCTGTGTAGTTTGGCTTGCATACAGTATAACCCAAGAACCAGAATTTTAAGGCCTACATTTAGGCAACATCTACATATTTATTTAATTTATCACAGCCAATGGATGCAGAAAGTTAAGCTGGTCAGAATATAGCTAGCATATATAATTAAATAATTTAGTTTAGGCTATGCCTTAGTGCCTAGACCTGCCAACAAATGCTTATTGTTAGAAGAAAAAAAAACACCCCACATGTCCTTAGACCTGTAGCCACTACTGACCTCAATCACGCCGGCTCCCTCAGAATCAACTGCCCTGCCAATCTGCTGCTTCTCTTTCTCTTTGCTAAAATATCTTCGAATATCCATCTGCTCAATGAATTGAAGGATACACTGGTACAATAGCATTAACAGGGACACTATGACATTTAACAACATTCTATGGGGACCGATATTGTTTTATAATACTATAGAGATAGGCTATATTATCTCATTATCATTGGCATATTATTGTTTTCCAAAGTAAACCAAAATATCCCCTTTCCTTTACCTCAAGAAAACGTAGCTAAAGGTAAGCAGGTCATTAAAAACAACTTACAATTTCACTCTGTATCACTAACTACACGTAATCAATCTTCCTTCACCATTCATCTGCGTGTGTATCGGTGTGTGTGTGTGTGTGTGTGTGCGTGTGTGTGTGTGTGTGTGTGTGTGTGTGTGTGTGTGTGTGTGTGTGTGTGTGTGTGTGCAGTAGCGAGTTAAGATCAAAGAGTAGCGACGAGACGAGATGAATCCTCCAGTTACTTGCAACGCTCCGGTCTGCAACGCTCTGAAAGCTGCCAGTTCGCGGTGCATCATCTTGATATCACAACGACTCTTTGTACTTCTGTCTAACTTCCAACTTTTCGGCTATTTTGTAGCTGGATATATATCATTTGTTGCGTCTAAATATGAATGGAGATACGGTTAGTGATAATGAGTTGCTTGATACAGTTGCAGAATCTTTGATTCTCTGCTTTGTTTTAATGCCGCTTGGCTCTCTTCAGTAGGCCTAGCTAACTCTCTACCTCGCTCATCCACATACTGTTACCGTGCACGTAGGCGCTCGTTGAGCCTCTAACAGCCATTTCGACCAGCTGATGGTTGTAAAATCGAATTAAAACAGACACACTAAACACCAACACACACAGATGAATCGTGAAGGAAGACTGATTCACCGTAGTTAGTGATACAGTGAGCACTGTAAAAAAAAATCGAATTATTATTGTTGTTCTTATTGTTATTTAGGGGGGCTTATGAACATTTTAGGGTAGCTTCAGCACCCCTAAAATAGGCCTAATGACGTCCCTGACTAGTAAAATCTAATATAAATGTCAATAAATTCATGTTGGCTACTTAAAATATAATTCATGATTCAAGATTCAATACTTTATTGCCATGCAACTAAGTTGCTAGGAATTTGGTGTAGTGTGTTAGTTACAAAAACCCCCAGAAAGGATTCATACCAGGACATTCAATACCTAAAAACACATTAAGACACATATAGACACAACGCCTCCACACACACACAAACACACACAAACGCATACCATTTAATCCATAATAAAAAAGATAAATATGTTTAAAAAAGTAAAGTACCAGTGCTGAAGGGCACCCTACAAGTCAGTGTTATAAAGTGTCAGTGCATTGTATCCGTGTGTGCTGTTGTAGTGTTGAGGATCCGTTGAGTAGCTGAATGGTTCTGCAATAGGTGCTGTTAAGAAAGCAGGATGTTTTGGATTTAATAGATTTTAGTCTTTTCCCTGAGGGGAGAGTCACCAGTAAGGGGTTAGCAGGGTTTGTGGGGTGTCTTGGAAGATTTTCAGTCCCTTTCACTGGAGAGTTTTTTGTGAGTTCATAATTAATGATTCTTGAGGCAGTGCGCACAATTTTGTCCAGCTGCTTTCTCTGCTGAGCTGTGGATTTGCCAAGCCACACACATATAGAAATAGTCAGCACACTCTGTAAAACAGCAGCAGCCCCACCACAGAAACTCCAAACTTTTTGAGTTGGCGTAAGAAAAATAGTCTCTGGTAGGCTTTTTTGACGACGCAGAGCAGGCTGTCATCCCATTTCAGAGTTGAGGAGATTGTTGTGCCTAAAAACTTGAAGTTATTCACGCTTTCCACCTCTACTCCATTTATGGTCAGTGGCGGGAGAGCCTTTCTGTTCTTGAGAAAGTCCGCTACTAGCTTCTTAGTCTTAGAGATGTTCAGTTCGAGATTATGGGGATGACACTAGTCCACCAGAGACAGTACCTCTTTTCTGTAGACTGATTTATTGTCTGAGGCGATCAGCCCAACCACTGTTGTAGTCCGTGTGTCCCTATTCTGTCATTCTTTGACGCTGTGACAATTAAATAGATATTAAATTGCATTCAATGTGATATAAAAAAGTCTTACCCCTATTTTCCCACGCTGCGTTCCGGAGGTGCCGCGACCCCCGCGAGCAATCGCAGCCACTCAAGTCAATGCTTGATATTCCACCAGCTGCACCGCGGTGCGTCCCAGAAGCGTGCGGGCCAGCTGGACAGCCGGCCAGGAAGTCAAACAGCAAGAGCATCCAGTCAATTTACCAAAAGACACCCCCCCAATATCATAACTGTCTTCTTTACAACACCACGGACAACGAGACATTCATCTTGGAGGTGGAAACACAACGAGACATTCATCTTGGAGGTGGAAACACATAATAGACATCTCTGATCTTTTTTATAAAGACAACGGCAGAAAAGAGAAGGCATGGAGTTTAACTGTAGGAGTGCTTGGAGTGGAAGGTAGATACTAGCTTAGTAAACGTGATTGTTCTGTAAAGTATTTGTAGAGACAATATAATCTGCGAGTTGGGCAGCAAGACGCTCAGACTCTGAGAGGCACCCGGTGTTGTATGGCGTGTTGTGGAGGACGGAACAAAATCGGAACACAGCACAGACATGCCCAGTGGAAAATCGGGATTAGTGCCTTTTTTCCCTGCTTGAGTGTCTGCCCTGGCCTGATCACATACAATATATCCATATTCACATAATCAACATACATCAAAACCATATCCGAAGGTAACTACAGTGGGACAGCTTGCATATAGACAAATTCAACTAGCTGATTGAGTGCCTAACTGGGTGTTGTGTTCTCCAGAGCTTGCATTTAAACCAAACTGACAGTAAAAAATATGGATGTTTAGAAGTGATGTTCAAAGGAAGCTTCATGAACCATTTTATTTTCTGAGCCCAATAAATGGCACTCTTTGTTCAACAAATTGTTGAAAGTCCACTGAATTGCCATTTCTTGAGCCTTTTTTCTTTAAACCAAGCGAGCGCCGTCTAGTTGGGTCAAGAAAAACAACTAAAGGTTCATGAAGCTTTATTTGGACAAGACTAATGTTTAGGTTGATAACGGTCAAAAACAAAAAACTTTTTGACTGACCTCCACAGTCTGTATGTAAAACTGTCTACCCTAGCCTGACAATTATAAATAAACAAACAACAGGATTTAATTGTGATGAATTAATGTAAAACTAGTTTCATGAAGCAGAACTCTATGGACCCCAAAGTTGTAATTTATTGTTGGGACAGTGAGAAAACCACACTACAGTCTACAACATATGAAAGATGTGACAGATTCAGGAATAGTGGGTGAACAGTATTGGTGCTGTAAATGGTTTAACTCCACTGTTACCTTTTTACATTTAGTATATACAGAATAGTCATAGTTAAATCCCATTAACTGGCTGTGATTAGGATGCATAACGTTTTTAGACTGACAGTGTAATAGCCCTGGGGTTATTGCTTGAAATAGTATAGATGTTGACCCTCTAAATTGTTTGTTCACTTATGACCCCTAGGAAAATGTCTAAGGAGGGCAAATCTTATCTCCAAAAAGCCCCTTAGGCCTTATAAGCAACAACACAGAGATAAGTCCAATCTATCAACACACAAGCCAAAGCTTTGATCTTAGTGGATAGAAACGCCTCTGTTTTCCCTCCTCCTTTTTGCTCTTGCTGCTTCAATGATCTCTTCTTGAGCATTTATTGAGAAGGCAGTGGACAAGGCTGGGAAGCAATTTTATCACATAAAAGAGCAAAATGAGCAAAGTAATCAGATTACAGATTACTTTTGTTAAAGAGTAATTTAAGCTTTTAAACCTGGACCCTATTTTCCTGTTTTGTGTCTAAGTGACTGATGTGAACAAAAATTGGACCAGTATCAAGCAAGATCGATGTAGTCTGCAGCGGCGAAACATGCTGCAATGTAACGTAAATACCAACAGAAATGTATTAACACCAACAACAAATTGTCTGCAAAAACGTGTACACTGTCGGTATAATGTTGTGGTGACACAATTTCATTTAGAATCCGCTGTATCTGTGACATGCAGCAGATTGTTGCAGTTGAAAAAAGCTGCCCAGATGTTCACCGCTATCCCCGCTGTCCCAAAGTTGACTCCGAGTCTCTGTATGACTACAGGGATGCTAACAGCTAGCTTGGCAGAGGGTTGTCGAGGCAGTTGGTATGCCTGGTGAGTTTTTATAGATATGTGTTTTAGTAGTAGTAGCATTGTCGTAACGTTAGCATTGTAGAAACTGGTGTGTTGCTAGTAATATAACGTTAATCAAACTTAACGGCAAAGTGTGTGCCTAGAGTAAAAAACTTACCAAACAGTTGTGTTAGGCCAGATATAAACTGATAGAAAACGTGTATCAACACCAACAACTAATTGTCTGCAAAACGTCGGCACATGTTGTGGTGACACAACTCCGCTTGGAATCCGCTGTCTCGGTCACCAGTTGCTGCCTGTGGAAACCCAGCGTAAGGACTACAGTTGAAAATTAGCTGGCTGGCTAACACTGGCACATTTACAGAAATGTTGATTAAACCCCTCTGGGGTCTAAGGTAAGGTGACCAGATTTCTGAGACAAAATCCGGGGACATTTTCAGCTCAGAAGCGTAAATACCTCCAAAACAGGTAATCTTTTTATCTTTGTAAACTTAAAACGGGGACACTGCCCCAGGGCGTCACTAGACCTAGAGCTGCACTGGGGCACAAGCCCCCCTAGGGGGGTCCATGGGGAGGCTCCCCTGTTAGAAAATGTTGTCTATTTTAACGTTTAAATGCCTCAATCTGGTGCACTTTGAAAAGAAATTCAGACAACAACCAGGAGGTGTTCTATGTGTGGAGTAGTTTTGGAGACATGTCTCTTTGTAATTATGACATATATAAAAAAAAAATTATGGCAAAAAATACTCCCCCAAATTATGCATATGCCTATTTTTGAAAAGTAAGTGATGTAGTATAACCAGCAGAAGACTAATTATATGTGAGGGAAGTTTGGTGACACAACTCTATTTAATTATTCAAATATTAAATGTTTTTGGCAAAAAAATATTGCCCAAAATTATGAAGATGCTTATTTTTTGAAAGGTAAGTGCTGTAGTACAACCAGCAGGGGGGCTTCTGTGTGTGGAGTAGTTTTGGAGACATAATTCTGTAATTTTGACATATTACATTTTTTTGGCAAAAAATATTCCCCAAAATTAGGCATATGTCTATTTTTGAAAAGTAAGTGCTGTAGTACAACTAGCAGGAGACAAGTTCAAATTGAGGTAAGTTTGGAGACACTACCTTATTTAATCATTAAATTAATACATATTTTTGTTGTATCTCTTTTCGGTGTTGTAGTTTGTAGACCGTCCCTAAGCACTCGTACTACTGTCTCACTGCCGGCTTCTCATAGAGACCAATGTTATTTCTCCAGGTTGGAGGACGGCTCGTTTTGATGAAAATGAGTTTGTAGCTCGTTGTTTACCTTACTATGGTAGGAAAGATGCTGCAGAGTAATTGATCCCGGAAGTTCGAATCTGTGAATATCTTTCTAACTTTAATACATCCATGACTTTACCGAAGTTGAGCACTGAGCAGCGCTTGCTCTGGCTGTCTTGAGCCTGCGCGTGTAGGTGCGCGACTATACATTTGGTCAATGTTTTCTTTCTTTTATTCCAATTTCGGGTCTGTCAGTCACAGTGAAAACCGGGGACATTCCCGGGGACAGCTCCAGCCGGGGACAGGTCACCAAAACCGGGGACTGTCCCCGGAAACCGGGGACGTCTGGACACCGTAGTCTAAGGCCCTGTTTACACGTACATGGTTATTTAGAAATTTTTTTTTTGAGACATTACCTTTCGTTTGTGCCCTTCGTTTACACGCAAACGGAGAATTCGCCTCTGAAAACGAGTAAAAACCTCCGGCCAGAGTGGAGATTTTGGAAAACTTTGTTTGTACGTTTGTATGTAAACTGAGACAAACGGAGGTTTAGGCAGCCGAGGAAGTGATGAAGAGAAGAGAGAGGAAGTGATTCGTTGCTGTTGTTGCTATTTTCGGGATTCTGATTATTGGCTAACGTGGGCTTGAGCTTCTCGTTACACTGCCACCTACAGGTTTGGCATGCTCTTGACGGCATCGATGGCATATATACACGGGTACATGTAAACGAACACTTTTCTGAAAACTGACAGCTGTGCACGATGTTATTTTTGAAAACGGAGAGGTTGAAATGTCCGTTTATGAAAATAGCCGGCCACGTGTAAACGTAGCATAAGCCATTTTTTTTTTCGCAATCTTTGGTTCGCCTGGTTTCCTTGTCTAATAATGCTTGTATAACCTCAACCCTGTTATGCACAATCAAGTTATAGACATCATTTTTTTCAGGACAACCTGGGCTATCAGGATAGGTATGCTGCAGGGATGTCACACAAATGTATAAACTGTTATACTTGCTATACCTTTTGCTCTTGGCTCAAATCATGAGTCAGCATCAAATTAACTTTATGTCCAGAAATTCTTAACTTCCTGTACTTATCAAATCTGATGGCATTTGTATTCTTTGAGAGAGATGAAAAATGGAAATTAAGTGAAAGGATTCACAGAACTCAATAAAGATGACTGATGAACAAAGATAACATATGCTAAATGTCCCTCCTGTTAATCTTTTTCTGCATCCAGCATATAGGTCTTTCACTACTGTCTTCTTCCTTGTCTTTTTTCATATCCTGCTCTTTCTTTTTATTATTTTCACTTTTCCCTTTTTCGTCCTCTCTCTCTCTTTCCTTTGGTTAAATCACCCATTCTTCTCTTCAATTTATCTCCTGTTTATACCAATCAATGTCTCTCTGGAAGGGATTTGGGGCATTTAGTTTTCATCACCATCGCCTTCATCTATATTTGCCGGATTATCTGCTACTTTGTCATTCTTCCTCTGTCCCTGTGTCCAATTCTAGGTCTGTTTGCTCTGTTACTGTCCTTCCTTTCTCCCTGTCTTTTTTCTTACCTTTTTATCTCCCTCTACGCGTCTCTTCATGTTTCCATCAAAGACAAGGACATGGAATCTATTTCAATGATACTTGTAAATTGCTTATAAATATAGTCTGAATGTCCTGGGACGAGAAAATACTTGTCGAAAATGAATGTCATGAGGCAGGATAAGTAGGTTGTCCTCAACTCTTGTCCTCAATGCTGCTCTTCTGCACCGATGGTCTGCTTATGTGTTTTGGTGGCATAACGTTGGGCCTTATTGTAATGATCTAAGCAAATGGCGTGAAGCGCCTGGCGCAGGTGCGTTTAGGGCGTGTACGAATCCACTTTTGCTAGTTTGACCTAAGGGTTGTACTTAGTGTCTTAATTTATCATAGGTGTGGCGTAACATGCAATAAACCAATCAGAGTGTCATCTCCCATTCCCTTTAAAAGCCAGGCACGTTTGTACCTCGGTGCACTGCTATTATGATGGTGGATTTGCTAAGCAGGAAGGAGATATTTTCAGAAGAAGAAACTGATCTGCTCATGCGTGAAGTGAAAGCGTGCGAGCAGATCATATCATAATACTATTTCACATTGTAATATTTTAATTTTTAGTCTTTTGCATGTTTGTGTGCTGTTGCACATCCCTGTGTGTGTAACAAGCATAGTGTGCCCGCGCTGTGCACGAGCCTAGGCAAATTTTACTAATGCACTGTTAAAATAACAATGAAAGGCTGCGTTATTGAATTTAGACCAGGTATTTGTTGGTCAATGGCGTGATCACTTTAGCAATACACCAAGAATGCACCTGAACACACCTCCCTGTAAGACTAGCATGCCCATGGGTGCACAGATGGCCGCAGGTGCATTTGCTATTTAAACGACGTGGGCGCTGGACGGGAAATTGACAACTGCGTCGGTCTTAAACTAGCAAAGACACTTGCGTTGGGCTTTGTGCTGCGCCGGGTGCAAGATAGGGCTGTTTGTTTTGAAGGTATCAATGGCATCATTAAAGATCTGACTAGTCTTGTATTGCCAGACATTCCTACACAGCGCTGCAGAGGAGGGTCTGGCTAGTCCACACAGCATTCCGGGATGGGAGAAAAACGTGCTCTGGTTTATTGGCATTTCTTTAAACCAATCACAATCGTCTTGGGCGGTGCTAAGCGCAGACAGAGGATCAGTGCCTCTGCAAAATAGCCTCAGGAAGGAATGTGTATGTTCAGAGGTTGTTTTAGTCGTGCAACAGATTTTTGTTTGTTTTAAGTTCGTATATCGATGCTCAAGAAAGGATTTGATCATGGCAGTCCCAGAACACCTGAAGGTATCCTGTGCTGTGTGTCTGTATCTTGATTTGTTTTGTCAGGGAAGGAGTTAATGCAGACTTGCAATAATAAAATATAATTATTTTGTTTGCCTAAATGACAAAGCAGCAGGTCATTGCTTTGCCAAGCATGTTATCTGATGCCCTTACGGGGACCACATTGTTCCAAAACTGTTCAAAAACAGTCACATTTTCTTATCTGCCACCCCAGTAGTTAAGGTTAGGTTTAGGCTAGTAATGTAATGTATACTTTATTAATCCTGCAAGGGGAAATTACAATGTTTTCACTCTGTTGTTATTACACACATTACACACAGGTCTGAATTACACACATGCTCAGTACCTATACATGCACTAATGGGAGCTGCCCATGGAAAGGTTTGGTGCCTTGCTTAAAAGCACCTTGGCAGTGCACAGTGAACTGGCACCTCTCCAGCTACCAGTCCACCACCATACTTTGTTCCGTACGGGGACGTTGGGGACCAGCAACCCTCTGGTTCCCAACCCAACTCCCTACTGACTGAGCTACTGTCCCCCCCAGTCTGCCAGTCTCGTCTAGTGTCTGTCTAGTCCCCACAGCATTCCGGGATGGGAGAAAAACGTGCTCTGGTTCATTGGTTTATTTCTTTAAACCAATCACAATCGTCATGGGTGGCGCTCGGTGCCGCACGGAGCCCCGGTGCCGCTGCAAAATAGCCTCGGGAAGGAACATGTTTTGGTGGAAAATGTGTACGTTCAAAAGTTGTTTTAGTCGTGAAACAGAAAACTCAGATTGGACAGATAGTCTAGCTATCTGTCTGGATTTACCCTGCAGAGATCTGAGGAGTAGTTAACCATAGTTCTCATAAATCCACCGGAGTTTAGAATTCCAACACAAAGAAAGCGGAAGGTAACAGACATCCGGCCGAAAAGAAGGACATTCGGCGAAATTTCCAGCGTCAAAGGAACAATCCCGGAAGTGGAAGGTTGTGGATATAGACTAGGTTTAGGTAACCAAGACTACAAAAAGAATGCCTATGTTCTACACTCATACATACATACATACACTCAAACCTATAAATCTAATGTGTATGCCCAACAGTTTGCAACACGGACCAGTAAAGGAGCGTGCCAACGCTTTCTGTCGTTCATTGGCTTGATCAATGCCAGCCTTGCCAAGTCAGGGGAAGCCAACTTGTACACAGCGTCATGCTTTAAAAAAACAATAGCTACACAGAGAACACTGCCCGCTGAGACAAAGTTAGAGAGGCTAGGGGAGCTAGGGAGACAAGAGGAGAGTGAGAAAAAGAGAGAAAGATGCCTGCTGTAGCCATCTGCCACCCTGAGCCCTCCCAACCAAGCTGCGTCCAAAACCACACTTGACAAATGAGTACAGGGTTGCAGAGGATAGGCACAGTCCCTGAGTTACAACACTAACAATGCACACACACACCATCCCATAGAGAGCAAAGGTGTGTGTGTCTGTGTCTGTGTGTGTGTGTGTGAGAGAGAGAGAGAGAGAGAGAGAGAGAGGTAGACACAGTGGGAGAAGGAAGAGGAGAAATCACAGAGGCCTCACTGAGGCGGGCTAGTGGGAAGAGAGAATGACCCAAGAAAAGAAAAACATCAAAGAATAATTTTCCACAGCCACAAAATGCTAAATTAATTTTCAAATCATATTTTCCAAATCATTAAAAAAGACAAGAATGAACGATTGTATAGCATTTGCATTAGTTATACCGCAGTTTTGTTTTTTTTCCGTGATTCAAGGTGAGCAAAACCTCTTACTGTATAATTGCACTTCTGACTATTGTGAGATGCATCTCACAGCTAATGTTCAAGACTTGCTGTGATATCACGGATTGGGGTGCTGCCAGAAGTGCTGTTAGACCAGAATTGGCTTGGTAAAATGTACTTGCGATATAACACGGACCCCAGAAGCCAACATAAGGCAGTAAAAGTTTATCAGATGAGTCAAAAATATAATTGAACAATAAAATAAAAATAATACCACAGTTGGTTAAATAATCAAATTGAGTGTAAAAAAGATAAAGCTTTATATTTCCCCTGAACTGCCGACCAGTTGGTAAATAAAGAAAAAAAAGGCTTGTATATTTTGGCTTTAATCTCAAATTAGTTAATAAAAAAGAATTAAAACCGTATTCATTTTACTCAAATTGTATGGGAATTTTAGCCTCCCAATTTTGTGAATAAAAGTTGCTCTGAAACAAAGAGATTTCTTTTTTTCCCTGGAAGCAAATACATCTCACAACATTCCTTATTGAGTGAATGGAGAGCAGATTTTGATCACTTTCTTTTATTAAAGATTATTTTTTGGGGAATTTTTTGGACTTTATTTGTATAGGACAGCTGAAGACATGAAAGGGGTGAGAGAGGGAGAATGATATGCAGCAAAGGGCCGCAGGTTGAAGTCAAACCTGTGGCCGCTGCGCTGTGGAGAAAACCTCCACACATGGGTGCGCACTCCACCAAGTGAGCTACCCAGGTGCCCTTGGTCACTTTTTTTGCTTGACAGTTTTGAATCAGAGAAAACAGTGTGTCGTTCATTTATCCTAGTAGGATTTTGCCTTTAATGACCCCAGTTTTCGGTAGCAACTTTCATGCTTTATTTTACTTTGTTGTATCCTGTCATTACTTGTTATTTGCTGGTGCAATGCACCAGTTTCCCCAAAAGCAAAATCAGGTGTTTGTTATCTTGACTGTTCTGGTGTATAATAACTAGGGCTGTCAAAATAACGCGCTAATTACGCGTTAAAAAAAATAACGCAGATTAATCCATTCCAGCCGTTCTAGCCACCACTGGACTGTAACATAAAGGAGGGAGACGAGAATGTGCTGCCTGGATCATTAATTGGAACATTTACTTGTAAAAATCTTCTTCCTGCCAACCCTGGCTACCGAAATCTGGTGCCACTGATATGTCTGCGCTCTTCTCTCTGGTGCTCTGAAACAGACGGCAACACAAACACCGCTGCACGTGACGCTAGTTAACACTACACTCGACAGCAACTAACGTTAGCCTACCGCTAGCTAGTAGCTGGATTAAAAACGGTTAAAATGCTGACAGCTAACGCTAAACGGTGTAAAGTTTGACTGTGTTTTAGCCATCGGAAAAACAACACAGACGGTGCGTTCAATGAAACTGGTAATATGTCCTTTTCCTATCTGGTGGTTGTTTTTGTCGTTCAACAGCAATTTACTAGTGAAATAAGTTATTGTTATTGTTATACATTATTATTAAATCATTTAATTTTGACCATATGGCCTTAGCAATAAACAAGCCGTTCTTTAATGTCACCAACTGTTGTTTAGTACCCTTTTTTTTTCTTTTCTTTTTTTACTTTCTTAAAAAGTATCGGTTCAGGCACCGTTAATTATGTATGCGATTAATTTCGATTAATTAATTACAGCGTATGTAATTAATTAGATAAAAAAATTTTATCAATTGACAGTCCTAATAATAACTATAACTCAAATCAATATGATGTCATGAGGAGGAAATTACTTTCAGCCAAACACTTGCTGTAGGTTTTTAAATGTGTGACATTTTAGGGCATATAGGTTCATGCGCTTATAGATTCATGTTTGAAAATATTTCAGACACAAAGCACCGGTTTGGTACTCGTGACCTCACCGGTTTCAAAACATCTCTCCAAAGGACTGCAGTTGAAAATACGGCAGCTGGCTAACACTGGCACATCACAGAAATGTTGATTAATGTATATTGTCCTTATAAACAAATAAATTGAGCATCCAGCGTTGGCAGGCCAAGTAGACAAGACGCTGCTAACCGCTATTGGCCAACAACATGGTGCATCAGCTGAGCTGCAGCAGCTGATCTGCATCAGCGCATCAGCTGGTCAACTTCCCTCGCTGCTAAATGGCTACACTCAAACAGGGCGCCCTACTTAAAGCTGCTTTAGTTTGTTCTTAACTGCTTGCTGCTTGCATCTATGCAACCCACCTCCTCCCCAGCTCCACCTTGCCGTGTATAATGTGACATACGCTTCTATGTCATTATTGCTGCTCTGTTCATATGGGGGAATAGTTTAGCTCTCCCAGTCTTAAACTGTGTGAGCGTCCCCTAATGCTGCTGCTGTCCCGACTCTCTGCTTTGTCATGGTGCTCATGAAAGGTCAGGGGACTCCTCTGAACAGAGTCATACCGCCAAATTTAATTAGTAATTTATTCAATACATTTTATCACAAGAGGATTGCCAGGTGTGGTCTGTTTGGGGGGGGATAGTTAGCTCTCCCATTCTTAAACTGTGTGAGCGTCCCCTAATGCTGCTGCTGTCCCCTGACTCTCTGCTTTTTCATGGTGCTCATGAAAGGTCAGGTGACTCCTCTGAACAGAGCCATACCGCCAAATTGAATTCCTAATTTATTCAATAAAATTTCCTAATGCATTTTTATGGTCTGTGTTGTTCTTGACTTTAATGGACCTGACAAAAATGGACATACCCAGAAATCTTAATGAAACGACCAAAATGCACTTTATCCTTTCTCTACTTGTATTTTTCCCCTTTCCATCTTATTTAAATCTTTATGAGGTAAAGAAATGACATACATGTATGACCTAAGTAACAGGAACCCATATAGGGCAGGGAGCTACACTATGGATGTGTGTGTGTGTTTTCTTTTCTCTCCATGTCTCCCCCCCCAGATAGAAATGTTGCTGGTTAGTAGTGTGACTGCCTGACATTTCAGAACATATACACACACACAAACCACAAAAGAGGTCACACAGGCGTTCTGCCTTTCTTTACCCCCTCCCCATCTGAATATTTAACATGTAGAATAACATCTCTGCCACCTCTCATTTGCCCTTTAGCATGACATGTAGTGTCAGCGTACCCTCGGCCTTGTGTTTTTATGTAACTGCCATTCTGTGTCTCGCTCTCTAGCCCTCTCCCTCTCTTTTCCAATCATTTTACAAGCAGCACAAATAACATCTGGCACTTTGCCTCATCTCCAAGGATGTGATGATTAAGGCCAAACGACAACCCTATTTCTCCTCCACCCACCATGGCTGCAACATTCCTCACAGACGTATACAAGCAATTTTTATCAAAGCTTTCACACTGACGACAGGGCACATCTCGAAATAATCACACGCTTCAGGTAATATGATAAAAATGACAATGTACAAAATTGGCAGTATATCTGGCTAATATAACAATTTATGCAGATGTATTCCTTCAGGGTTATAATACAGACACTCACTCTCAAAACACCCATGCTGTTAGAGAAATTTTGATTTACATACTTTTTCTCTTGTTATTATTAAACTGTTTGCATAGAATAATATTATACTGAGTACTCTAAACAAAATAACATGGAATCATTGGCTATCTTGACTGGGGATAGAACATGCGTCTCTCTAACCAGATAAAGGGGACGCCATCGAGTCTGACCAGACAGAGGAGATGACATCTAAACTGACAAGATAGACAATTGACGACATCAAATTCTGTTATGATTGTATTTCACACATAAATAAGCTACTGTTTGAGAATTACTGTACTTATGCTGTGAGTGCTGTAAACTGACTCTACTTGCAAGTAAACAAACTTTGATATAATTTCAGTGGTTCCTGTCTATTATTTGATAATGTATTTATTCTGACACATGCCTTACACCATTTTAACTTCTTTGGCCTGCTTGACTCTTCTCAGGACTCTGTTGGTGTGTACAGACATCTCCTTCCTACTCCTGTTTTGTTGCAACCATTAAGGACAACTTACTTGTTTATCATTCTTAAAACCACATCCCACTTGGTTACCTGATGTCATTGAAAGCATAGGTCCACCAAACTTCTGCTGAGTAGAGATCTAATCAATCAGAAAAACTGCAAACAGAGCCTTACCCTTAAGTACAAATTAAGAAATAATCGTACATGTAGCAGGAACAGCAAAAAAAAAAAACATTCTATGCTGGTATTATGTCATTAAAAATGTTCATATAAGGTTGCAGAAGGGAACCAGACATTCTTTAACTAAGGTGCGTTTGCTCACTGCTCAATGCCTAAAAGCGAAAAAAAAGTGAGTGAGTAAGTGTCCGCGCCTGGCCATTCATACCTCAGCTCTCTCTCTCTCTCTCTCTCTCTCTCTCTCTCTCTCTCTCTCTCTCTCTCTCCAATAGTAAGAGACAGGATGAGTGGGGAAAACTGTGGTAATTGTAGCCTGTGTATGTGTATGTGTGTGTGTGTGTGTGTGTGTGTCACTCTCTCTGTCCGTCCACCAGTCTCTCTCTCCGTGTGCCTGATCGTGTGTCTTGCTGTGAGAAGTCAAGACAGCCAAACTCACCATGAACCTAAGTGTTTTATGTGGCCGGGTTGGGTCAGTGGGTAGAGCAGGCGCACATATACTGAGAGGTTTATTCCTTGACCTGTGACGATTTCCTGCATGTCTTCCCCCTCTCTCTTCCCTTTCTCACCTAGCTGTCCTGTCAAAAATTAAAGGTGGAAAAGCCCAAAACAAATAATCTTAAAAAAAACCCCAAAAACTAGGTGTTTTATTTTGAATGTGTTTTATTTTTGTAACGTGTCCGGCTGCTCTGTGGTCTTCCTGTATGTGATTACCTGCCTGGCTTGACTCATATGCTCGCATCTCGAACAAGAAACTATCGCTGCAGCGAGCAGGTCAACGCGGACGCTACGCGCCCGGTATGAACTGACAGATTGGATAACATAGGCGTCGAAATTAAAATAGCTGCCCTACGCTGCTATATGTGATGATTACGCGCCCAATGTGTTTTCGCTGTAACACCTGAGGAAGAGAGAACCTTTTCCAGTGTGTTGGAAAGCTTGTGGAGGAATTATTCCTGAAACAAGCTGAAACTTGGTTGCCTTGCACAACAGCTGGATTCTCACGATATCACCAGATCAGGAAATCCTTGGATCACATACAGGTATCACATGAAAATGCATCTTGTCAGTCTTCAAGTAAGGGACCGTTCGGTATTTATGGAATGGACCACCGGAGGAAAATAGGGGAGGGTCATGTCTTTTTATTTTATGCTAAGGGGAGGGTCATCCAACATTTTTTAGTCTGGGTGGGGGGGTCACCCAACTTTTTTATTCATGAAAAGAGCAAAATTTCAAAGTGGCTTGTTTGGTGCATATTTATCTATGTAGCTCTCAGTCTCGGCCCCCTAGCAGATGGTCTGACCGCATAGCGGAGTTTGCTGGGGGGGCAGGAGGAGCACTGCCCCCCTGGTGGCTCAAACAGGTAATTGCAATGTTTAAAAAATGAGTGGAATAATTACATCTGGCATGACCAGATATTTTATAAATATCTTAAATAACACAAAACAACTAAATGGTGATAGGTAATACATCTGATTTCATATACTGCTTTAGTAAAAAAAATATTACCTGGCTGACAATGGGAGCAGCAGGACGCAAAAAACGAAAATTACTGTTGCACTAGTCTGGACATCTTGCCGTGCCAACCTTGCAATAAAGGTTTCCTAAATGCCATGTATATACATGTGATGTCAGCTTACTAATTGATTGCGGGTTTTGTGTAGATTTGGACTTTTATACGTTTATTCCACTTTGTTTAAACGGCGAAGTGGAGAGGCCTCGTTCACCTGTTTGGAGCTGGCTGGTGAATGTGACGCCTTGCTGGATACACCGTGTCATTTACCTTTTTGTGGATCTACTGATCGCTGTGGATTACTTTTTTTTCGTGTCATTGGATTACGGCAAAATAGGGATCTTTTTTTCTCAACGTGTCTTAACGTTTTATGGTGAGTTTGGAGAAGCATCTCAACAGACTGTAGGTCCAACACTGATTGTTCACTGTTACATTTTAGTTGAATTTAAGTGTCGGGGCATTCCGGGGAGGGTCATTCCTTTTTTTCAAATCATTTTGGAGGGTCATAGAAAAATTATTACTGACGAGGGGAGGGTCACGTCTTTTTAGGTTAGAGGCCACAAAACTCCTCCGGTGGCCTCTTAATTAAATAACGAACAGTCCCTAATGCCTTTGTGTTTGAACAAGCAGTGGACCGAACCAATCAACGTCCGGTGAGGAGCTACTGGCAGCTACAGCCGTGGTTTAGGTGTATGTGATGCCATGGCTGTGACTGTTCAAAACAACAATGGCTAATGTGAAAGACAGATGGTTGATCCAATCACCACCTGCCCTTTTCCAAACAGTTTCCAATGACGGCTTCTCAGATGGTTCAGTGTTAACAAACCATCTGGTGCGTCAGTTAGAAAATTGGCCCCTCTTAAGGCCCTGACACACCAAGTAGACAGCTAAAATCTTGTGGCGACAAAGGCCGACTGGCAGTTTGTCTTTTTTGCAAATTGAAATTTTCTAATTGCACGTGAATACACTACTACCAAGTACGTTCTGTGCCGGCGTCAGAAGAAAATAATTCTCCATGCCAGCAGGCGGCGTTAATCTATTCTTCATTCAAAAAGGGAAACAGGATCCAAACGCTATGAAACTACCCACAACTAAACAGCATTTGCACAAAACAACAGCAGCAGCAGCAGCACAGAGGCTATACTACGGTCCCTCTGCTTCACTCCCCGCCGGGAAGAGAGCAGACACCGGGCGATGGCTAACCAGACTCCCGGGCTGTCATCTGTTCTCTCGGCAAAGACTCCCTACAGTGGGAGCAGAGCGGAGGGACCGAGCGGCCGCAGCGGCACTGGCTAGTTAGCTAACGTTAGCTTGCTAATTCCACCCAACATTCCTTCATGCTACACTGGTTACAGAAAATGAGGCAAACAAAGTTGTCACTCACCTGGCGATATCAATGGAGTGCAGAAAGAGAGGTCTAACGCTACGGTCTTTATATTAAATATCACGGTATAGGATATTAGTTTAAAGTTAGTTTATTTTGTAATGTGTGGGTATGTAGATCTTTTAAAAGACATGTTTACGTTAATAAATATACCTATACAAGTAGTTATTGTGTATCTTGTATGTTTGCCATATTATGGACATAATGTGCAAAAATAGATATTCCAATTATTAGAACCCGATGTGTTTTTTTAGAATGAACATTCAAACTTCATTTTTGGCCAGTTTTGCCAGCCCTATGTGTATTGGATTGATATGTGATGAGAATGAAAAGAGCCTTCTCTGTGCGCTCTTTCCTCACTACCACTTTTCAATCATGGGATCCTCATGTCGATGCTGACGCCAAGAAAAAAGCCGACGAGTGACGGACGCTCACCGCCGGCCCAACTAGGATCGATGGCCAACCATCTCCTTGGTGTGTCAGGGCCTTCAGGATGTGTTTACATCTTCCTTGTTTAGGTTCATTTGGACAGGTGTGATCAGCAATAGCACTCATGTCCAGTTATAAACAAACTCTAGTAGGCTTCAGTACGGTTAGTTTGTGGTGAGAATATGATCCAAACTTGATCTGACCCAACTACCAGGTGTACTCCGCAAGTCCGAGCTAAACGGCTCCTGTAGTCAGGTCTGATTTGCAATCTGCGATGCTTCAGAACATGCAAACTGTAGCAGCTTGCAATGTTTCTCTCACAGAAATATACTGCGGTCATCCTCGCCGTCACTCTGATTTCCATGGTCAAACCAGCCGCCGCTTAAGTTGGAGACAGGGTAAGCAATGCAGACGTAGTAACGTCGCTCGCAAAAACAAAAAAAATATTTTAATGAAATGAGCTGGTTTGGCCATGGAGATGGGAGAAATATGCACTAGTCCAAAACATAGGACCTTCTCCCTTATTTACTTTCTTGGTCCCGCCCCAGACACATCTGATCAATAAGCGGAGTGAACGTTCTTGCGTGATTTGTAGTGATGCATTTTGGTTCACTAGGATTTCTCTCCATGTGAAATGAAACCAAACCAAGGGGGAAACGCTCCAAGTTTACAAACTCATCAACTGATTTGGACCAGAGCAAACAAACTATAGGTGTAAAAAACACCCTTATTCTGAAATGGCTTCATGTTAGGGTTATCCTGGCCATCAACAGGCCATCAGCCTCCTCTCCTGTAAAACTCGGAAGCTAAGAGTATGGGAACAACAACTTCTCAGAAAGATGTAAGAAACTGATAATTCTCACAGTGAAAGGTGAGGGCAGCGGCTGCCCTTTTACCAGCTTAAAATACCTGAGAAGAGGTGAGAATGCTACAGAACATTTTTAATCCATTGTATCTAGGCTGAGGCCAAACGGCTCCAGAGGAGTATGCCTGTCAATCAGGAAAGATTACATTTAAACACTTCTCCTGACCTGTTCTTAAAAGTAAGCACTATACAGAACAAGTACATTGGCCAGAACTCTCTTGTGCTCTATGAAACTCGTAAAGCATAATAAGGCATTGTTATTGACATCCATGCAGTATGATTTATTGAGGGTCTCTATATCTAATAAAATTGATTGTGATTATGAAGCACAAGGTGGAATTAATTGATCCATATCTGAAATCTGAGACCAGAGGTTTTCAAAGCAGCATATTGATTTCAACATAAATATGAGTAGTACTTATACAACTTCACTCCTATAAGCTATGGATGGTAAACAATAATTAAACTAAGATAAATATTCTTAAACAAACTAGTTAAAATGGATAGGAAAGCTGAGAACATGCAGAGTTTAGGCTCTGCATTGTGATGATTTTTTGGGTAAAATGATAAGCCTAGAAAAAGAGAAAATTAAGCATTACAATGTGTTTTACAGTTTGCAGTCCAGCCTGAAAACTTTACACCATTTTTTTCTCAACTTTACTGTTCGGCAACGTTGGGTTACGTTTCTCCAAAAATTGTTTCGCCATCTGTCCCCACTTCTTCCCCCTGCGTCCCCAACCTTCACAGCCTGAACATACTACCCCCATTCGAAATAAACGGGGGACCTGCATTTTTGCCGGACTGGCTGGCGCCTGATGCAGTGAGTGTGAAGACCAAGTGACTCGTGACAAATGCACCCATTTTAAAAAGCTACCATAGTATCATGTTGAACTTTACCAAAATAAGTGTATTCTACTTAGTCGAATACATACTCTGGTATGTATAAATCACTCGGTATGTGAATTCCCTTTCATTTCTCAGTTGAAGTGCTGTGAAACAGTAGATTTTTATAGGCTTCTACGGAGGAAATTAGAGCTTCCCTGGGTGTTTTAACTCTGACTTTTGTCTGCTGAATTTAAAAGTTCTACTCCACCAAGTACTTTGTTCATGGTCCAGGTGTTACTATGGGCCCTATCTTGCACCCGGTGCAGCGCAGCTCAAAGCCTGATGCAAGTCAATTTCCCGTCCAGCGCCCACGTCGTTTAAATAGCAATTTTCATTCTTGGTGTATTGTTATCTTGAGGCAGCAGAAAGTGATCACACCATTGACCAACAAAAACCTGGTCTAAAGTCATAAACGCAGCATTTTATTGTTATTTTAACAGCAAATTAGTAAAATGCGCATGGGCTCGTGCACAGCGCGCACAGACTATGCTTGTTACACACACAGGGACCCGCAGCAGCACACAAACATGCAAAAGATTACAAATAAAAATATTACAATGTGAAATAGTATTATATGATCTGCTTGTGCGCTTTCACTTCCCGCACAAGCAGATCTGTTTCTTCTCCTGAAAATCTCTCCTTCCTGCTTAGCAAATCCGCCATCATAATAGCAATGTGCTGAGGTACAAACGTGCCTGGCTTTTAAAGGGAATGGGAGATGACACTCCATCTGGTTTATTGCATGTTACGCCACACCTATGACTTATTAAGACACTAAGTACAACCCTTTTGAACCATGCACCTGGCGCACAGACCCTTTTTTCCGCCGTTAAACTAGTAAAAGTGGATTCGTACACGCCCTAAACCCACCTGCGCCAGGCACTTCACGCCGTGCGCTTAGATCGTTAAAATAGGAACCTATGGCTGTTACCAGAGGAGACATATATTGACTGTATTCCCAAAAAGGCAAACTGGCATTGTGGAGATGTGAGAGGCCCCTTTTACACATTTATACATACATATCACACTTCCTTGGGCTGATTGATGGGACTCATTTCTATAATGGCACTGTCTATGGATGCTGACAGATACATTTGTCAAAGCAGATGTCATGGCATATCATCATCGGGGTCTGATCACAGACATTGTTGCGAGTAGGACTAGAGCAAAGCATGTCTCATATTTGTTTGGTAAGATAACCCTTACCACTGGTCTCTCCTCAGGTACTCACTCTGATCTTCACTTCAATGCCAAACCAGTCCAGTGTTTATGATGGCTGCAAAGGGGTTCAGTGTTGTAGCACTGCTAGAATGCAAACAGGCAGCCCCGCATTTTGCAGTTTGGAAACACCCAGCAAATGTAGGAAGCTGCATAGGATGGATTGTAGTTTTAAGACTTATTTTTATTATTTTTATTTAATTATTTTTATTGGTTTCTTCATAACAAACAAGAAACACAAACCTAAACAATCATCCCACATCATCGACCCCTCCCTCCCCGGAGACTGGCGAGCACAGAGAGACAACTAAGTATCACCATTAGGCGAAAGTATGCCATCCATATGTTGATAATGACACTATGATATTGATATTGAAAATGAGTTGACCCCAACAGTGGACACAGATAAAAAAGGCAGTATTACATCACCATATTAGAAAAGGCGCCGATAGGCATCATGTAAGGAAGACATTTGGGTAAGTGCATCTGTGGCCACAAGGTGATACCAAATGACCTGTGCGAGCTAATGGCCCTGCCCAGGAGGTGAAGGGTCAGAGAGCACAAGTCAGGCAGCAATTTAGAGATGCTAGCATTAGCAGCGGTAGCGACAAGCAAGTGTTATTGTATTTCAGAAGGGCAGTTATCTTGATTATGCTAGATGCAAGAAAACTGCAAAGCTGACGAGTCACGTTTGCCATGATCATTTAAGGCATGACATGACATTTAAGCTGGATAATGAGTGGATTAGCCATGCTGTTTCAATCAGCAAGAGAGGAATAACAAAATACCTGGATGTACTTTTGACCATGAGGATGGCAAGGCACAGGGGAGATGGCAACGTTACATTAGGTAAGACAACTTGTAAATTAACGTTAACTTGTTAATAGCAATCAGCTGTCAAATTGGTGTCCATCGGTAGTGATGTCCAAATAAAGTAATAAGTATTGTATTTGCAGTCGATATATTGCCTCAACTAGATGGCACTCTTGGTTTATAGAAAAAAAGCTCAAGGAATGGCATTTCAGTGTGTTTTTAACCCTTGGTTAAACAGAGAGAGAGCCATCTATTGGGCTCAAAAAATTTAAAAAATGCATCACGAAGCTTCATTTGGACATTACTACCGATTGGGTCTTTGTCTCCTGGGTCCACTGGGGTTTGAGTTTGACATTTCTCTATTCTGCACAGGTCCGGGTCTCAACTTTCAAGTAATAGGCGGGTCCAGCTCGGTTCCAGGTAGTTAGTGTCCGGCTCTTTTTGGGTTCCGGCATGGATTTCTGGACCCATGAAGACCTCTATCACAAAGTCAGCAGAAGAAGAGGGTCAGGGTTGTCAACACCATGGGGGACTTTGCCATTAGCGTTTCCCATTTATTACTGAAATCAACTATGGTTTCTTTCAACTATGACCACGATTGTTCCCTTATCAGTGTCCTGCGTCCAAAAATATCAGTAGTGGTATTGACCTACAGAAGCTCCTTCAGCCCATGCCCATGGATGGTAAAGATGAGAGCGATATGTAGCATGCCACAGTTTGGACATGTGCGTGTTGAGTCACAAGAATGACCTGTCCTAATTTTTTATGTCTTTGTGTAGAGGTCATTGCTAAGATGAAGGAGGTGTCGAATAAAAAAAATAAGAACATCAAGAGAGAAAAATGAGCTGCCAACCAGCAGCCTTTCAGCCAAGCAATCACCATCCAGCAGTGATGGGATGGACGTGAAGGTCGCCTGCACAGTGGACAATAACGGCACACACACACACACACACACACACACACACACACACACACACACACACACAAACTGTCACCTGTCACTTTTGCATTGTCTCCCTCTATAGACCGAGGCCACACACAGCACCGCATGACACAACCCTGTGTATGTGTGTGTGTGTGTCTATGTTTTAGCTTATGACCACCAGTAGTGCTATGAAGCAATATTTTTACGAGTGGATCCCACTTTTCTTTGTTATCGTGCAGGCACACGAGGAACGCACATGCATGCAGTTGCATATACGCGTTCTTGCCGATGGATGTAAACAATGCAGGACTCAAACACACCCACACCCACACCAACACACACAAACACACACAAACACACACACACACACACACACACACACACACACACACACACACACACACACACACACACACAAACACACAGAACTATTGATGAGATAAAAGACTAGAGTAGAATAATCACCACCAAATGATGTTCTAAAGTTGTTGAGAGACCAGCTTAATGCAGCCTTTACCTTGAGGAAAGTTACTTTTCTAAATGATCCTTCTGGACTGTCAATATTGCAACATTGCGTAACATTGGAATTTCTTGCGATTTGGTGCCTCTACAGTTAGAGAGTGCAATTCTGACTCGAGTCCGAGTTTGGACTTTTTACTTAAAGGTATATTATGTTATTAGTATCACTGACTAAACTTGGCCCCTCCTTCCTGCTCAACAAGCCACAGAGAGAGAGAGAGAGTAGCGGTAGTCGAGTGAGCTTGAGAGTGAATGAAGAGAGGCAGTGGCGTTAGTGAAAACAAAGCTGTGAATTGAATGAATAAAACATTATTTCTGATGTTTCAAAGCAGTTACGTTCTTACAGGGAAAACACATATATAGCAGCGTAGCGCAGCTATTTTTATTTCCGCGCCTATGTTATCCAAATCTGTCCGTTCGTACCGGGCGCATAGTGTCCGCGTCGGCCCGCACGCTGCAGCAATCGTTTCAGCGTCTCCTCTATTTCTTGCGCGAGCGTATGTGTCAAGCTAGGCAGGTAATCACACACAGGAAGACCACAGTGCAGCCGGATACGTTACAAGAATAAAACACATTTCAAAATAAAACACCTAGGTTCATGGTGATTTCAGAGAGAGAGACCGACAGACGGACAGAGAGAGTGACACATACACACACACACACACACACAGGCTACAACTACCACAATTCAATTTCCCCTACTCATCCTGTGTCTTTCTATCGGAGAGAGAGAGCGAGAGAGAGAGAGAGAGAGAGAGAGAGAGAGAGAGAGAGAGAGAGCTGAGAGGAGAAGGATCGCTTTGTGTCTGGTATGAATGGCCAGGCGTGGGATCAGGCACGGATCTACGCTACGCGGGCTATACGTGACACTTATGCGCCCGGTGTGTTTTCACAGTTAAGGACAAATAAACACACCCACTCCAACCAAGAGCCTCGCTGCTCTGTGTATGGGGCTCCCCCCTCGCCCTTGGTCAAACTGACGAATGCATTCTCATGAACGGGTCCGTATGATATTGTACGAAAATGTATGAACACCAATATGTATGATAGCCTACGAAACTAGGTGACTGCAGGCTGGTTATGTGACGCCAGCTACAGTGGCTGGCTACGAGCTCCATGACGCCGAGCGGCAGTTACTAGTTGTATCAAGCTGCTACAGAGCTGAGTGATGACGGCTACGGTTCTCTGCATGGTACTCCGTCGTATCACCGGTAGTTGGTAATTTAGTTAACCCGAGAATAGGTGACTTTGAGTCGGGTACAGAGCACTACGGGCTGCCGGTCGTTTCGGCGAACATTGCGGTTAAGTGAGCGTTATGCAACGACGACAGTTAGGTTTAGGCACCAAAACCACTAGTTAAGTTTAGGAAAAAGATCGTTGTTTGGATTAAAACACTCCCAAGGAACACGCATTTCTTAGGTGAAAGTCTTTTGTTTTCCCCGGGATGCGAACTCCACTCCTTGGCTTAAAAGTCCTGTGTTTCATGAACCACCCATCCACTCTGACCTCCCCCCTACGCGGCCATCCGCGTTCTTATACAGCAGCAGTCACTATGGTGCATACAGCAAAAAATACGTGGAATACATAAGTATTTATACAGTGCTTAACTTTTCTTAGCTATATCATGTTTGGTTCATGAGAACAGCCTGAACTGACGCACTAATAGTAGCATGCACAGCAGAGGAGAGAGACGATGTATGGGTCTATACATCGTTTTTTAAGGAAACTCCTGCAGGAATCGTTTTTTCGCTACATTTCAAGTTGCATCCGTTATGAGACTAAAAACAAAAAGTCACATGAAAAAGTCCTGATAAACTATGTGACTGTGAATGGAACAAAACACAGATGTCAAATTAGCAGCTGCAGCAGAGAAGAAGCTGCTGGTGAAAAAAAAGGTTACATCTACCTTAATTAATTGCTGATTCAATCCACCCCCTGGCAAGCATGCTAAGTGACCCAAATCAATCACACTCAGTACTCAGATTTACGTCCCTCTAAATTCCCATAATCAGGCAGTCGACGTAAAGACGTCCAAGAAATCAAACATTGTGTGGTTCATAATTTTCTTCAGCTAAATGAGGACAAAACAGAGCCCCCCACACCATACCACTGTTGCTGCCCAGAATCTCAATCACCTTTCTGCATTACATCAGACCACATGCTAAGAACCTGGGTGTTTTATTTGATGGTGATCAAAGTTTTAACAGACATGTGGGCGCCTGGTTAGCTCACCTAGTAGAGCGGGCGCCCATATTTAGAGGTTTACTCCTGGACGCAGCGGCCGTGGGTTTGACTCCGACCAGCGGCCCTTTGCTGCATGTCATTCCTCCTCTCTCTCCCCTTTAAAGTCTAAGCTGTGCTTTAGAAATAAAGGCCTAAAAAATGCCCCCAAAAATATAATCTTTGACATGTAAATTATGTTGTCAGGTCCAGTTTCGTCTAGTCTATATCCACGACGTTCTACTTCCGGGATTGTTCCGGTGCCGCAGGAAATTCCGCTGGAAGCATGTCTTTTCGCTGATGTCCTTTTCCTTCCGCTTTCTTTGTGTTGGAATTTTAAACTCCGGTGGATTTATGAGGACTAACTGCTCCTCAGATCTCTGCAGGGTAAATCCAGACAGCTAGCTAGACTATCTGTCCAATCTGAGTTTTCTGTTGCGTGACTAAAACAACTTCTGAACGTACACATGTTCCACCAAAACAAGTTCCTTCCCGAGGCTATTTTACAGCGGCACCGTGCAGAGCTAAGCGCTGCCCAAGACAATTGTGATTGGTTTAAAGAAATACCAGTAAACCAGAGCACGTTTTTCTCCCATCCCGGAATGTTGCGTGGACTAGCCGGACCCTCCTCTGCAGCGCTGTAGAGGAAGGTCTGCCAAAACGAGACTAAGTTTCTTCCAACTCAGAACCATCTCCAAAATTTGACATTACCCATTACCTTCTGATGTACAAATAATCATCATCCAGGCTGGACTACTGTAATTCCCTCTACCTCTGCGTTTCCTAGGCTGCCTTTTTTCAGTTGCAACTAATTCAAAACGCAGCCGCCCGGTTATTACAGCTTTTTACAACTGCTTACACACAACATCTCACTCGAAGAGCAAAACTACACACCAAATCTCCAAAACCATAAGCTATTTCTCAGCCTTTCACTCAGTTTTCAATTGCATCAACCACCTTTTTCAAAACAGTACACACTTTTCTCCACCTAAGACACAAACATCTAACAGGAGGGGACTTGCTTTCCTTTTCCAAACACAACTAATGAAAATGCTACACTTATACACCAGAGGCCTATTTCACAAAACGATAAGGGATTAAGCCGTGATTTCCCAGTTATCCTGGCTCAATTTAGCCTTGACTCGGCAGAGGCACCTATGTTTCCATGGAGATTTGTTCTCTACAGCTAGCCTGCTCCTGACCAGGCTAACAGCCAGGATTTATTACAGTTTTTCTTGATTGCTTTGATGCAGCAGTCAACTAGGCCTGTCGCGATAGTCAATAAATCAATTAATCGCACGATAAAAAAAATTAGGTCGATAATTTTTCCGGCTGCGATAATTTCCATTTGCATGCTTGTTTGTTTTCCTTGTCTCTCTCTCTCTCGCTCTCTCTACCAAAGAGACTGGAGGACCACTCTCGGTTCCTTAGTGTAACGAGGAGTGAACCCTCTTGTGAGTCGCATGGTCTTTGTGTGGAGGCGGGACTCCTGGCGGAGAGAGAGAGAGAGAGAGAGAGAGAGAGAGAGAGAGAGAGAGAGAGAGAGAGAGAGAGAGAGAGAGAGAGAGAGAGACAGAAAATGCGAGAACTTGGAGCGGGGTTTTCCGCAGCACTTTGCCGTTAAGGCGCCGCCAAAAAAAGAAGACATATATGAGCGATATCCGCCTTGTTACTCGGCGTCCGGTTTTCTCCCTTTCATTCCAACCTGCAGGTGGAGGCGGTGGAGACAGGCACGGACATAAACGCCGCTGTGGACTTGTCAGTCTTGCAAGCGGTTTCAGGAAAGTTGCTGTATGTGTCCGACAATGCACAGAACATTAACCGGTACAAGCCTACAGCTGTCAGTGTGTCAGAGGCTCCCGGACGGTGAACTGAGACTCCGTTACCTGCTTGTCAAAAATCGCCACTTACTAGCTAATAAATTAGCCTAAGGTAAACGCTAGCTATCAGTAAACAGAAGTGACGTGGTGGCTGGCGTCTGTTTGTGCGCGCACGCGCGTGCGTGTGTGTGTGTGTCGGCCCGCCCCCCCCGCGAAGCTCCGACCTGCAGAGGAGCAGAAGAAAGTATAGCTGCACCTTTGCCAAAATGAAGACTGAAAAACAGAACTATTTTGGTACAAACATTTACTCGCCATGTGGCAGATAGTCACATAGAAATAGGTAGATATAATGTATTATTTAAATTTAATATTTAGTGTTTAATAAATAATTGTTAAATGCAGTACAGAGTCTGTAGTCTATCACAAACACTCGACTAATGCTGCAAACATTTGACAGCCAGTATGAATTACCTGGGAGAACATACGTGTCACAAACGGCAATTCCACAACTGTCCAACAGCGTGAAAGACGACATACTAAAGGAGATCAAAGATATATTGTGGATATTTAAAATGTCTTCCAGTTCCAGTGTTAAATATTCTTTAGAAATAAAAGTTTATTGATCTTTGAAAAGGTGTACCTGCATTATTATGTCATTATCATTATATTAGATGAAAATGGTCTCAGAATGACAATATTATCGTTTATCGCAATAATTTCTGGGACAATTTATCGTCCAGCAAAATTTGTTATTGTGACAGGCCTACAGTCAACTCAAACTCCACATTTTTCAAAACAGTTAACACACAGGCCGAAACAGTGGCTCTCATGGTCAAAATGACACATTTTGTTTGCAAAAGGCTCTAACTGTGCCAAAACATTTAAAATATGCAACAAAAGCTAATTTTGCCTTCAAACAACACAACTTGCAAACAAGTGTATGAGCTCTTCCAATCAACCATTACACAGTGGACAACAAAATACAAAATACAGCACTCAGTGCGAATCAGTGCACCATTGCTTGTCATTGTAGCCTATTACTGTACGTAGCTTTCATGCCAGTGCCATTTGTTGTCAAATTTGCCTTCTTGCAAAGAATTGGATCCAGAATCAGAAATGCTTTGATGCACATTTTATTGATTCCATTGATTCTTATTTTCAAACTGTGGCTGAAAACTGAAATACTGTAAATATTACACAAAATACATGTAAACCAAAATAAAATATATTAGAGTATAAGAAATTAAGAAAATAACAATAAAATCTCTTACAGTAAAGTATAAACATCTATTACTGTAGAGTATAAGAAATAGCCACTATTGATACTCAGTCTCTTCTGTCTTGATGATGGGGCCACATGGCCATGATTGATAACGTGATCAATAATAGTTGACTGAATTTCATCAGCAACCTGAGCCCTTCCAACTATACCTCCACCTCTTCCTCGGACTCCGCTTCCTCGGACCCTTCTACCTCTTCCTCTCACTCTCATCTGCCTTTGACCTCTTCCATCCATGTTGGCAAAGAACAACACAGACGCTGCACCTTTAAGGCCTGCAGACTGATTGCTAATTGAAGATTTGTGTGAAGGAGTGTCAAACAGGTGCTTCAGTGATTTCATACTGATGTAGGTAGTTTCTAATAGTTAGGAACAGATGCTTTCTGTTTGGTTACCATAGCTAAAACAATGGAGTTTGGACTGCTTGAATGACATCCGTGTTAACTGTTCTGCAAAAGGGTGGGGAAAATGTGTCAATCCAATGAGAAAGGGTTAACACATTTGCAAGCGGTGTCTTCTGCTCTGCTGAGACAGTGATGATGAAAACCGAGTGGATCCCAGTTTCTTTAAGCAGGTCAAAGCAATCAAGAAAAACTGTAATCCTGGAGCCTTTTCTGTTCACTCAGCAGCAGGTTTTACCTTAATTTTATTAGCCTGCATTAAAATACAACAGGTGCATATTGCTGTTCATTTAAGTACAGTTATTGTTTAAAGTGGTGACCATTATGTTTTTATATTTATTTATGTGACATTGTTACTGTTATATTGCTGTATGAAGACTGCTGTTCATATTTTTGTTAGAAGTTTGATGAATATATTATGGCAGTTGTTGAGATAATCAGAAAAGGCTGATAAAGTTGCCAAATGTGTTTTAAATGAAGTCTGTTACTAAGTGCAATATATAAAGTGCTGTACATGTGTGTTTCTATAGTGGACCAATGCACCTTAAATTATTTGAGTTGATTAACTTTGTATTCTTTAACGACTATAATTTGGGAGGATTGTACATTTTAAAGAACATATCCTAATTGTACAATCCTCCCAAATTACAGTCTTAGTTCACTGAACCAAAAACTATATAGTGTAGACTACTGTACATTCATGTAACAACAGCGAGCAGTGGACGTTAATATGACTTAGGAAATTTATATTTTAACCCATGAGAGAGAGGGAGGAACAGAGTGAAAGAGATATTTACGCATCATACTCTAGCATTGTAGAAAATTGATCTTCATGGTAAATTTCCTAAGTAACATTATCTTCTGCTTACTTTTAAGGCAAAGAGTACAACGGTTAATTTGTGCAAATGATTAGTAGCCTAATCCTTGAATGGAATTATTATGACGGTTTCAATTCAAAGCAGTGGTCAGTTAATGTATATTTTTAGGCTACTTACGCATTCAGTCGGTCCGTGATCGTCTGCCCGCTTCATCGTCAGTTTCATTACAGTGGCTGTGTTTCTTTTTTACAAATAATGTGTTTCACGTTATCATACTTCCACAAGAAGCTGCTGCTCACTCTGTATAAAGTATGAACAATGCTTATTCCCCATTTTAGCATCAGTAAATCTGTGATCGAACTTGTGGTCTGTTAAGGAAAGCCGTGAACGCGCATCTCTCCGAATTACTTCAGCCTGGCTTGACCTAGTCGCTCCTCCTCAGCCTGGCTTGGCCTTCGTGAAACGCACTTAGCGCAGATTAGTCTAGGTCAAGCCTCGCTTTATTGCTTATCCTGGATTTATAAATTCTGCTTTTGTCAAACAGCCCCCAGGTCACATCACCAGGTAACACACCCACTCCTCACATGTGCAAACACTAACTGCTTAACTAACCAATCACTGCTTTACTATAGGCCTATGAATAGGTCCAAGGTCAGATTACCACATCGGATTTGTTTTGCTCAAAGGATGCCAACAATAGACAGAGAGCAAGGGGAGTAGAAGGGAGATGCAGGGATGACAACGAGGACAAGTTCAAGGAGGAAGAGTTGGAAGAAGAGGAGGAGGAGGAGGAGGAGGAGAAGGAAGAAGAGGACGAGTTGGAAGAGCACTAGGGCAAAGAAGAGAAGAGATCAGAGCCACACAAAGCCTCCCTTCAGAGATATACCTTTA